>NW_017275086.1:2527846-2674569 GCF_001594065.2 Cyphomyrmex costatus
ATTTTCTTCTTATTATTTTCTTTTTAGATACACATTTCTAATATTATTTTTAGTGGATACTTTTTTCTGCATTGTTGTTTTAATTATTTTGTTCCCAACAAGCACCGCGAAATTTAAAAGTTGTATGCACAATTGACGTTGACGTGCGTTCGATAAGAGCACATTTGTTAAGCGGATATTTAAATTTACTATCATTAACTATATGTTTAAATGGATTTATGAATTGGCCACGGTCAAAAGTATGTTCTTCAAATACGAAATATTCATAATCGATAGTAATTTTTTTTAGTATGACTCGACAATGCTGTGATATGCACTGACCCAAGTGGTGACTATTTCTCTGAAGGTTGTTCTAACAATAGCGTATATCAGTGCGGTGAAAACTGATTAAAAAAATCGCTCGATATACGCCTGCCAGGATGTCCCATTAACAAATTAGCACGCGACACGCAATATAGATAAAAACATCATCACGATTCGCGTCTTATCTGCATTCGTTTGGCCATAAAAGACTGTAACTAATCTCTCTTTCAGAAATAGTTATATAACGTCAAATAATAAAACTTCAACAGACTCAAAAAGTGTTTTTAAGTGATGTAAAATACTCGTTTAATTGTCAAATATTCTTATCATATAAATTATTAAAATTTAAAAAATAAAACAGTAAATTTAAAAAATAATAGTTTTAATTATTTTGACATTTTTGTAGAAAGAAACTTTTCTTTCAATTTGTTTGCATTAAAATCGTGTGTGTTACTTTAAATAAAAACAAAAATTTGCTTATTGCTTCTCTTTTGGGAAAATTGTAAGATTAAATCCTATCTTTGGATACATATACCGTTAAAGATATTAGATTACATATAAGATATAATAATAGAACGTTTATTTAAATTTATTTTGAGTGAACAGCTATTGGTTATAATTCACATAGCAAGTATAAAATATGAGAGGTTAGTAACAGTGCAAATAGTTTCTCTATAATTCATAGGATTTATCACACGAGTTATGTCTTCCGTAGGAAAAAATTGTTTTGATAAATTATATCACATTATCTTGGGTATATACACTGGATACACGTTATGTTTATTACGCGCATTTAAGATTTGCGTGCCGAACGACTCCATCGTATTTCGTACTTTCTGCATGTCATATTAAAGTATGAGAATCAATATTCCTTAGTAGATATTGGCTACTACCTACTTATACATTAATGCGATCAAGTGTCTGTCGTGTAACGAGTTATCGAAGTTCTCGGCCGATCGAGATGCGATAACGAGAAGATATGCAACTCAATTACCGGAAATTAAAAATCGATGTAAAGCCTGATATGCGCTGCATAGTAGATATAATAGAGGGATATCTTTTTCACATTTCTTTTGTAATTTGGGAAAATATAATGTCAATTTGAACCATAAGTTTCAATTACACATCAAATAAAATTAATAAAAAGTTAAATAAAAAATAAAATATTAATGTTAGGTTTAGTTATTTTCTATATCTAAACTCTCTAAGCTGACGTACTTTATAAATTACTTCCCGAACAAAAAAAAAATATCCAAAAAATAATTTTTATATCTATGTCGTAATTGTTATTAAATACATATATTTGGAGGTATAAAAAAATATCAACGTTCAACAATATCTTTTTATTTCTCACTATTCGATCGTGATAGGCGTTGCGAGTTTATATCACGGTCAACGTAATCACTGTTATTTCAACGTGAACGGTAATGCTCCGGCTTAAAGTCGCTCTACTTATATGTATTATCTCTCGGCAAAGGCAATACATGAAGAGCGTGGCAGAACGAGAGAGCCGGTCTCCGGGCAATCATCGTTTTCAAGCGTCATTATGAAATTGCTTTGGCAAATGAAATGCACGGTTATGCGCGCGCATACGCTCAAATTGAGATTTATTGGAAAATCAAAAATATGTTTTCCTACTTCCTCCTGTCCCTCTCCGCCCAGTAACGGATCTGTCCGACGTTCTGGTGCATCGTGGGGCTGTATCGCCCACGCGGTGCATCGGCTTACACGAGACGGCCGCGTGCATGCAATTACGCGGGCTGATTCGAGGGAGACTCGAGAAATCGTTTCGCCGGGGGTCAAAATTGTTTCATTTTTCGCTCGCACGTACTCCCTTTCATCATGTGTCGAAAAAAGCATCGAGAGAGATGAAAAACACACAAGTGGAAACATTCCAATGAAACTATCCTAATCAACTGAAAGTTCAAGTACTGTATAATATTTTATTCCCTGTGAAAATCTATTTTTAACTCTCCGAAACTGAATCTAGCTTGGATTCACTCAATTATAAATCTCTTTGTTAAAAGTGTGAAAAGATTCAATTTTCTTTAGAATACGTTTGCAAATTTGAACTATTCTATTAAAATATATTTATTGTTAGTATTAATTCTTTTTTTAGACAAGTTACGTCAATTTGATTTCTTGAATTAATTAGTATCTTTTAATTAACGTAAATTAAACAGATTTTACAACATTAGTAACTTATATATTATAGATTTTGATATCAGCTCAGAAAAATTAAATGAAGGTTTTGTGATGACTATAATAAACACAAACATATACACTATTTGAAAGATTTCTCTACAGAATAATAATTTATACTCTCATATTTTATGCTTGTATGTAAATTACAACAAATATTTTTGTCTACTCAAAATATATATAAATCACACTTTATCACTATATCTTATGTATTATAATAAATATAACAAATTAAAATAAAGAGAGACTATGAGATCAGGCACCGTAAAAAATGTGCAAATTAAAATTTTTTTGATAAATTACATTTAATAATCAATAAAACAATTATTAATCTTACAACATATTACTCATAAATTTCGGTTGCAACTTTGAGCAATCTTCAATAAAGTGAAGTTAATAAAGATGTCGAAAGCATGCATATTGTGTTAAATGCATAATATGATTCACGGCACAAATTAAAAAATGACGTTTAAGCTGACAATTTTACCAAAAGAGCGATTTGCAAATTTTTATCTTTATATAAGCTACACGATAAAATTCATATAACAATAATATCCTCGCGCGATAATCACGATACAGCGACAGATACGTTTGATATACAAATCAGTGGTTGAGCTTATAGAACTCATTGCAATAATCTAACCGAGACCGTCATTAAATCACCTTTGTGCAGCGTAAACTGAATCATGCCACTGTCTACAGCAAAACGAGATCGAGAATATCGAGATCGTGAAGGCAATCGATCGCAATGAGATAAAGGGCGACTCAGCCCGCTCGACCGCTCCTCACCGTCAATACATCTCGAAACTCGCCGACTCTACGATCGATCGATCAAGCAGCGGGTACCTTCAATTAGTCGGCGTAGTTAATTAATTTGACTCGATCGCAATTTACATAATTAGACACGCCAAGTGCGCCCTTCAGCTCGAAAGCGCCGTAATTGCCGCGTCGAATGCGCACGCTTATGCCGACTGCAACTACGAATGATTACTAAGAGATACTTGCTACCTTCCTGCTTCTGGTAGCAGGAAACTACTCGATGAATGGATCAAAGTGCGCTGATTGAAACGCACGAAACCGCGATACATCCCGCGCATCTATAATAAGATGGTGCGGTTAAGTTCGACGAATTGACAGAGCAATCCCTGCAAATTATCGTTAATACTATAGCGGCACTACCTAGGCTATATCATACATTTCTATTATATACCATACTAACCAGCTAAATTGCAAACTACGGATATATATGTTTTATACGATGCTTTAATTATTATAACTTTTAATCAATTCGTGAAACAATTTTACTGAAGTATCTAAAAATTTAGACACATTCGGATTTGCGAGAATAATTTTATCAGACCATCAAAATAATTACGTAAAACACTCAAACATGAGCAATACTGTAAAGAATTTTGACATTCTAATAATTTAAATAAGTAATAAAATAATCTGAATAAATCTAAATAAGTTTGAACGTCCTATATAATATTTTAACAGTTTAACAAAATTATTTTCAAATCTCTATCTAGCTAAAGGTACTTTCAGATACTTCAGCAAAACGATTCTGTCCGTAAATCTGATTGACTAAAGCGACAGGAGAATATTAGATTAATATTCTAGTTTAATTCATGAAATAAAAAATTGATACAAAGTAACAGATGAAATTTCTACTTTATTTGATCTTCTTCAATTATTTTAGTTACAAATCGCAATCCATAAATAGAATCATAAAATCATAATAAAAAATTCAAAGTAGTAATAAATATAGAAATGCAAATTATAAACACAATATGAATAAATGGTGCATAAATTACATAATAGAATCAAAATCAATTCTCATATCTTTCAATGAAATAAACTAAAATATTTATCTAATATTTCAATTGTCGCTCAGTTTTAGCTCTTAGAGTTAATTAAATTTATTTATTTTATACACTTTCTAAATGAACGAGCATTGCTGTAGTTCGTTCTTTCCATGTTGTAATTTAAAGCATAATTACTAACAAAGAGGTATTCGATGTTAAAAATTCAAAATACAGAAGACTTTTAAAATAAAATTTTGTCAAATACTACTTTGAAAAAGCATTACTAGAATTCATTGCTAACTTTTATGTCTAACAGTTCTAACATATTAAATCAATCTTTAATTTTGTCAATTAAGCACGCGAAAATTGTTATAGTCAAAAGTAAATGCGTATGTCGTCTATTTTCTTCTTTACACGTCTATCGAAAGGAAAGAGAGAAAGAAAAGAGGAAAAGAAATGTCGCCGAAACTAACAGATCTAATTCCCGTCATTCGTCGTCTGTCGACTCGTCGATATTTTGATCATAAAATACTCTACTCCGTTTGTCACAAAGCGCGAACGTGGCGCGTTTGGGAACTTACCCCCTAACGAAAGACGACAATTCCTACGACGACGTGAGCTGCCCGTTCAGAGTCAGATTTCCGCGGCCAAATTTCTCAGACGTGTTTCTCGAGGGCTCGGTCATTCTCCGCGACAAAGGGCAAGTCCGAAGCGAATACTTCGCGTCCGCATGGTAGAACTCGAAGAAACGTGCTCGGCTGATGCGTACCTGGAACTTTTCAAGATATACTTCCGCATAAAGAGCTTTTCACGCTGACAATGCGACGCCGTCGTCACAATGAGATCGGTATACTATGTCTGAAGGGGGCGGATGCTGCATCGTATATAAACCGCTGCATTAAAACGTCTGTAAGGCTTCGTGGAAAAATGGTGCGAGGCGCGAAAGGTCGGTCTCGATTCATGGAGCAGTTGAATAGAGAATTGTATAGCCGTTAAACGATAAACAGAGTGCCACAAACTACTCTTTGTAATGACAAAATTAATAAATATCTCGTACATACGTGTCAATAATAAATTAATACAACAAATAAGAAACGTGGTCAAAACTTTATGTGTAAATATTGTACCTTAAATTTTACAAATTTTTCTTTCCAGTAGAACGTAACATATAATCAATTGTATTTGTGTACAGAGTTCGAAATATATTGATAACTAAAAAGGTTTTAAAGACATTTTTTTTAAATTATATCGAGAGAAATAAAAATAGTCGTAAAAGAGTCTAAAAAAAGACCGGAATATACCTTTGCATAACGCATAATGCATAAAGCATAAAAGAATCAATCAATTAGAATATCTTTCCTTTCATGAAATGAAGGATTCTGTTTGGTTGATTCTCTTATGTTTTATGCATTATGCGTCATACAAAAGTCTGTGTTCCGGTCTTATGTATCATAAGATGCGTGACATTGTTTCTTCTTTTCAATTCAATCCTACTTTATATGATAAAAATAACCGACTGTGCGAAATAATTCACACAAATTAGATCGATTTAAAGAGATGGATGTGCAATCTAATGACGTATTCGGCGTGAAATGAATTCGTAAAATATGTTAACTGTGCGGCGATAACAAGACAAGTTTTTTAGATATCTTCCGTGCATTTATTATAACTTCTTAAGATTATGGTAATTTTATCAAGCAATTGAATCATTTTTTATGCTAATAAGTATCCAGTAAGAAATTAACATTATTTGATGTTAATAATAATCTGAAAAACTGCTAAGAACTTTATTTCCAAGTAGACTACTGTATTGTCGATGAAGTATTATTTTTCTTCCGTGTATAAGTTTTTAAAAGAGGAAAGCCGATATCGCGTAAATATCATTTCGTTTTCCTGCATTCTAAAATCTCCTCTCGGACTTGGTCGGACCACAAAGCAGTCACGCTCGCAGCGTCGCAATATTTTTCAGTACCGCACATTTTTATCACTCGATTGCGAGCACAATGAAATATCGACGACGTAACGTAAGCATGCACATAAGTTACTGCGTGTGCTCAGGCAGTAATCGCGAACCCCGCGGTTGTACGAAGAATTATTTGACAAGTAAATCGTCGCTGAGAGACGCACGTGTCACGGTCAAGAGCCGCATCCCGGCCATTTCTAGATTCGACCGATTTCCAGTTGAGAAAGAGCAGCAACTTGCAACAGATCTGGCTGAATAAATATTTATATTAGCTAAATAAATATACGAGGAAATCCTCGTGATATTTTTCATGATCAAATTATCTTAAAAATCCGGATAAACGATATTCCCGAAATATGATATTCTAGTACCGAATATATAAATGCTCAGCTATTATATTTTACACGTAATGCAGAAGATTGTACTTCATGCTGTATAATAAGAAAATATTATGCAAACAAATCGATAATAAGTCTGCCGACGCTATGACACGCTCATGTTGAATCGATGGACGATTGAGCGCAATTCTATAGGATGGGAGTGCCGGTTCGGAACTCTTGCAACGGAAAAGGCGCATCCTGTATCTTGTCAACTGACAGTTGAAAATATACCGGGTGCCCAATCGAGTACTGATAACTTTTCTCAATGCTCGTACGATTTTGTCGATACACTTAAAAAAGTTAATATCATATTAGAAAGTAGTGATTAATTACTTTTACTTTAAGTATTAAACAGCTGTTAATACTCACACGCACGCATGCACGCATGCACGCACGCACGCACGCACAAAATAAGTAATTAATTACTATATTTCAGTATTACATTGAATTTCTCTAAGAGTGTGTAATGCTGTTCCTAACTTAAAATTATTTTTTAAAGAGAGTAGTAAAAAAATTAAATTTCAAAATAAATAATTATACTACATTTGAGAATTAAATACGGATAATGTTTATATTAATCTAATTTAATAATATTATTTATTTAAAAAATTAAGTTCAAATTATGAGACATGCATGTGAAAAAATAATATTTAAAAAATTATTAATTAGAAACTTATTATAAATAGATTAATTAAAAGTTACATAAAAACTTATATTACTGCCTTCCATGTCCTCTGTGTTTAAAAAACATATCATTTCGTCTTTCTCCGGTTTCATACAAAAGAATTAAGTGCCCTATTCCAAGTAAATTTTAATAAAAGACTAAAGAGATCTAGCTACGCTCTTTGTTACGCGTTAATAATAACTGTTTTTTTCTCGGAATTTTCTCTGTCTATGTGCTCGAATAATGTAAAAGAGAAATAATTAAAACAGATGAATCCCTTTGCTTTAATATGTTTTCCGCACAGCTTTTTTCCGCATATTGTTGGAGACGTTCAATATTCTAATAAAAACGTACACTGACTAGCAATAATTCAATTACTAATTGTAATGAGTAATTAAGAAATATTTCTCAATTTATCTATTAAAAATAACAATTTAGTATAAAAATTACACCTTAATTGGTAAATAATCATTTACTCTAATCAAGAAATTATTAGTAAATATTTTAACATGTGAAAATAATAGAAATCTCACAAACACAGGTTTTAAGAATTGCATATGATCTGTATTAAGTTAAAAAAAATCGCGAAAAAAAGGTTTGTTAATTTTTTTTTAAGCATCATTGATTCTACACCGCGTCGTGTTTAATCGATGTCGTAACAAGACATACGTGATAATATATTCGGTGATGCGTGTACGCGCGTTCGAGGAACGGCCGCGTGCACGTTCCACGTGACATAACAAATAGGTCGCAACGATTCCATCATCGGATGCAGATAAAAAATTCATCCACCCACGAGATAGGTTTAGTCTAACAGTGCCTAAGCGCACCCTTCGAACGGCAAGTATATGCACCGTTTTCCCATGTAACCAAACCCCGATGATATCGCATTAACTCGCTCATTAAATAGATTACGAGTAGCACAGGGATGGTACGTTACTCGACAATCGACCGATACTTGATAATCGTACGACGGTACTAACGTAATTACGCGAAACTTATATAGGAAAGAGGAAGAGAAGTTTGTCAATAGGTGGACGATAAGTTATACCTGGAGGCGTTTATGTGAAACCAATAATATTGAAAACAACTTGTTCTTTAGTAATATTTAAAAAGATATATAGTAACGTTAAAAGAGATATATGAAAAGAATAATTTTGTTGAAATATTAAAAAATTTATCTGAAAATAATTTTGTTGAACCAACATTGATGATGGTTGCTAGAATATCAAAATTTATAATTATTTTATATATAATATAATAAGTGTCGTACATAATTATTTTATACAACGATAATCCCATAAAATTATTTTCACATTTAATAAAATTATTTTTAGATATCTATATATATTTATTTAGTTAAATTTTTTATCAAATTTTTATATTTTTAGATATTTCGGCATAACTGTTTTTTCGTATGTAACTCAAATCTATTCCCTCATACTGATAAAGAAAATATATTTCCAAGCTGTAGAACTATATATTTTCCTTTTTCATTTTTTTTAAATAAATTATAACAAGAAAGTTTAATGTCGATTCTTCACGTTTCAAGCGTCAAATCTGTCAAATTTTATCTCGAGTAATGTAATGTAACGTTCAAAATATATCAAAATCACATCGGTGCAGAGGTCCCATGTGGGCTCATGATTAGACGACCACCGTACGTGATACGATGACGTCATGGATGCACGCGTGTTCGCTTGTCTGTTACACGCTACGTGTCAACGAGGTCACGGCAGTTCAATTACCGTCGAGATGGAGGCAAGATCAATCCTCCCATGGGGTAGGTCGGCACCATGGGGTGCATTTGACGAAAGAAAGAATTTTTCTGAATGAGAACTCGGAGGGTGCGACATAGAGAAACTGAAGGAGTGGTTTTAATATATGATCGAGACATTGTTGCGGCACTTTTAACAAAAAAAAAAACCGGTTTTGTTCAGCATGACGATAAGGCTGCAAAAGTTTTAATATTCTGGCAACCAGCTTGAGCATTTTGCATAATTAATTATTATTTTGATGGTCTTATAAAATTATTTTCAGATTTCTACGTGTAACTAAATTATTAGAAACTTCAGCAAAATTGTTCTTTTCGTATACGTGGACTAAACGTGAAACACTTTCCTCTAAGTATTTCAAAAAATTACAGAAAGTTAAAGGAAGAATGTTTGTGTTTTTTTGCCTGTCACTTAAAATTAACATTGTTTCAATGATATTTTAATAGAGAATTCCACACGAGCTGTTGTATCTTGTTAATAAATTCAATTATCAGTAACCAAAGATTTATTCGATTTTTAGAATGTATAATAATTTACGCAAAAGGGGGGAATACTCTTAATAAATAAATTAAATAGTTTCAATAGCTAAATATTATGCTATAACCTTGACTAAAACTTTCAAAGTTAAGAACAAATTATTCAGAAAAAATTATTTTCATATATAATAACTGCGTTCGGAAATATCACCCAGGTTTCCCCGAGTATCGTCTTATCTTTGTTGTTCATTCAATGTTAAACAAGGATAAGGATACTCGAGTGATATTTCCAAACGCAACAAATATATCCAAAAACATTATTGTAAAACAAAAAAAAAAGTCACGATAATGAATATTCATTCATTTTGCCTTATAAACTTAATCAACTATATAATTAAATCGTATACTTTAACAATATAATATGTATTTCAATAACAGACAATTTTTATGTATTGTAAACTACAATTTTTCTCGTGACTTTAAATAAATTCAAAAAATATTTTAAATTCAAACAGTAGTATTATAAAATATAATATGAAATCTATATAACACATTTATAGAAATAAGTTAAAATCACCGATATTTTATAAATCAGAAAATTATATCCAAAACTTTAACAATGTAAAAAATAGAAAAAATCAAATAAGTTATTATAAATCATGAGCTCTGCTACTTGAAAGGAAAAGTAAAGATCAAGTAGAGATAAGTGGAGTATAGAATCAAAATCTATTCGGTTTCAAAGCGAGACTCATATATTACTTGTAGTTTTTTTCTAATAATTTAAAGCCCATTTATCTCATAGCGACAATGATTCTTTACTCAAATGTAAGCTTAGAAATTTGTCGAATGTGTATTGTACCTTTTAGGATCGGTATTATATGTTGTATCGAATAACCGAATAAGATATATTGTTGCCCCATCACCTTCTCGAGGGCTGGTACTTTTAATACTGCTGCGCCCTTCAGTCAGCCCATGAGATATATTGTGAACCCTAGAATAGATCAATCAGTGAATACGGTCCTCGCTAATAGACCGATTGAAGCCAGCCAGTTATGACAGGTATCTAAAGATCTCTCTTGTGGTGGGTAAATATTTTAACGCGCTTGAAACGTATACATTCAAATTTCATGTTATATTTCAAAGATTTATTGGGAAGTTTTTTTACTTGACAATTATATATGCATTTCAACAATTATGTTTCCGATTAAGGAAATGACAACAATTAAGACATTATACTTACTGCTGCTAAGTATTTGTTCCTTTCTTTTCATTTTGATAGATATTGTCAATATTTCGAGGTAAAAAAAATTATCGAAATTGCATTAATTGATAAAATTGCACGTTACATTTTTTATAAGTAAAAACGTGATGACTATAATATATTACAGATTCAGACAGTAGCAGTAAAATCATTAAACTCCAATTTTTGCTACCAGAGTGCGCCACATAACAGCATACTGTCGGTTTTCGAAAACGTTCGATGATTTTCGCTAGTGAACCGGTGTACATACTGCGCATGCGTGATTATCGACTCGACTTTCTGAGATAATCTATAGAAGTATGGACTCGACTGTGTGTATATATTAAACTTAACCTGTGAGACGTTATGTTATGAAAAAATGTTCGGCAGATTGATCTCGGGCATATTTCAGTCTTTGCCGTAAATATCAACTTCTGTTTCTCACTCTAGAATTAATATTTTCCGTAGTAACTTGTGATGCGTTTCATTATCAATTCTGCTTGTTGTTGATTGCATTCCATTTGATATTTTCTTTATACCAATCATTAGTTGTAGATAAAAAACGAATTTAATTATATTGTCAAACAATATAAAAGAGTAATATAATAAGTTATATATAAACGTAATAAACTGTGCTACTTGCGTTATTTAACCTTTAGTGCACATGATTGAGTCAGTTGTTTTATGTATTTCTTTTCCTTAAAATATTAGGAAAATTTGGCTAAATAATAGTCGTTATTCTTTCTCTTCAAATATTTTTGCACTGTGATCTTACATAAACTTGCCTTTAACGATGAATATTAACTTTATTCTTTCTTATTTTAAATATACAGCTTCACACTTTCTAAAGATGTTAAAATATATAAGAATCTCATTTAATAATTTTTGTATATTATATATATGTAAGTGATGAAAATTCACACAATGGTTGTCCAGAATACCGACATTATATATAATAAAAAACTAGAAAATTATCAAGAGTTAATGTAAAACATAATCATTGGCGTATTGAGACAATATAAATATATAATATAATAACACATATTTTGTTACTATATATGATTACAGGCAGGCTTCAAACCAGCTTTCATCAGCAGTGACTGCGACATCTGTATGGAGCCCATGGGGTTTAACATTTGTGAGAAACAGAATGAGATATCACTTTCCTCACGCTAATGAAAGAAAACGAATAAAAAAGCATGGCTGGTTGACGAGGATGTCAACACCAAATGGTAGGAAAATTCTTCAAAGAAGAATCTTAAAGGGCAAACATGTGCTGTCTCATTAATCATTATGTTATCCATCCAATTGATTAAATGTATAAGAATGTATGTTACAAAATAAATATTTTCAATTTAATTAAAATCCTTTTTATTACAATCAAAATACTTGGTGACATAGTATGTGAGTTAATTGCCATCATGTGCATTCATGTAAATTAACTCTTCTTCATTTTCTTCATTAACGGAATTCCTGATTTCACCTGGGATTTTAAACTGAAGCTGCTTGCAAGTCCAATCGAACGGATGTATTAAAGGGGCTTCTATTATTAAATCTTTTTGCTCTTTGCCAAAGATTAAGTGTACACTTCTCAAGTGTATGTGAACCGGAACAATTTCTTGTTGACTTGGTTTTATATCTAATAGATCTAGTAATTGTCGATTTAGCTTTGGTAAATCCCAACTGGAATCAGCGAAAGGATCGATTTTTAACCATGTACCCATGACTTCTTGAACTCGTGATCCGTGAATATTATCTCCGAGAATCGGGCTGTACAACATAGTGGAAGTGAATAACCTAACAGAATGCCATTTTCTTGAGGATGACACAATTTCTATTAGCGAACTTAAATTATGCGTCGAATTGCTTATAACTTTATAATCAACATTCATTATCTTGACTTCGTCCCTTTTCCAGGAGTTGTTACTCCACTGAGTCAAGATAACAGGCTGAAATGCACATGTAATTGTTACCTCAGTGAATATTAATTATTTCGTAAAAATATGTATATAGAGGTATATACCTTTTTATCTCCTAATGCAGATACTTTTAAAATCATTCCTAAATGATGTTTTCCTTTGATCTCGTTTGGAACTCTAGTTGTGACTACCCAATATTTCCTATATTTACCACGAGTTCGTTTTGCTGCCAGATTTATTTGGTGGCATACTTCATTGTTAATTCCAAAAACATATATGCCACTCATATATCTACAAATAAAGTAAAATTTGTTGTAAAATAAATAAAATGATTTTTTAAAAGAAAAAGGAAAGAGGCAAATTGGAGAATGATATACTTTTCTGATCCCAAGCATGGTATTAACATTGGTACATCTAACTCCTTTGCAAGATATGGCAAAATATCATTTAAAGTATAATCTTTTGCTCCTACAATCTTATGATGTAAATGCAGGGGTACGTTTATATTTGGCCTACTATTCAGCATGGGTATGCCATATGGTTTGTTTACTGCAATTATTCCATCTGTAAAAGAGTATTTATAAATTAATATTGAAATACATCAATTTTATTAGCTAAGTTAAACAAATATACATAAATATATTTTATTTCTGATAAAAATATTATATATAACTTTACAAAGACATAATATTCCTTTTAATATTACTTAATTTTTTTAAATATTTCTTAATATTACTTAAAATTTCTAACAAATAATGAATCTCTTCTGTGTGCAATACAGAAAAACCAACTCTGAGACAAAGAAAGAAAACCGTCATACTTAAAATAATTTAAACAAGTATATTGGCTATGGTTTAATGTTTTTTGAATTCAATACAATGTTAATATAATCCTCTGAAACTGTAACAGTGTTTATTGGAAAGATTAAATTATCAATTTCTTTGTTACTGCTAGAAATCAAGATCTGCAAAATATCCTTTTGTAGTTTCTCTCCCTTCATATTTCTTTCAAGTCTAACAAATTGTAAAAAATATTGTGCTACTGTGACTCTTAATTTTTCATGATTTGAAGAGTTTCAGTTTAGTTTTCAGTCTGTTTATGTTTTTTATTCAGAAAAGGATTATTTTGTATAAATCAAAGTAATATTTTGAAAAGGATTAGCGCTTGAAATATCTGATTCTAAATTATCTAAAGATACATAAGCAAAGACAGGAAAATATAGTTACAGCTCAAAAAGTTTAAACTTAATTAAGTTTCAAATTTTTGTATCTTGAATATGTCAATATCTCAAGCAGTTATTTCTTAAATAACAAAGATTTTAGTGAGTCAAAATAATATAACTTTCTTTATAAAATGATATTAAGATAAAAAAATATAAGTATCTCTCTCTCTCTCTCTCTCTCTTTCTCTCTCTCTCTCTTAATTTTGTTAAGATTTTAATTCTTAATTCTTTATCTATTAATATATCAATTACCATTTTACACAAAAATATCAAACATTTTCATGTTATATCTATGAATTTGGATTATTTGTATTAAAATAAACTTATTAATTCTTTTTTATACAAGTCATACGTATTTATCAAAATTAATTAATTTCTTTCAACATAAACCAAAATATCTTAGTGATCCAGTATTGTAGTAACTGATATTACAGATTTTGACATCAATACCAAAGTTAATGGCTATTGAAAATAAATATTATTACTTTAATAATAATGATATTATAAATTTATATTAAAAAAAAAAAAGGATTACTAACATTCACAAAATGATAAAAGAAAATTTTTATATTAAAATAATGTATATAAGTAGAATAACTAAAATAAACAACATTTTTTAATTATAATATTAATAATTATTACAAATAAACATTGTTTAATAGTCACAATAGTGCTGAAATTATATCAAAAAGCAAAGATTATTAACTTTCACAAAATAGAACAATAATAGGATATATTTCATGCTATTAAACTAATGTACACTTTTAGAACTTAAAATGAGATATATACATTTAATATTCAGCAAAAACGAGAAAAATATTTCTAGCGCAATCTAGTACAGGAATAAAAAAGACAAATTTATCAATCTTATAACAATAAAAATAGTTTCATCTTACTGGGAAAAAACTGTTACATTAATTGTAGATATAAGATTTCTCCACCTGAATTGTAAACAACATTCTTCAGCAAATCATTTGCAAATTCATTCTCTGATTTCCACGGATGAATTTGGCTATATGGATGGATCACCTTCTGCTTTGTTGTCGTCATATGATTCTCTGTGGTACAGTATTTCCTATAGCACGTACGAATAATTGCGAACTCGCTAGTCCGCACGCTTCTGAGTACTGTCATAGCGCCCTTCATTTCTTCTCAATTAAGATTTGTGAAATTCAAGTCGTTCTTTTACGAATTATAACTGCCTTCAACAGACACAGAATTGCTCTTAAATTTGAGGTTAAACTCGACGCAACTATGCGATATCGCGAATAACCACGGATAACAGATACGACACATAGAATTAATTATTTAAGAACAAACAATATCTTTAGTTACCATTTATTTTCAGTAAATTAGAGATAAGTTTTAGCTTTTATTTACAAAAATCAACAATTTACTCATTTAAATCAATTTATACTGAAACGTGTATAGTATTTAGTGCAGTGTTGCCAATTTTAGTGAGTCGGCTACTAACTAAAAATTTCAAAAATTTTAGATTCTACCACAAATAAAACCTTTTTCGATTTGCAGAAATTTACAATCACAAGACTTTTGAGAAGCTCAATACATCATTAAAAAATTTGGAAAACGTTTTTATTTTATAAATAGTTGTTTTATTTGTATATCACATTTATACAAAATCACAATAATATCTATGCACAATCACATATAAAATTATAACTTGAAATAAAGAATTTTTTAACATATTAAGTAAAAATTCTTACGATATTGTGCATATTGACTAAAATTTATGCCAATTGCCATAAACGTAATACTTAAAAACTACGTAGGATCGCAATTAATTATTAAGAACAACAAACAAGAATGAAATTAAAGTCTATGGCTGCTTTCAGCAAAAAAAACAGCTTTGCAACTGTTGTAAAATTCTTTAATATGTTGTCAGTTCCTCACTGGATGTAAATGTATACACCAATCATATTCAAGAATTTTATATATTATATAAGGATGCCATCACATGTGACATAATTTGGGTAAGCGTAACTTGCATGAACTAATCAAATTGTATCAAATATTACACATTTTTTTAGTTTAAATGATTTGATTGATTGATATAAGTTACGTTAGCCAATCAAATCTAAATTAATGGCACCCTAATAGTTACGAAGTTGCTTTTTCTACTGAACGCAGCCAATAACCGAATATCGTCATCACGTCCAAATATCTGTTCTTTATTCCTACACTCTCCGAACTGGTACACATGGTGCAATCACTAAACTTAATGACGCAATATTGATTTATTATTTATGATTTATCCTGATATTTCATAAGATAAGAAATATATACACATAAAACTTTAAGATACGGTAATTAATTAATATTTAATTTTTATATTTAAATCTTCGATTTTATTATCCGGAGTCGATTATATCCATGGTAAAACTAAAAAAATATAGTTTAGCAACATTTAATATTGGTATATAAATATATCAATAATGTTATAAATATGCATTCTACATAATGAATTTAATACTGCAGTCAATGTTAATTATTCAAATATCTATGTCGACAATTGGAATTTATATCAGTAATATTGATACGAAATTGTTATCAATATTTTTAAAGATAATTTTTTCGATTACATCTCTCCGGACCCCCGCAGTCCGCTTGATAGTCAGATAATTTTATCGAAAAGTAATAAACAAGTAAAAAAATCCATAACCGATTGTCAATAACATGATAATGACAATCATATATACCGACGAATCGTACACCGCGGAATTATCACTCAACAAGCAGCGTACGCAGCGCTCGCAACTCGGCGCAACCACTCGCAGCTACATTAAGCGTTCAAGCGGTTCGGGCAAACTTCAAGTGACTTCAAGCTTCAAGAAGTAGCCATACTAGCCATCGCGCAGCAAATGTGACTTGTAGCGTTTTCAGTCAGTGCCCAGAGTACTCGCCTTTCTCACGTCTTTTCGATTCTCATCGATCGAGAGCCATCGTTCTCTAGACGATTCCACGAGTACGGGTCGATAGAGTAAACTCTACCCGTCGACGCGACGCCAGGAAGCGACCGAGAGCGACGACGTAGGAGCCACCAGAAGGCCGGCGGCTCTGTCCCTATTTCCTCACTCTCCTTTTCTCGCGCGAGCGAGCCATCTCGCAAGTTCAACCTCGTCGATATCGACAGTGAGGAACCTTCACGTATCGTGACACGTATCGGGTTGCTCCCGAGAAGGAAGGCGATCCATCTGTCTCGAATCTCGGCTTCCCCGAGCGGAGGATTTTCACGCTAAAAAGCGGCCGTCCAGCAGGGCGATACCATCTTATATGACTTTACTTCGACAACGAGGTAAGTTCCCCCCCCCCTCCCACCTCTCGGACCTCTAGAATTTTATATGAGTCGAATGAGGATAATTTCATCGATTTTTAAGGTGATCACCCTCCATTTGACCTTTACCGAATTTTAATGCTTCGAGAGATTCGCTGACTTGACGATGACGGTCCAATCGATATCAATTTAGCGTCAATATTTAGCGTCGAATTGCCAATTTTTTTTTTTTTCCTGATACCATAACCTCTCTGTGCCCATGTTGCTCGTGTTCGCTCGTTCTCTAATTTTAGCGACCAGCCATTTTGGACACGACACGACCCGACGGGGCGTGATGCGTGCGTGCATGCGTGCGAACGGGCGAGTCGTAGACCCTTCGCTCTTCTGCGGAAATGAGCGTTTCTCTCTCTCTCTCTTTCCCTTCCCCCTCTGCCGTTCGGACGACGTGACGACTTGCGTGCGTGTCGCACCGGCGGAGGAAACGATTCTTCTCAAAGCCGGTCCTGAAATTTTGTAACAGTCTCTGGCTATGAGCGATTTTGACAAGAGTGAGAAAGAAGAGTACATATATTGTCTTATTCTGACTTATATTTTTTTAAATTTTCATTAATTTTTTCCGTCACATTTATTTTTCATCATTATCTAGTTCTAAGAATAGAAAATAGACGAACACGCAGAAAAATATCAATATATTGCCAAGAAAAATACTTAATCTATTTTTTTCCTTTTAAGTACGGTTATCTTTAAAAATTTTTCTTGATAATAATCTTAAAATATATTTATTACAAAATTTAAAAAAAAAACTCATGTACTCAAAACAAGGATTTTTTGGTGAATATTTTAAAAAAATAAAAAAATAACTTTTTATAATAAGCAAATCGAATTTGTTTTAATTTAATAAACTTGATTGAAGTATTAAATTTACTAGAATTCAGAATATATTTTGAGTAAATTTAACACTTGTGATGAATTTATGATATATTTGTGAATATATATGAACTTTAAAATACTTGAAATAAGTAATTATTACTTTCAAAATAATCATTATTTGTGTATTTTTCTGTGTAAAGAGTAAGTTGAATCGAAATAAAATTAATCTACATTGATAAAAACAAGCATTAGAGCGAATCTTACTCTGATTAGTGAAATCTCACTCTTAAAGATTCTTTTTCAAGATCACTCAATTTTTAGAATGAGATTTCAAAAAATTTATAGAATGAGATTTTAAAAAATTTAAGAAAATATTTTACTTATTTTAATTTATTGAAGTGGACGAAAATGATGAGCCAATTAAGTCGTTATCTCTCATAGCTAGATTTTATTATATCTCTGACCCAACATTACTCATTACTGGATCCTTCAGTCTGCGCTTTTCGTGGACTTACTATTTTCAGTCAATTTTGTTACTAAATCTGACTACAAAAATAAGCTGCTTAACGTAAACGCGTGTATGCTATGGAAAATTTCATAGAAAAAATACGTAGACGGAAAAAACGGGATAGAAAAAGCCAGATCTAGATTCTTGTGGAAGGAAAGAAAAAAGAAGTGAAAGCGATTAAAAAAACCTTCTCTTTATTCATCTTGTGTTCATAAGTTTAGTTCTTTTTAGCTGAACTTGTACAGTTCATTTTTTTTTCTTTTTTTCCCCTATATGGAAAGAAAAAGAAGAAAGAGACAAATGACGCAATAAATTCAGCTAAAAAGAGCAAGCCTAATAATTTCTATCAATAGGTTTTTTTATTACTGAGCTGTACACTTTTTGTAATTATTGAAATAGATGTTTGAAATTTGGGAAAAGCGAAAAGGAAAATGTAGTCCAATGCAGTAATAAAAAAAAGAATAACTTCAATTTTGGTTTAACTTATTTTTTTATCTTTTTCTAATTTTAGCGTTAGAAAAAGAAGGTGAAGATAAAATAAAATTAATTTAAAATAAATTTGCTTTGAAAAATAGACGTTAAACATATATATTTTTACTTTAAATAATTCGTGTTTTGTAATTTGGTGTAGCTCTTGTATTCTCTGCATCGAGAATAGGACGAATATATGTATAGAAGGGAGGGAAAGAACGAAGTGTGTAGCAAGAGCAGCGAAAACAAGCGGATCTATTTTAGCGAGCACTTCTCCAACTAGCCTATCGCATCTCTACTCTGACGCGTATCCGTGGCCACAATAAGGAATTTATTTCTCTCTTTTGTAACGAGAGAACAAGTAATTTGTTTTACGAGCAGGGACTGCTAATATCCGACAAGTACAATTTGTCAGCATTGACATCTCTAACATTTTGTAGCCAAATACAAAGGAAAATTGTTTTAGATACGATATATGTATATATATTATAAGAGATTCCAAAAAAATTCATTGAATTTACTTTATTTGTCCTCATAGTTTGTTATAAATGACATTTTTTTACACATTTTGTTACTCCCGTGATGATAGTTCAAAAATTATGCACACTTTAAAAGTTTAAAAGATAATTAAATGACCTGGCAGAAATGACTTCTCGCTTTAACTGCCATTTTAATCGTAAAGATAACGGTTGAAAAATGGAATATTCCTTTTGATATTTATTTGCGTTTCTATTATTTCATAACGTTGAACAAAAGAAAATATTTATTTTACGTTGCAATCTGATTCAAAGCACTGAACTTGTAAAAAGAAAAAAGGAATGAGCAACAAATGTTCGCGTGACGTTTGCATTATTATACGAATTGTATATTGCTGCGTCATCTAATAACTACTCCAAGAGCGATTCGTTATTTATTTATCAAAGCTAATGTTACGATACGTGCATAATTAGTCACAGTATATGTATATTTGCTGCATTATTGTCAATAGCCACAGTGCTGACTAATCGAAAAGTTTTACATCCGATTGATTTTTTGACGAATTCCATTGGGCTTTTAATAGATATTGACATAAAAATTAAATTCAATTTTGTAAAAGTCAATCTAGCTGTTTTTTTTTTTTTTTTTTTAATATACAATATCTCACTTATTTTTCCCGGTACATTTCCAGTCCAATTTTCCGATAACAATGTTAGTTCGGAGACATGCAGTATATGTTGCGATTAGATTATATAGCTGTAGATATGTATACTGCAAATACGTCGATAAAAAATCGCAGATAAATACATTCTTTCGGCGCGATTTTCTAACTCGTATTGTTCAACCTCGTCACGATCGGCTATGACTCGTCTGGCTCGTGTTTGTAAATACGTCCCTATCGACAATATACGGACTTCCTTGAGCGCACGCAGTGTCGGTTGTCATTTTGTCGAGTTTGAAAAGGTTCTCGAAAAGTCCGCTTCGAAAAAAGACATTAATGTTATCAGGTACCGTTTATATATATATATATATATTTTACAGAAGATTAAAGAATCGCATATATTAGATATCTATCTTAATAGATAAGAAAATCACGACTCAATGAGATTAAATATAAAAATAAGAATTAAAGTTTTATCAAGATTGCAAAAAATTATGTAATAATATAATAAATAGAAATTTTTTTTCAAGCGTTTTGTTTATTTTCGCGATATTCTAGGACCTTATTTTCAACTACAAAATATTGCATACAAAAATATTAGAGAAATAATATGTAATATATATACGTAATGTTTAGTATTGTATTTTTGTATACAATATTTCTTGAGAGTGCGATCGCTGGAAAATATTCAGTTTTTGGAACTCTAGAAATGTGTGAAAACTGCGTCAGGATTAATTCAAAATCTTCCTTTGTCCGTATGTGACTGGTGAATGTTTTTTTGCGTTTATCTGGCCAAGATGGTCTGCTACTTTGACCCTTAATACATACGATACTCGATAACGATGCAAAATAATACCGCTTTATCAGACAGCGGTTCTCAAACACTCGCGAATTTGTAGAATTTCCATGAACTTTGGCGAAGGACATTTCTCTATAGTTTATCTCACTGGTGAAATGACCTTGATTCGATCGTGTATTATACGACTTGATAAAAATTACAAAAATGAGCGAATTTACTAAATGTTAATCAATGAAGATATAAAAATTCTAGTAAATTCGCTCATTTTGTAATTTTCAAGTTGCACAATCGAATCTCTTGTAAATACTTTTCAATTTGAAAGGATGTATCGAAACTCCGTTATTCTTCATAAGAATAAATTAATTGCGCCATTACATTAGAACATGCGTGTACATATATGTGTTTAGTCGCAGCGATGAAATAATGTTATGCGTTGCATGCTCTCACTTTCTCCGAATTCGAATCGCGAGCAGAGGCAAGTGCCAGAACGAGTTTCGTCAAGGAAAGTATCGAGGATCACCGGGCCAATAATTACGGCGCATCAAGAACATCGGACTCCTCCAGAATTAAATGGACTTGTTTAGTTGTTGAAACTGGTCGCGAGAATTTAATATATTGTCTGACTGTACATTTAACAAGCAAATAAAATCTTTTGTAACGAAGAACAACAAGTTTCCTTTTGAGAAATTTAAATAGTAGCTAAAACTTATTGAATACAAAACTATGTAAATACAAATGTTGAAACGCTGGTCTTAGAATTTGCCAATTCAAACTGAATTCACATTAAGTAAATTTTGCTACAAATTCTGTAATTTGTTTCGCATTGAAATACAGAAATAACAAAACTATTCAAGTATCAAAAGAGAACGTTAAATTACTATTAAAAATGAGATTATTAATCCTCCGCCGACCACGTGGAATTTTGCATTTTCCGTCCGCAATCTAAGTATAGCGTTTTTCATTAGTAAAACTGGTGCGTATTCAATGTACATTAAAACTATCACACACTACTCTAATCTGAATATGAAAAGATATTTTAATTGATAAAATGCTCAATGTATATTTCATCAAATAGCACAATAAAATATATTGAGAATTTCGCGGTTTAATTCGTTCCTATATTTTCATTAAACATACATCTTTATATATCGATTTGTGTGTAACGACTTTAAAGCGCACGTTCATTTGCCATCAATAAAAAACATTATATACAAATTTTTAGCTTCAACTTAGATCTTTTTCCTAAATTATCTAGAAAAAAATTTTATTTATATTTGTGAAAGCTCTCTCTCTTCAACAAGTTTTTACTATCGTAAAAATCGGATTATATTTCATTTATTTTTTACAGATTCGAATCTATCTGCCAGAATTTATAATCAAAATATCGATTACGCCTTTAAAATCCAGCTTAGCTGGTGAAGGGTTAAATTATTCGTCAAATTAATTATTCACTGATTTCCATGCGGAGAAACATGATTATTACTTCATTTAATCAGACACCTGATATATGATATATAATTAATACAGTAAACAGAGAACCGAATACCCAATCCATGATGCGTCCTGAACCTGGGTCAAATCATCCCGACCTATCTCACGAGGTTTCTTCTTAAAGCTTTCGTCCTATTCGTAGGTCGCTGACTAGAATCTCAATCAACTGCAAAGAAATTTTCTTTCAACTTTAGTCTAATAGGTATAAATTATATCACGGGCTTAATGTGATTTTATGCACACACAAATATTCCACAATTTGTTAAAGACGAGTTCTCGATTGCGAGCGATTATATAGCTATTCGGGAGTAGAATAGAGTAGAGTGACCTTGCCCGAAGGCTGCTCTCTCTCCTTAGAAAAGACGACGTCGGCATCCGGATCGGCGACGTCGGCGTCCGATCAATATACAGCGGCTAAAGGACGCGTGCGCGCCGCAGGGTAGGCCGACCCGAGGTCCCGAGAGCCGTCAGACTACGAAGAGACGAGTAACTACTCTAGTTGCGCTAGCGAGAGGCCGACTTCCTGAGCTCTCTCTCTCCTCTCTCTTTCTCGCGAACTACCCTCTGCGCGAGAATCGATTCTCTCTCAGCGACGCGACAGACCTGCTCTACTTTTTCCACTCTTTCTCTTTTTCTGTCTTCGAGCCTCGTTCTTTTTCAACGTATCTCTCTGCTCACGAGGGTGCTGTTGGAGAAGAGGAACAAGTCTGGGTACATCTGGCGATCAACGACAGCAGCCGCGTCACCGTCGCAAATCACGACTTATGCGTCTGTACCGAGCAGGTAACCGTTTCCGGTGCACGCACTTCCACGAGAGAATTAGATCCCCTGAACAATTACTACCTCACAATTGGGTTAACCGCCGAGATTTGCCATTAGATTATTGCTGCATTCTATCTCTAGGGAATGGAAAGGCAAAAGTTCTACGGCTCCATGCGTGAATCAAATTGAAGAGTAAAACGTATCGTTTTCTGAAAAAAAAAAAAAAAAAAAAAATTCTATCGTTAAATCGCAAGAGCAACGTTCGAAATATTATTCCAATTGATTCTCGTAGTCCATCTTTAGAATTGGTGTCTTTGTTAAAGCATAATTTAGCCTGTCTTAAGAGTTTATTGCTACGTCTTTGATTCGCCTTGAGGTATCTTAACAGTAGCCACGAATGCGCCGCTTATAGCACGGTAAATGGAGCGCAAGAATCAATATTAATAACGCACAGTTATTGTAAACAACAGGCACCGGCTGCAATCGGGTGCAGAATTACACTACTTACATTACTACGATTGAAATACGAGTCCTTGCAAATCGCACTCTCAGATATCTCGCGCGGGTACTAAATCGATAGACGTAATGTCCCTTGAGAAGTACTGTTCTTTATAGTATTACAAGAGCGACATTAATTTGATTATTTGTAACAACAGTGTAAATTCCTTGTGTAAATCTGTATACAAACTTTTGAACAATCTCACGTAATAATTATACGTGAATAAAAAAACAATTCTTCGTTCTAATCTCACGCGCCTACGAACATTTTATTATTATGAAAAATTAATTATCTTATTGTGGCAAATGCCATCATTTAGAAAACATAAACGGAATCAAACGATCGAATGAGCAACATTCAAATAAGTCTGGAGAAGTCGAGTTACGTCGCAAACATATGTTTATGACAGTAGCTTACCCATAGATTGGTATAGATATCTATATCTATCTAGCTTATCCCTTCATTTATTATGTATACTTCCGTGTCGCATCATACTTCGAGCGAATGTTCATTTATTGCGACTGCATTTGTTCGATTATCGAAATAGATTAAATCTGTTCATTGCAATTTTCATTTCCGCAACTTCAAGGATGTTCAGTCCGATCTAGCGATCATCGCTATCATGTTCCTAATACGGTTTATCCCGCACGAAAATCATCCGAATGATCGTTAGCATTCCAGCCAGATGAAACATACACCGGTCCGATGATCGTCCATGTCTGAAAATTATCCTAAATTTCATCCTCATGGTTTTGCATCTCTCGTGAATGCTTTTAGCAGACCACTAACTCGCATGGATAAGAGCAGCCCGCAAGATTTGCCCATCTTCCTTCGCATCCGGAATACATGCACAATCCTGCAATTGAAATGATCCCAACCAGATTCAGGTTAAAGGGAAAAATAAAAATAATATTTTATTATTGAAGTTGGGTAGATGTATTCTAAACAAATATAAACGTCTTACTTTCAAACTTTAAATAACCTTTCAAATTAAAAAATTATATTTTTTTCTTTAAAAAATTTAATATTCAATTTTCTTATATATTTAAATAAATTTGAAATAACACTTCAAGTAAGAGTCCTTTAATTTTTAAATTCCTTAAATTTAAAACAAAAAAATTACTAAATTCTAATTTTGTTTGACTTTCTTTAAATATAAAACCCCAAATATATAGAAAAATATCTTTAATTTATTTTAGTAATAATTTATTCAAAAATATTAGAATTAGAAATGTAAAAATTATAATTTATAAACGGAAGTTGTAATCTAACGAAAATCGAAAATAAAAGAAACTAATTAGGACATCTTCAAGATTGTTTTGGTCTTTTCACAGAAACATCCAGGATATCATCCAGAGGGAAAGGATCGGCGTGTAGGAAAGGCGGCGGCGATAGTAGAACATTATTATCCGACTGGCGATCATCAAACGGCAACACCATCACTACCCACGACCGTTTGTTTTCGTGCGACGAGTTAACCGGCGAGTTAACGTCGACATCATTACCAACCTGGTACCACAGATTGCCAGGCTTTCTTAAGGCGACCAGCAACGGACAGGCAGCGTGTATGATCATTGAGGACTACCCCCCTACCCCGCCCGCCACCGCCAAACCGAGGCAACACCCGAGGCATCAAGATACCACCCAACGATTCCTAAATCTTCACCTGGTCCTGCCTAAGCACAGGACCTCAAAATTTTCCAGGTTTGTGAGTCAGTCTGGTTAGTGTCAATTTTTTTATTTTGTTGAGAAAATTAATACAATTTTTTTAAATACGCTGTAATTTCTGCTCAAATCTAGAACGCTAATAAACACTTAGAAATGTTGGAAAAATTACATTTATAATGTTTAATAATTGCTTCTAATTTTAGTAATTAAAATCAATTATTAATGGCACTATGATACTAAAGGCAAAGTTTTTTCTTTTTACAGTAATAGGCATCGGAAGCTACAGCCATTCAGAGAAACGTGACTGGCGTCAGCGGGTAGCGGCGCGGCACGCCTTACCGCTAATAAGAACTACAATCCTGAGAAGAGGAAGAACCACCCTGACTCGACACGCTGCTGTTACGAGCTACCACGAGCAGGTAGCAATCGCCTGCTACTGGCCACCGCTGGTTATCAAACTGCTGCTGGCTGGAAACGTGCGACAGAGGGGATCTAGAAGAACCAGGACGAAGACGTTACCCACCTGAGAAAGAAGAGAAAAAAAGATTGAATAGAACAGATCTGACATCACTTCACGAGCTGCTCAAGAGTCGATTTTTTTCGTTCAGATTCATTAATACTTTCACAACGACGTCTCATCAGAGATCATTGTCGATCGGAGAAATAAAGTTTGTTAAGAGCAAAAGAAGGCGGAAACATCGATCATCATGGGGAGCTTAAACGTCAATCGCAATGTCAGCGATGCTTTTTATCGTTATAAGATGCCGCGGATCCAGGCGAAAGTGGAAGGCAAGGGAAATGGTATTAAGACAGTGATCGTCAATATGGTGGATGTGGCGAAAGCGATCGGTCGTCCTGCTACATATCCGACCAAGTATTTCGGTTGCGAGTTGGGCGCTCAGACACAGTTTGACTTCAAGAACGAACGCTTCATTGTCAACGGCTCGCACGATGCGACAAAGCTACAAGATCTGCTGGATGGTTTCATCCGAAAATATGTTCTTTGCCCGGCCTGCGATAACCCGGAAACCGAATTAATGGTCAGTTCGAAGAAGGGCACGATTTCACAGGGTTGCAAAGCATGTGGACATCATGGTCTTCTTGAGAGTAATCACAAGTTGAACACATACATTTTGAAAAATCCGCCGAGCTTGAATCCAGCAGTACAGGGCAGTTCTTTGACAGAGGGTAAACGCGGCAAACGCTCGAAACGCGCTAATGGTGACACCGCGACTACAGTCGCCACCACCACTGCCACCACTAACGGCAATGATCGATCTGGTTCGCCAGAAAATGACGTTAACAACTCTGGAGACGTCGTGGTGGAACCACCGCCAGAAAGAACGATCAATGACGACGGAGATGACGATAAATGGGCGGTGGATGTGTCTGAGGAAGCAGTCAGGGCTCGTCTTCAAGACCTGACAGATGGTGCTAAGGGTATGACCATCAGTGATGACCTTGATAAGAGCGAAAAAGAGCGTATGGACATGTTCTACAAACTGGTCAAATGTCGTCGCGATGCTGGCCAACTCGACAACAATCATAAGGAGCTCGTAGCCGAAGCAGAGCGTCTCGAGATTAAGACCAAGGCGCCGTTGATTCTTGCTGAGCTGTTATTTGATCAAGGAATCGCTGCACAGGCGAAGAAATATCGGGTGCTACTGCTGCGCTTCACTCATGATGACATTAAAGCACAGAAATATTTGATCAGAGGAATCGAACAAGTGATCGCGCTGCATAAGGATGCATTGATGCCGAAGGTTCCCGGAATCCTCAAGGTAAAGAAATAAATTTTTGGGATCTCTTTAAGAAATATTTTAAGAAATTTTATTAGAGAAATTAAAAAGTATTAATTTATACCGTAATTATTAGATATTACTATCAAATTATCAATTAGCTAAAATATTTATGTACAGTTATTTTACGATGCTGATATTTTGGAAGAAAAGGCATTTGATGAATGGTCAAACAAAGTCAGCAAGAAATATGTCTCAAAAGATCTGTCGCAGGAGATTCATGATAGAGCTGCACCATTTTTAACATGGTTAAAAGTTGCAGAAGAAGAGGAGTCTGAATCCGAGGAAGAAGACGATGACGTGGAGGTGAAACTCATCGTTCATAAATACTTTTAAGAGAATCATTAATATTTTAATGCAATTTTTTAATTATTTTGTCCATAATTCTTTTATTAATTTATAATTAAATATACAATAGAAGCTTTTTTTACTTTTGTTTTTTTTTTCTTTTTAAAACTTTTAACTCTGGAAATAAAATAGTTCGGTTTGAAATATTTTCTTCAAAGTAATCATCATTAAATTTAACGCCCTATAAAATTTTTTGAAAATTTTTCTGCGCTATTTATGCTTCATAAACTATTTTCATATATATATGTATGTTTTCTTTTATATAGCTTTATAATATAAAAAGATATATATCTGACATTTCGAATTTTTCATTTTAGATTGAATACGACGATAGAGCCAAGCAGGAATCTCTAAAACAACAGCCACCGGCCACACCGAAACCTGCCTCCGCTAAGACCGTCGCTGCCGCCAACAATGATTCCGAGGATGACTTCGATATTGATGCCATTTAAAGCATACACATACACACTGTATTACACGTATCGTACACCCAACATATATACACACACACACACACACAAGCGCAACGGATGACAAGGAACACTGGTCCGAGCCGTAAAATATCTGAAATGAATAACCATTTTCTCCTCTTGAACAGAATTGTGCAAATGCAATCTCAAGTTATACGCAAATAGATATAGGATTTTCGTTGTTTTAGACTGAGAGCGAGACAATTAAACAATGCTATTTACATGAATGAAGAAAAGGAAAAAAAGAAAGAAAAAGAAATTTTAATCGTTCCTAAGAGTTTAGCGTTATTATCTATGTACAGTATATTCGCAATACTTTTAATTGTTTTATCGACGCAGACACGCATTTATTGAAAGATCGTTATTTCTTTAATATTGATTGATTGTTGTGGAAAAACATTTTAATGGTGCGCGTATATCTTGAAATGCATCCCTTCCAAATAAAGAAAACATTCATAAAGCATTCATGAGCATTACCGAGAAATTGGCCTGCTAAAAACGTTCTTTATTGTATTATTCTAATTATTATTCAAATAAATATGGTTTATTGCAATGATCACCTAATGTCTCCACTCTTTATATAATAATTAACAGAAAAATAAATTACAAGTGTAGTGATAATTTAATGTTAATAAGGATCGATAAACAATTTAAATTTTTATTGATTAATCAAATGTAATGATTTTGGTAACGAATTACTGAGCATATCCACTTTTATGTATATATAAGTTCGTTTTTCTTTTTAAAATAAGATAGAAAAAGAAATATTTCGATAAGATTACAGAACGTACTCATTGTAAAAGTATGAGCTGCTGTTTAATAATCTTTGGCGTGTATCCCATTTGGCGCTCACGCGCTTGCAAGCATTATTTATCCTTATTTAATATTTGAGAAACAGTTGCATCAGAAGAGTCATCAAGTGAATAAAACAAAATTTTTGAAAGTTTCTGGTAATATTAACTATCTCTTCCATGATCATTTTTAACAAATATTTAATTGAAAACATTTTAGACACTTTAATTGATTTAATTTTATTGTTATCAATCTAAGGATCTTATTTTTGGAAAATATTGCTTACGAAAATACCTACTGTAGTATGCATTGAGCTTTACGCATGAAAAAATTATTACAATAAATTTTAAATATTAAATGAAAATAAATTAAAAATGTATAATACATTAAATGCACAATGGAAATAAGATAAAACAATATTATATTATAAATATACATCATATGTCATATCTATATTTGAGATGTGACATATACGTAATCTATTTCTAATTTTTTATTTCTCTAATATTTATTATAATATATAATAATAATAAATAAATAATATAATAAAAATATACAAGCGACGTTCCACGTCAACGGAGACGAGCAAAATTTCTGGGCAAAATTTGTGAAATCAAAATAAGACATTCAAGGGCTTAAAATTTTCGTTCTTGTATGTAGTTTAAGGAAAAACGTGGCATTTTTTAAAATTCAAAGCGGCTGCTCCAATATGGCAGTTAGAATGAATAAAAAAACTTATAGAAATTATTGAAAACATTTATTTCATTAATGAGGTCCAAAATTCATACAATTTTCATGAAAATCGATATTTGTGAGTTTCAAATCACTCATGAACAATCCGTAGTCATATTTTCAAAATTCGAAATGACGGATCCAGTAATAAGGTCTGTTTTCTGTGGCTGAACTAGTGTACACTTTTAGATAGAACTTAAAGTAAGATAGGTATATGGGGTATATGTTTGATATTGTCGAAAGCGAGAAAGAGAGTTCTAGTTTAGTCTAGTGCAGGAACAGAAAACAAACCAAATAATTTCCATAAGTTTTTATATTTATATTGGAGCAGCTGCTTTGAATTTTTTAAAACGCCACGTTTTTCCTTAAACTATATATAAAAATAAAAATTTTAACCCCTTGAACATCTTATTTTGACTTAACAAATTTTGCCCAGACACTTTTGTCCCCGTTGACGTGGAACGTTCTATAAATAAGACATAATTAATATATAATAATATTACATAATTTATAATATTATTTATTTATATTTAATATTTATGCACAAGGCCTCATATATATTATAGATTTTTATATACGATATAAAGACGAAGCCATATAACTAGAAAAAAAAAAGAAAAAAGACCATTTTTATTTGTCTAGCAAGTTAATACTTATCCAAATAATTTACGGCTATATAACTTGCATTCTGTAGAGAGAGTTATCACAAGAATCGTCTCCCTTCCCTTCTCGATGATTCATCCGCAATGCTCATTGCGCAGTCTCGTTAAAACGCGCGAGAAACCACCATCATCATCGAGACCGAGAGTCGCACGAGAGATACTGTTCGCCAAACCATTCTGTATACACTTCTTATCATGCTAACCGACCGCGAGAAACTCATCTGGAAATATTTTCGGCCGAGAAATGCGTTAGAAGAGGGAAAAGGACGGGCAATGTTAGAATCAGCTGAATTGGCGGCAAGGCCCGATCAGTTGATTGGTGGGTGGTGGTTTGGGCGCGAAACGCCGGCACGGGAAGCCAATCGCGAGTCGCGAGCAAGGGGGACAAACTCCAATATATTTTGGGGACGACGGAAGTTGGTGTAGTACCAATTTTGGTGCCACAGAGTCAGGCGGCAGCACCGTGTTCTCCCCGCTATGGGTTGTTGTTGTCGGCCGTTGTCGACGAATGTTTACGAACATCAACGAACGCTTACGAAGTGTAATTTGGCTTCTCGAATCATTTCGAATTTCTCACTGTTTCTCACGTAACCGTGTTTACACGTGTTTAATCATTGTGAATTGTTGTAAATCGTGATTGTTTGCCCAAATATCTCTGAAGGTAATCATCTACAAGGTTTGTGAAGCACTGAGAAATATATATAGCGGTAAGTTTTTCTTATATTTACTTACAATTTATTTTTTATCTTTTTTTGTATATATTCCTATGGTTAGTAATTATACAGAATAGCTGCCTCGCAGTTCAAAAATCGATGAAATTGGGCTTATTCGATCCGTTTTTGAAACGAAAGAATCTTATCTTTATATATTCTTTGTATTTTATTCTCTCTCCCTCTCCCTCTCTCTTCTTTTTCTTTGTATTTATACCTGTTACATTTATTATATCGTATCATACAATATGTATCACATTTTTTAACCACACCGGGTATTCGATATTTGTATATCCGACAGTCCGCAGTCTGTAAAGTGGGACGGGAAAATGTGTTGCATATTTTTAATTAAAAAAAAAAATAGCGAAAAATAATTGTAACTTTTATAGTAATATTTAAAAAATGTATAAAACATATATATATTTATTAAATAAATATTAATAAAAATAGAAGAATTTTTAATAATATTAGTCAACACCTTTATTAATACAGATACAAATTGTGTTAAGAGAGTTTCAGAGCAACATGTGTTAACTAATGTTATTAACATTATTTAAGTTTGCATTATTTAAGATAGAGAAATATACTATTTCTCCGTCTAAAATAATGCAATCAGTATATATCTCTATCTTAAATAATGCAAACTTAAATAATGTTAATAACATTAGTTAACACATCGCTCAGGAACTTAGAACCGGGTTATGTTCATATGGATATGCGCGTATAGGTTTGAATATCCCCACTACTGGTCAGGTGAGCCTTTTTAGTTCCAATTTTGGTGCCACAGAGCCAGGTGGCGCTAGGGAATCTGTCGCCCCCTCTTCCAAGATAGGAGTTTATTTTTTTATCCTCCCTGATTTTACCCGCGTAAAGTGCCAGTGTTTCCCGCTTCGTTCGGCAGAACGGTAACCGAGTTATCGTGGTTTCTGTGCATTGGAATCCGAATCTTCGCTTCCTACAAATATCGAACATATACCTATCTCACTTTAAGTTCTAAAAGTATACACTAGTTCAGCCACAGAAAGAAACAGACCTCTTGATTAACGATGGCATTGCAAGAATCAACAAAAGAAAACGTCCGCTGTAAGCACCCGGAGGACGTGTTACACGTAAGTCCGCTCGTCTTTTTCTGTTCCTACTCTTCTAGCTCGAAAATCTTGTTACTGGTTTTGATACGCATCTTCATTATTGCCAAATAGCGCGAATGGAAAAATTCACCGAGTTGTAGGATCCTTTTTTGCTTCTTACGCACACATGCGTCCGCGTTTCTTTGAAATGGAACGTAAATGTGGCGGTAGATAAGTGAATAAATTCCTGCTGATAATTGAAGTAAAATAATTTATACATGGATATTTACGGCAATTTAGATTAGTGGTTTCACTTCCATGTATTAGTCAATTATACAGGCTATTCCAGAATTTAACAGATAAGAAAAAATCTTATACGAAGTTTGGTTAAAAATGCAGTTATTACAAAGTTATAAACAAATTACGCGCAGGTTAAAATGATACTGAATCGTTTAAAAATAGTAAATATGATGTGAATACATATGAAACATACGAAATAAACACGTTCGACTTTTCCCTACCCGAAAAGTATATTTTCTATGCAATGCAAAGTTCGTTGTTTTCTATTTCATGTTCTGTTTTAATATACATATTCATTTATAACTTTGTATAATAAAACATTTCTAGCCAAACTTTATATAACATTTTTTATGTCCATAGAATATGTTCCTATAGTTTGTCCGTGAAATCCTGAAACACCTTGCATGCGCGCGCGCGCGCACACACACACACACGCTCTCTCTTTCTCTCTCTCTTTGTCTAAAAAATGATATTTTAATATCATCATTATTTTATTATAATTGGAAATAGTAATGTTAATTTAATAACAGCTAATGTCAATGAACCAAATAAAATTTTATTAAAACAGGAGCATCACATATTTGTTTCATTAATAATGTTGTGAATTAACAAAATTATTTTCAATTAAAATAATGCTGTTGATTTAACATAATTTTTTTTTCTGTATGTGTGTCTATGTATATATATTACGATAGGATTATTTTTTGAGAATTACGATTTTATACATGAAAAACTTAGATATGTATAAGTATGGTCTGTGTTATTAAAATGAATTCTCAATGAACACATCCTGTATATATTTTATTTCACAGTCACGTATCTATTTCTTTTTTAATATTTTAACTGCGAAAATATCTTCAAAATTTTTCCTTTTTTTTTCTATTCTCTGAATTTTAGGATTTTCTTTTCATCGAAATTAATTCACGTACTTGGATTTGTTTGTTTTACAAATTAGATACGCAATTTAAAATTTAGATACCCACTTAATATCTAGCTCGAAACAAACATGTTTGAATAATTTAATTAAAATATTTCCTAGTATATATAAAATATTGCCAGAGAGAATTTTATTTATTATTTTGTTGCTATTTTTATATTAAGAATATTTTATATCGGAATAGTGTTTACTCTGAAGTGTTTTCTATTTTTTGCATGAAATTATGCAATCTTGTTGTCTATATCAATTTTTCTTTATGTTAGATTCAATAATGGAAAAGAATTTTTTAATTATAACATATTAGTTTATAGTACATTCGCAATTGAATTAATAAAGTAATTTATAGAATGTGATAATGTTTCTTAGTGATGATTTAATTTTAATATATATATATAATAATATAGTAATATATAAGTATATATATATATTTCTTGATTTTTATTTTATATTAAAATTTTATCAATTAACCTATAATATTTAGGTCAATATATACTGTCAGTATGTAAAGCTGAAGTGTAAATAAATACTACTATATACTGTCAGTAACTGAAAATCTATAGTATATTTAAACCGAATTATATAGATTTTCAGTATTTATTATGTATATTGGAAAACATGCCGGTTTATAATAAAAACATATTTGTAGCTTGCCAAGACAAAGGCTGTACGAAAGATACAACTAAAGGAGGACTTCAATCCAGAACTGGAGCCACTTCTCCAAGAAGGTCCAAATCGTTTTGTAATGTTTCCTATTCAATATCCTGACATCTGGAACATGTATAAAAAGGCTGTAGCCTCTTTTTGGACAGTAGAAGAAGTAAATCTTCACAAGGTATAAGCTTTTAAACCTTGCTTTCACAACATATTTTTTTTGGAAATAGAAATATATAGCTTGAAAATTGAATAGCTCAATAATCAACAAATTTAAAAATATGAATAGACTTTAATAAATATTTTATATTCCTAACAATATATGAATTCTTGTAATTTCTACAGGATGACAAGAAGGATTGGGATGAAAAGCTAAGTTCTGACGAGAAATACTTTATTTCTCATGTCTTAGCATTCTTTGCCGCATCCGATGGTATTGTTAATGAGAATCTGATTGAGAGATTCAGTCAAGAGGTAAAAATTACCGAAGCACGTTGTTTTTATGGCTTTCAAATTGCAATAGAAAACATCCATTCTGAGATGTATTCTTTGCTCATTGAAACGTATATTTCTGATCCAAAAGAAAAGTAAGAATACATTTATCTACATTTACATATAAAAGTGGGCATGTATTTGAAATACTTTTATAAAACAGTTTTTGCAATACTCTAGTGTATTTTATATTCTAGCAATGTAAATAAAAGTACGTATTTTGTATTTAAAATTACAAAATTGAAAATTTTATATATTTTGTAATTCAAATAATAAGATTAATTGTCATTCTTAAGTATTTGGAATATAAAATACTGTTACTCTTTTGTTATTAATACCGAAATACAAACAATATAAGATACTTTTATATACTTTTATGAAATATAAAACACAAAATATTTTCTTGTGCTCTACTGAAATACCAAATTCAGAATATGTAATTATCTTACAAATACCGTTTTTTAAGTAAAAGTAATTTAGACACACGCTCAGCCTTGTTTATATATTATATGTAATAATTACTATGGCAATCATGGCAGTAACGCGGCCGTTTTATGTACTTCATCTAACGCATTATTTTATTTATACTGAATTTATATTTGTTTTAAGTATATTATATTATTGAAATTTTTTACATTATTAAATCTTATTTCCAGAAATTTCTTATTTAATGCGCTTGAGACACTTCCTTGTGTGGGAAAAAAAGCTAATTGGGCATTAAACTGGATCAATCATGAGAGTGCTACATTTCCTGAACGTGTAGTCGCGTTTGCGGCTGTCGAAGGTATTTTCTTCAGCGGTAGTTTTGCAGCTATATTTTGGCTGAAAAAACGAGGAATTATGCCAGGTCTCACCTTCAGCAATGAACTTATCTCGCGAGATGAAGTCAGTAAATTATTTTTTTTATATCTATAGGTTATTCAATTAAATAAATTGTTTTGTACTTATCGTTTTCTTTATAGGGATTACATTGTGATTTCGCCTGTTTAATGTTTAAACATATCATACAAAAGCCATCATTTGAGCATGTGAAATCGATTATAATGGATGCCGTGGAAATTGAAAAAGAATTTTTAACACAGGCATTACCTGTCGAATTAATAGGTATGAATTGCACACTTATGTGTAATTACATCGAATTTGTCGCGGACAGATTGTTCGTTGCATTAGGATTTGAAAAGGTAATATATAAAGTTCGATTTGATTTTTTTATTTTTTAATGTTTTGTACACAATAATAATACTGAAAGATACTAATAATTTGTAATAAAATTTTAAATCTTATTTTAATTTTATTTACTAAGAATATTATGATAAATTTAGGTTTACAATTCGGAGAATCCGTTCTCGTTTATGAATTTTATCTCTCTGGAGGGCAAGACAAATTTCTTCGAGAAAAAAGTGGGCGAGTACAAGAAGTTTGGAGTTGTGGAAGAAGAATCTCAAAAAACGAGTAACATATCAAATGTGGTGTTTAATGCACATTTCTAATATAAAAGGTTTGAATAGTATAAACAAAAAATATTGTATATAGTTCTCGAGGACAAAAAAAAAGGATGTTAATTCCGTGACTTTGAAATAACTTTATAGTAATAATGAACTTTAAAAAAATCTGACAAATATTTAAAAGACAAAAAATGTTTGCACAGCAAAACAGTGTATTGTAAAGCGATGCTAGAGCACGGACTTAGGAATAGAAGTCTAAAGGCCTAGTTTAGGCGAAAGAGGATGGAAACTCAGGCGTGCGGAGTGAACCGTTTTCCATCATTTTGGTTTTCAATAACTTTACATAAATTCTAATTGAAATTATGCAGTTCTTCCCTAAGTTTCTATTGTGTTTTATAGAAAAGCGAACAATTCCGATTGGAATTCACTCCGACCATTTTATTAATAGACCATTTTATTAATTCTCTAATCTTTTCTAGTTTTATATCACAACACGTACACGTATTATATGTTATATATGTACGATCTTTGAAACCAACATGGCAGCCCTCCTACCACTTCACCCCTTTATATATGCTCTGTCCCTATATTCCTAAGTCCGTGTGCTGGAGCAGAGAGAAACCTGAGAGAGACCATGCTGGCCTTTTTCCTGTTACTATTTTTACATCTATAATGTGTAGATGTACCACTATATCCATTTTTGACATTTTCTATGATTTTATCAACAAAGATAAGTCACAAAATGCATATGCCATGTAGTTTCTAAACCAAAAATGGATGTACTGGTGGGTAGTGTACGAGCAATTTCAGTGGTAACAGGAAAAAGGCTGGCATGGCCCCTCAGATTTCTCTCTGGTAGGAGTGACTAGCTGAACTTTTGATATCGATAGTATGGACATTTTTAATTTCAAATTTGATAGTAGTGACATCTCTAATTCATTTCTTACTTTATATTATATATTGTTTTTATATTTATATTCAAGAAGTACCAATACGGTCAAAGAAATGTTGAACTATAATATATTCTTTAAATTAATTTATTTCAAAATTATAATTGCATATGTGTGCCTTATTATCAGACTTTTAACGCAATCCATCTGAAATATTAATAATCCTTTTAAATTTAATCTTAAGGGGATCCTAAAGACGATTTTGTCATATTTTGGAAATAGCACTTATGGCGGGTTTATAATGAGTTTTTAGTCTGTAATTGGAAGTCTTTGCTTAACCGCTATCGGTGAGTCGTAATCGGCAAAGGCCCATCTATATCTATTGTATTGTTCATCGTAAGCTCTTACAATTCTTATGATAACCGATTAGAAATATCAATGTGTATTAGAACGCTTCTGATTGGCTGTTGCAAGGATCATAAGGAGCTTAGGATAATAGGCCTTCTACAATAAGCCGTAAGTCACAAATCATAAGTCATAAGCTAGAAATGGACCAATCACAGTCGTCAATTTTTAATTTCTTACTTCCGATTTATGACTTATGGCTTATTGTAGAAGGCCCATAATCCCATAAACATTACGGTAGATATAAGGTTTGTCCGCGGCGCACGCTCCAACACGTTCACGTCACCGGAACCAATATAGTCACTAGATGTTCGCGGATATTCGGCGCTTTAAAAATAATATCTTGAAAATTGAGAAATGATGAAGAACTCTTCGAAAACTCAGTTTAGTTCGTTTTAAAGCGTACGCATGTACATACAGAAAATTGTTACATAAATATTACTTGTTTCAAGTAAATAATACCTAATTGTATTTTAAATTGTATTATCAAGAAAATATTCTTTGTGAAGATAATCGTTACTAAAAATTGCGTCCTCTCTGATAGCGTTTTCTCTTGGCTGCACCAGTGTAGGGTGATTGCACCAGTTCATCTTTTTTCCTTTTCCCTTCTCCTGGAGAGAAAGATGAACTAGTGCAAAAGTTCAGCAATAAAGAACAGACTTACTGTCTGAGTGTTGCATTGGTGCAGCCAAGAGAAAACGCTATTAGCACTAGAATATTTTTCTGCATTGTACATACACTACTGTTCATGGAAGTTCAGACACCCGCATAAATTTCGTCGAATGACATGTAAAAGATTAAGACAAAAAAGCAATTGCATTGTTTTTAAAATATTGTATATTTTAGATCACTTTTACACATACTAGCAATTGCAAGTTTTATAAATTAATTTTTATTCCAAAATGTTGTATCTTAATGTTGTCCCCCTCACCTCATCGCCCCGCGCGTGGTTCAAATGCCATTCATCATTAGAACTCGATGAGTTTTCAGATTTATATTTTCTATAGTGCAGTACGATTACCTTAATGGCATCCATGTTATAGACCTTCTACAATAAGCCATTACCTAAGTTTTAAGTTTTAAGTCGTAAGAAATTGACCACTCACAGTCGATTATTCTTCTCACATTCGATTACTTCTTTTTCTTTTATTATTGACAAGGATTAATTATGCTTACGACACCAACATTAAAGGGTATAGAATTGAGAATATTTTTTTACTTAATCAAGAGAATGTATATAATATATTTTAATTTATAATACTTCATACGTTTTATGTAACATTGAAAATGACACCCGATCGGAGTCGAAACATTCGTTTTAGATATGTTTATATGATTTGTTTAAATTGAATTGTTCGTTAATTTACGTTTCCCTCTTTATATTTATACTATAATATAGAGTAGATAGTTTTAAAATATCGGAATATATATATATTTTTTTTTCACTTAGTCAATATTTTTGCTCAATGACATGTCTATACTAGACAGAGTAGGGGTAAATCTCGCGATCAGCTGATTGACACAACGCGTGTTGACCAGCGTTGACTCATTGAGAAGAAGGCGTGCCGTCAAGTGGAGTGTGGAGTGGTTAACGATGCAGTCGAAGAATGCCAGCTATACGTAAATGCAAGAGATTGGCCAGTCAGGAGTTTGTGCTCTCAGTCTGTCGGAGCATACTGGAGCGGACCGACTGGACCAAAGTGGAAGATATTTCATAATGGTTGAGTCTCTATCCATGTTTAGGAATATCGAAGGTCCTCGAATGTTAGGTGTGATTTCTCAGACAACGTTCGTGCCAGACTCCTACCTGACTCCGCCAGAGATGCTTCAATCACGGCTTCTCATATTTACGCACAATCGCTGATTTTATTATTCGTTTACGGCCAGGATATTTCCATACTTCGTGCAGCTTCCGTGAGTACGGCTTCCTACAAGGAAACACGTGTTCGGTGCAAGAAGCTTTGTTCATCTGCAGGCCGTGAGCAGGAAAATTTATATCAACGGTAAAACGTGCGCAATATGTATGCATAACGTCTAAACATTTACATATTTGGATTCATTTATTTATACGATAATATAACACATTGACTCGTGTAATGAAATAATTATTCATATTTCACGTTATGCATATTTCTTTGTTTTGTATATATCAGTTATTCAGTTTTGATTCGTATTTTATTGTCCGTTAGAGAGAAATTATGTCATACTCTATCAATAGAAGACCCTTATTAGGAGGTACGGATGATAGCGAATTTGAAGATGATTTGGAAACTGAAGTGGACGATCCTAACATTATAATTCCTGACGAGAAACCATTTTTGAAACCATATGAGCCACATGACAAGTATGTTGTTCCACTACTTAAATTTAATTTGATAGTTTACATAATTATTTATTAATATTATATATAAAATCTTTAATTTAGACTGATAAATTTTTTTGTATATTTTAGATATAATCTTGCATACATTGTATTTTACTTACTTGGCATAAATACTTTAATACCATGGAGTTTTTTTATTACTGCTGACGACGTAAGTGAAATTTCTTTGCTTTTTTTTCTTACACTCGGAATACTGTTGCCTATATAACATCTTTTTTTTAGTACTGGATGTATAAATTTAGAGAAATTCACAATAATTCGACGAATCTTAGTCATACGTATGCAGAATTACTCGAGCAGAAAACGGATCTTCAAGCTAGTTTTACTTCTTATTTGAGTGTAGCCAGTGCATTACCAAATACTCTGTTTTTAATACTAAATGCATTTATTAGCAAGAAGTAAGTAAAACATTATTGCTAGAAAATAATAGACAAGTATATGTAAGAGTGATTCAAAGTTACTATATACTTTTGATTTTCTTTTTATGACTACATTTGCTTTTAAAATCGAATAACTGGAGCCCTATACAAGAGAATATTTGATGTATTTTATGCAATTTTTATAAGACAGAAATATAAAAAAAAAAATGATTAGTAACATTATATCATGTAGTGTAAAAAGATAGAAGCAATATTTAAAATTTCTAAATTTCTAGAGTCTCACTAACTGTAAGAATGGTGGGTTCTCAATGTGCAATATTGTTGCTCTTCATCTTGACGACTGCATTTGTGGAAATGAATACAGACAAATGTAAATTAGCAAATTATTTTATCGATACATTGATTTATCATATTAATTAGAAATACTTCTATTACTTCAGAAATAAAATAAAATATTTTCAGGGCAAAATACATTTCTAATAATTACTTTGACGACAGTTGCGTTTGTAAATGGTGCGTATGTTTTTAAATAATTAAATGTATGACAAAGTTATTTCAATATTATAATTGAGTTTGTAAGACAACGGTAATATAAACTTTTAGCTGCGAGTGCAATTTTTGGAGGGAGTTTAATGGGTATAGTGGGCAAGTTTTCACCAAAGTATATAACTGCCATGTCCAGTGGACAAGCTCTTGGTGGAATATTCACGGCTCTAACGGAAATTTGTTCTTTGTGGATAGGTGCCAGTCCAGTACTTTCTGGCTTAGTATACTTTATTATCGGCGACACTATTTTATTATTATCGCTAATCGCATACATCCTTTTGGAAAAAGCAGTGAGTCAATTTTGTTTAAACATACTTTCGGGAATTAATTTATTATCTTATTGCGTTTTTTTTAATCCGATAAATGACTGTATCGTACAAAACAATGAGATCATTAACATTTATCGTTTCATTCAAACGATGATATATGCAGCACAAGTGTTTTGTAAACATATGATAAGCTACTTATGATAATAAACGACATGTATTATATTACCGCACATCTGTTGAAAGTGTAAAGGATAAATAGAATAAATAAATAGTCGAAATAAGTGATATAGGATTATTTTTGTTTTAATACAGTAGCATTTCTAACTAAAGTTCTTTTTACAAACAATTTCGTTAATTAGATTGACAAAATTTAATTTAAAAATCATTGCTCTACGTTTTTTTTCTTACAGCCATTTTTCAAGCATCACATGATAGAGAAAGTACCTGAATTAGATACAGATTATTCCATAAATGGAGAAGTCAGCTTCTCGATAAGTCCAAGTGTGTCTTACACACGGATTATAAAAAGAATCTGGCATTACGGTATTAGCATATTTTTAATATTCTTCATATCATTAGCTGTGTATCCGGCGGTTACTGTGCTAATAGAAAGCGAAAACAAAGGCAAAAGTCATGCATGGAATGGTAATTTCAAATTCGTATATAATAAATTTATAGATTTCAAACAAGTTCATGGATATAATCTGAAATGACTTTTCAGATATATACTTTGTACCTGTGGTTACGTATCTTATCTTCAGTATAGGTGATTATGCAGGAAGAGTATTATGTGGTATTTTTCAATGGGTGAGAATTTACGCTTTAAGAGAGAATTTACCATTTGCAAATACTTATTTGTGCGGTGTTTATTAAGTTTTTATTTTTGTAGCCAAGAGGCAAGCCATGGCTTATAATATTTTTAAGCGTCGCCAGAGGTATTTTTATACCTGCACTTATGTTTTGCAATGCGCAACCGAGGCATCATCTACCAGTTTATATTCACAGTGATATATATTACATCTTGATAACTATTGCGTTCGCTGTAACTAATGGCTATCTCTGTAATTTAACATTCATTCTCGCGCCCACGTAAGTATATTTAACAATAAAACTTCATTAATTGCAAGAGATTATTTTCTAATTGTATATATTGACTTTATAGAGTCGTAGACAATCAGGAAAAAGAAATTGCGTCTGCAATGATGGGTGCCTTTTTGGGTATAGGATTAGCATCTGGCGCTGCACTCAGTTTATACATGGTGAAGGCTCTTTAATATTAGACTCCTTAAAAGAATTAAATAAGATACATACATCTCACTGCCCCTTGTACAATCGAAATCAAGTAGGACTATGAGATTATATTATTATTTTTATTATGAGATTTTAAATGTATAACAGTATAAATTAATTCTCTATCGTCATCCCAGTAAAACATTGCTACTGATTTATGAGAATTCTTTTTTCTACGAAGAACAGGGTTGCCACAAATTTTTCATCCTAAAATTCCCTGATTTCCAGATATAATTTTATGATCTTCCCTCACTTTCAATAATACATATTTTGAAATGTTTTTTGTATTTTTATCCTGATTTCAAAATTGTTAAATATTTTGTTGATCGAGCAATTTAAAACGTAACAGTGTAATTAAATTATTATTAATGTTGCTGACACTGCATTTTATTGTTAAATTAGTAGTATTGTTTATCTTTCCTTTTATGTATGAACACGATTCATTTTCTCTTCTTCTCTACTACGTCCTGTTTATTAAATTTATTAAAATCTCGATCTGCTTATAACAAATGCTTGATCATGACTCAGAATAAGGACCTTTTTCACAAAAACAAACATTCTGGAAATTATCTTGACTCTGAAGTTTTTCCAGAAATGATCAATTCTTTGATTTTCCCTAACAAACTGCTTGCATAAATTAATTCTTATGACAAAGAATGTTAAATTCTTTCTCAACTTTATCACAGTCGATTTTAGATCAACAGTGATATAAATGAAACAGACACCAAGCTAAACAGATATTTTAAATTTCTTTACAGCTATTTTGTTTTTTCAGTAAAATTTACTAAATCTCTGATTTTCCCTGATGCAATTTTGAATTCCCTGACTTGTGGTAACCCTGAAGAATTTTTTCAGCACAGCTTTCTGTGGAGTGTTTTACTAAATATCTGAGTAAGAATCTACATCATATGTAATTTTTATGACTAGTTTCGAAATTATCTATTTAACACAATTGCATGGCGCAATTTCGTATTATTATATTTGACTGTTCAAGATGTATTATAGTAGGCATCAAATTACTAGAAACAGACGATGTTGATATTATTTATAAATTACATTCCTTCAGATTTATATATAGTTTATATGTGATACATTTATTATAAATATCTTAGAACAAAAGAATGTAATTCTACAAATGTTACATGTATATATTACATCAAAGAAACAAATAGGTATATATTATAAAATATTTGACTATATCATTGTAAATTATATTGAAGAGATTATGTATATTTAAACATAGTATCTGCAATTTAAAAAGAAATACAGATAGTAATTACGATGCGACAAATGAAAAAAGATATTAATAAATATTAAATATATGTCTCATAAAAATAGAAATATGATCAATTTTATGTTAATAAATAAAATACTTAATGATATTAATATAGTTCTATGTCTATCCATGAAATAAAATCTTAAAAATTTATATAATAAAATTATTACGATAAATAATAAAAATTATGACTTAGAAATATTATTTTTTGTGTAAATCTAAGTTAAGCAATAGCAAGTGACAAATTTACTATTTAGATGAGCATTAGTTTATAAGCTGAAAAACCTAAACTAGATACAAAATCAAATCCTTTTTAAATAGTAGAAATTGTAACACTAATGCATTTTCTTATGAAACAAATCTATAAGATCGTAATCTTGAATATACTGTAATATTTTGATAGTTGTCCTGACAACTAAATTTTGATAAAGCTTTGACTAATTAAAATAATTTATAACAATTTTGCTGTGCAAATATATGTCAGTATAGTGCTTACAAACTGTCATACAATTTAAATAATTTTATATAGATATTTTTTTACATGAATAAAGCTGTTTCGCATGAGATTCTAAAATAGCAAAATAACAAACGTAACCACGAACATAAATAAAATGGCGCTCACTTATTGGAGCAAGCACGTGCCTCATGATCGACGATATTGTCGTTCCTTGTCGGTGAGAGGAACAAACACCACACTTATAAGAGATCGCTGCTTAATTTTGCCATCCACAGTCTTGTCGATTTGCACTAAAGTTTGATCTGAATTTTCTGGACCCATGGGTACTATTAAACGTCCACCAGGTGCCAATTGATCTATTAACTATAAGATGGAAAATATTGTAGTCTGTGTTTCAACATATTTAACAATAATTTTGAAGACATTTTTACCGGTTGTGGCATTTCTTTGGCGGCTGCTCCCACATGAATTGCATCGTATGGTCCACGACTTGGATATCCCAATCTTCCATCACCAACTAAATAAGTGCAATCACAAAAAATGAACTTAATAATTTTATCACACAGAGAATAGTAACATGTTACATAGTATATATTATATATTATTTAAAAATAGTTTTTTACTTACCAACTAATTCTACGCGTCCATCTGTCAAAAGTTCTGGGTGATCGTGTCGAATATTCTCTTCTGCCATTGCTTGAAGCTCTGGAATATGATCGATTCCAACGGCCAGTCCCTGTGGTCCCATCATAAGAGCCATGCATGCTGTCAAGTATCCAGATCCAGAACCAACATCTAGTGCTCTTGTACCGTTACGCAGCTTTTCTTCAAGTAATTCCAGGGCATACGCGTGCTAAAGAATTTCCGTTTGTCTTCCAACTTGTAATTTCCTTTTCAGTGTTTTTTTTTTGTCAGTGTGCATTCATTTATTTACTATTATTGCAAAAAGTACTTTACTTTTAAACATAACTCTCTTGCAAGTGATCTTTTACTTATATCATAACACAAAGTATTAATTTATGGACATTACATGATATTGGCAGTTTATAATTAGACACAAAAGAAAAGAATACATTGTATTATACCATGTGAGGAGCGCTGATGGTAACACCATAACCGATTCCTTGTGGTGCGTCTATATAGGCATTAATGGGATGAGTGTATTTTCCTCTGTCTACAGAACTCATTACGTCAAATACTCTGTCAGATTTGATCACCCTGGATCCTAAAATGATTTTATCATACATATACACATTACACATACACACACACACACATACACACGTATTATTTCTGCTGAATAATATAAATAAGAATATAAAAAATATAATAAAATTGACACTTATATTTTTTCATTAATTCTAGATTATTTTTACACACACATATACATATGTAAACATGTGTTTCAAATTAAACTACTTTAAATTTAAATGTAATTTTCTTCTGTGTGTCCACAAAATAAACTTATCATATCAAATTATTCTGTCTGATTTGATCATTCTGAACCCTGAAATAATTTTATCATATAGTATATGTATTATGTTTCTTCTGAATAACATAAATACAAAAATATAATAAAGTTAAAATTTATGTTCTCTGTAATCTTTGAAATTATTTTGTACACATACACACATGCATACATAAATGTGTTTTTCAAAAACTAAATGATTTCAAAATAAAACGCAAAGGCAACAATCGGTCATTTTCTATTTTACAGTTTGAACTTGATTAGATTACAAATTGCATAAACTGCGTTGTAATACTACGTTAATCTCGACGTCAACGAGATAGAAGCGAGCTGGGCATGCAGCGGTATTGCCAGAGGAAGGGGGGGGAGGAGGAGGATCTCGATGACACAACATTGCATAACTACGCGTGGACTTACGCCGCAGATGTTGCACGAGCTCTTGATTGTTCCTGCCACAATACCGCCCGTACGAAGCCATGTCGTAGGTGACGTGGGTGAACGCTGCGGGTGACAGGATCGCGAACGTCGCGCAAAGGCACTCGACGACGCGAGAACGAATCTTGGGGAGATACGTGGTGGCCGGTACGTCCGAAAGTCGAAACGAAAACAAACGAACGGAGGAGTCGCGGCTGCGCGCCTCGGACACCGAGACCGACAACCTGTCGCTTCCGGTCGCTAGAATTCCACTCGATTCCACTCGGCGAGTCCTGAAAACGGTGTACCCTGGAACGGCGTCTTTAACACGCGACAATCGATGAACCGATCGACCGGTGCCGCGCGCGGAATATTATCGGGAAACGCTCGACGAATGACTCTTCTCGCTCCTTTTAGACAACTGCGCTTTTACGTCTCGCCCAAATCCGTCGCCCGTCTTGTCGAATGCCCGAGGAATCACGATCTGAACTGAATCGACACGTGCTGGATTAGCAAGATACGAAAATATTCGATATTTGTCGAGCAATATCGTTCACCTATGTTCGCCCGCTCGCGATTATTTGTCTTCAGCGTTGGAGAACGTTCGTGCGCGAAACGTCACGCTGGCACGTATTGCGCTTTTAAAAATAGATGGAGAGGGGCTGCCAGTTGCCGCGGATCAAGCGGCCAAAGCAGCGAACTCTGATTGGCGGACGCTTCTGCGATTGATCGCCCGCGAATTTTGCGTGAATTGAAAATTACATAATATCAGATTAGATGATTAGTGTCCCTGTGCATCGATCAAATACTGTGTGCCTTCCAACAAGCGATACAGTACAACATAGTAATCATGGTATAAAGACAAGGGTATGCTCGTTTCGTGTCAGACCACTGCGCGCATTTTCTCACCATTTGATCCAATCATTTGACCACTATTATCAATGATCTTGATTCATTAGGCCAGAATGCAAAAATGTCATCTTATCACAATCAATCTTATTTAAATCTCATTATCCCATTATATGATAATTATTTCGAACTTCAATTCAAATAATTAGACATTCTACAAAATTCTATTTTATCATCAATTATATATATACATTTTCAAAATACTGATATCTACCACAATCTTTCAAATTAATTATTATAAGTCTAATAGAGTAAAAAGCCCCCGTAAGTTTCGGCTCGGCCTACGGATTTTCTTTTATCCTCTCTAAATCAAGGATAATGATTACGACTCATAACACTAGAAACGATTTCTGGCCATTTCGTCCCAGCTAGGAATTCGAGACGCGGCCACATCACCAAGATTGATTGATTGATTGACTAGAAACGATTAAAAAAATTGACGGGACAAACGCTCTGTCGGTATAATAGTTATCATCCTTGCCCGGCGTCTTGTCCAGGACGTAACACTCCAATGCGTTTATTCATAACGCTTGTTTTGACATTCATTTTTAGCATCAAAATGAGTCTCACATATGATAAAAATTAACGAATATCAAGTGTTAATTTTGTTTACGTAATCTGTTTTAACGCTAAAAATCAAGTCAAATATCAGTGTGAAAAAATTGAAAACGTACCTTTAAACCGGAAATTTCCTACTTTCAGACACTGATGATAGTTGGCGCTGTTGCCGTCGTTGACCGGTTTGGGCCGGTTGGCGTTTGTTCCATTGGTTCCATTTCTTTCCATCGTTGGCTCCGGTAAGAATGGTAAGATGTCTCTTCCTAGTTTTTCGTAACCTTATAAATGCATATATTTTTACTTTTTTAACAGTTTTTAAAATCAGAATTTTTCGCCGGTTATTCCTTTGTGTGCACAAATTTTTATAAATATATCTTTAAATTCGCGTTCTTCGAATTTTGTTTCTAATCGTTTTCTCGTGAAATTTGTAATCGCCACGTGGTTTAATTTAGGCATACGGTGGCATACGGTTAGAATGAATTTCATCAAAATAACGAACATTTGCAATCTCGAATGAAAAACTCTGTTATCTATCAATTTCACCAAAATCATCATTTCTAAAAATTTTGTATTCTCTATAAGTAGACGATATTTTGCTGTTGATAGAAAAATAACACATCTCATAATTATAGTAACTTTTTGTAGAGCATTTTTTCAGTTTTGAATTCAAACGTTTTAATTAAATTAATGAATATGTGTAATTTCACTTTCCTAGTTATATTTTTAATCATATATATTACACATTCTCTAAAATTATGCCATAAGTTTTCAAAATTCTAACATTGCAACTCTATGTTGCAATTCTATGTAACTAATTTGTTGATTTGTATCATTTTTCTACCAATGTGGTGATTTGGTCCTCTCATTTTGGCATGCCTCCAGTTTGTATCTCGCTGGAGCATGAATGCTTGTGAGAGGTAAAGAAAAGAGGTAACTTGCCTTCGGAATCCACACGATACTGTCTGGAGCCGTTTCTCTAAGTTGCCAACATTTAATTTTCACATAAATATGCTAATGCATACTTTTGTAAGTTTACTGATACACATATACTTAATTTAATCATCCTTAATTTTACAGGATTACCTCCAGAACAAATTCTGAATAAAGAAGATTACACCAATGCTTTACATACTTGTCTGAAGCAAACGATAAACGATAACACAGTCTAAAAGAAACATCTCTTTTGCAAAATAATGTCAAGCTTTACATTGGTGGACAAATGTTATGCAACATTAGTGCACAGTTGGGTCATTCAGCATATGGCCCAGATTTTGTTTGTAATTTTTGGATATTTTCCAACTTAGAAAAAATGTGAAAGCTTGAAAATTTAACACTGGCTTGAAAGTAAAAAATGTTACAAGAATGTTACTGGATTAAAAAAGCTAAAAAATCGCTTCAAACATATATCAGAAAAGAATAACGATTAATGTCTGTACATATTTATCACAAATAAAAATGTTTAAAGTTTTATGTTACGAAAAATATCAATAATGCAGACATTTAATGTAAATATAACATCTGTGCACAAAGAAAATGTTACAAATGGGAGTTATAAATATAAGTAAGTTTTCATAATTAATAAAAGTAAAATAAGATTTTTATAATATGATGATATTGGTATATGATATCACTGTGATTATACACATCTTTTAACCTCTAGGAAGAACTGATAGTTTAAATTGTTATTTTTACAATAGTAAAAATTTTAAAATAAAATTCTAATATTTATCAATTGGAAATTACAGAATACACTGTGGAAAACAATATAAAAAGCACTGTGGATAAGGAAGGATTGAACATTTAGTACTTTCCGTGAATAAAAAGTTACTCCAACTTACACAATACAAAGAAGATATCTTGAAAGATTGGATCGATTAATTTACTAAAAACTAAGTGGGTTACGTCGTAAATTACATTACTTTGTTCAATTATTTAGTGTAATGTGCTTATACTTGAGCGTCTGATAATTTTATAATACAAAGAAGATATCTTGAAAGATTGGATCGATCAATTTACTAAAAACTAAGTGGGTTACGTCGTAAAATACATTACTTTGTTCAATTATTTAGTGTAATGTGCTTATACTTGAGCGTCTGATAATTTTATAATACAACACACATGTCTGTTAGCAATGTAAAGAGAGTACATGAATTATCAAAGATAAAAATAAATATTGTCTAGAACGTACATATAATATAATTTATGTAAGTTTTATAAATTTTATAATATAAACTATATATAAAATAAATTTTGTGTTTTGATTCATATTTCTTCATCTATATAAGTTTATCTTTTACCACCTTAAAAGCAGTATATTCATAAATTATTATTTATAATTTAGATTTTTATAATCCAAATATTTTACAAATATTGTGATATATTTGTGCTTGTTCCGGTTTATCCAAACATCCGTAAAGATCGTTCAGTTTTAAACAATCAATTTTACTCATTGCTTTTCGTTGGCCAATCATGACGCCAGGTCTTTTCGGAGTTAGAGTCGGTTTTGTAGGATCTATACTGAAGAAATGACTTCCGTAATGCATTATACTGTCGTATCCGTACTCGTATCTGTAAGTCGCATTCTCGGGCGATTGTTTATTGAAATTGGATCGAAATTCTACAACAAAAAATATTGATAAAGAAATACATGTTATTTTCACATAATATATAAAATATGTAATTTTTGTGCGCAGTATAATTATACGGATTTGTATTATATTGTATAATTTTTCTAAATATGAATTTATATACCTGGAATAATATTGTCATAGTGTATATCTATATACATGTCTCTATCGGCGCGACTGTGCTCATGAAAGATACCAAGAGCGTGCATTAACTCATGTATTGCTCTTCCCTCGTTTTCCAAACAATTTGGTCCCTTTTCGTCAGGCGGTTCCAAGGAGAGTATTTGAGCTCCACCGAATTTTCCCACAAATGACCAACACCTGCGGATTAATTTCACGATGCAAAAAGAACGGATTAATCATCTCTTTCGTAACGTTTGACCTGCGCTTTTTACAATATGGGAATATTCACCCTTTGGGATACATTATCGGCCAAATCAGCAAGAAGTCTTTAGCTTTAGTATCCCATGGAACAAATTTTATGCATGTCATATAATTTATATATGTGATGGCTTTGTATATTTTGATGTAATCCACTGTATCTGAATCATATATGTTATTTTCTAAATTCTTATTTCTATTATTCTCTATTAGTTTCTGATATTAAAGAGAATATATAATGTAAAGTTATATTCTCTAAACATACCGTATAAAGCGCTAATTACATAAGGAACTGTCTTGTTTTCCCACAGTTTATCCGGAAAAACGTCCCAGCGTAAACCGATGCGCCAGTAATCGAAATACTGCATGAAAATGATATAAAACGCGTTTTATAAGATATAAAATAAAACAAAAAGCGATATGGGTGTACCTCGCTTGTCACGGCTATATCTCCCTCGAACAAACCGGGACGGACCTCTGCATCTTGCGACGATTCATAGAGCCGTAATAAGTCTTTATTTGATGTTCTAACTATAAAGGATTTTTATTCTGTAATTTGTATTTTATTATTTTAGTACGATGCATGCAGTTTCATTGCATAATTTTATTGGGAGTACAAATTAGTTCGGTCCGTTTTCCAAAAGATGATCGCCTCCAAAGACGAGTCATTTTTTCGAGATGGAATTTGAAAATTGCCTGAGAGATGGGAAAAAGTAGTAGCCGAAATGTGTTACATGAAAGCGTTAAAAGTCTGTATGATTTTCATTTATGGTGATCTATATATATTAGGTGCTTGAAAATTAATTCTTGCTTATTAATTTAAAAAGGTAATTTAAAAAGGAAAACAATAATATATTAAAAATGTTTAATATATTATTGTTTAAATTAAAAAAAAACAGAAAATTTTCCATATATCAATTAATTACAATGATATAAATAATTTGCATAAAAAAGACGTACTATTTTTTATTAAAAAAAAATGAATAGAAATTAATTTAATTTAAAATAACTCATTAATAAGTTTTGTTGCATTCTTACAATTTTATTAATACTTCGGAAAAATCTCAGAATTCGGATGTTCTTTATGATGCGTTCGTATTTACCTATGTCAGGAACAATAGGATGTATCGTGTTAACGGAAGTTTCATTTATCGGCAATGCATTTCCAAAATCGATAATCGCTATACAAAACAAGCACACAAGTGATTTCATCCTTGTGATTGATTCCTCCTTTATTTTGTATCGTACTTTTACGATACTGGAAATTCCTACGAGATGAGGTTTTTGTAATCCACCATTGTTTGCGCGGTTTTTTTTTAAAGATAGATGAGGATATTGAAGATAGGTAATGTTAGAGTAGGTTAGCATTAGCACCATAGACACAGTATAAGTAAGTACAGTAGTTTCACTTCGTGTCGGTACCTTTGATCTATGTGTCCTACAGTCAGCCATGATATAAAGCTATCATGATCGCACCCTCACGCATATACGCGCATTCCTCTATAGTATACGTGACGCTCACTATATAAAATGCGCGCATATGCCAGGAACGTAGCCAATGTATCCGATTTCTAAAACTGGAAACACAATGTGTGTTGGGCAGCTTGGGCTTAATAGGTTAACTGATTTGTGAAACTTGTATGTGTCATGTGAGTTTACCGGCTTCTATTGCTTCAATTACTTCAGTCTCGAGTTCTTAACAATGTAAGAATTTCATTCACACATGTTAATAGCCGTTTCATGAGCGTGACAAAGTCACTGTGTACTGATTAATTTCGTTAATGATTTTTTATTTATCAAAATATATACAAGTTCATGCTGGAAAGGCTACCACCATGGTGTACCACATGGCTTACACCATGGGCTACCACAAGTCTAGTCAAAATTGAATCTCTAATACAAGCATGATTTTGTATTCCATGCTAATTAAACAAATAATTGTATATGCTTCAGAATTACTATGGGCTTTTTAATACAAAAAACAGTTGAGTTATTCTCAGATCATGCAATTGCAGGCAGTGCTTGTGGATTTATAACGAGATTGCTATGTCAACCTTTGGATGTTGTAAAAATTAGGTTTCAAGTAAATCAATTTATATAGTAAAATATATATTTTAACATATCTTCTATAGTCCTGTAATTAATAAATTACTGCTTTTGCATTACAGTTGCAAGTAGAGCCAATTTCAAGGTGTCACATTAGCAAATATAAGTCTGTAACACAAGCTGTTCTGTTAATTTTAAGAGAGGAAGGACCTACTGCTTTATGGAAGGGTCATGTACCTGGACAATTAATTTCGATTACTTATGGAATGGGTCAGGTATAATCAGATATCAAATAAAATTTACTCAATGATTTAGATTGACAAATTGTAAAATTATATATAGATAAAAAACTTTTGGGCTTTTACAGTAATTAAAAATCTTATTATATGTTCTATGTTTTTTTATTCATATACTGTTTGTACATGCAGTTTTATTCCTACAATGTGTTTCTGAAAACGCTGCAACAAGTTCCAAAAATTGAAGAATGGCATCACACGATACATTTTATCGCCGGTACTGGTGCTGGCAGTGTGGCGACAATCATTTCATTTCCTTTTGACACTATGAGAACTAGATTAGTGGCTCAATCGCGTAATCATCAGGTATACAATGGAATATTACATTCTTGCAGGTAGGTAACAAGAATTTACTTTTTCCATTAATTTGTATTGCTGATTATTTTAACTCATTGTCAGCATTTTACTAATTAGCATAAGAAATTATAAAAAATTAGCTTTATAAAAACAATTTTACATTGGAGTGATATGTATATTTTATCTCTTTTTCCCAGTTCGATCCTTCGACAAGAATCACCAAGGACTTTTTTTTTCGGTTTGTTTCCAACTTTATTGCAAATTGGTCCTCACACTGGCCTGCAATTTATGTTTTACGAGCTCTTCAAAGATCTCTATAAGAGATACACCTCCAATACCAATATCAGTTTCTATAATTCTATTTTATCTGGTAGCGCTGCTGGATTTATGGCGAAAATGATTGTGTACCCTTTCGATCTCGCTAAAAAGAGAATGCAGATACAAGGTTTCCAGCATGGTCGTAAAGAATTCGGCAAATTTTTCCAATGCAACGGATTACTGGATTGCTTAAAAGTGACGGTAAAAGAAGAGGGTGCGCAAGGTCTATTCAAAGGTTTAGTGCCGAGTCAAATGAAAGCCGCTACGACTTCGGCTTTACATTTTACTATATATGAACAGGTTTTATTACTATTAAAGATGTTGCGATAATAGAAACTCAATTGAAAAGGACATATAATAATATGTAAATGTAAGATACACGTAATAATTATGGAAAAATATTGTGTAAAAAGATTGATTTATACCTCGTACTTTAAAAGACTGATTTTTAATTAATATAATTATATAATATACACTCTTAAATAAGTTATACACTTTGTACTATGTACATATATAAATCATTGAAAAATTAAATTACAAAAGTTTATCTTTGACTGAAAAATAAGTATATCACAATTATGATTATTGAGAATTTCTCACTGTATGTACATTATATAATTAAAAACAATGTTAAGAATTTACATTTGTATATTCTGCAGGCATTCCTTGGGGAGTTTCTTCCAGAACAGCTATTATATTTTTTGCTGTGATACAAGCCATTTCACTTCTAGTTTCTATGGTTGCGCTTCCGATATGAGGTAGAATCACTAAAAGAATACAAATACAGATTGATATTTATTGTGTATTTAATATCCTATACAGAATCTGATAAGGTAAATGCTCCAACAAGTGTATATCCAGTGATTGAAAAATCTATAATATATTTGTAATATTAAGATATTTATCAATAACAACAGAGAAAATAGCACATTAAGAAGTTAAATATTTTGTATCAAAATATTACAAAAACGAGTAATCTGATACAAATTATTACGAAAAAAGTTATTTATTTTAAGTGTCAGGAACAATCATATTTTCACTGATTTTCTCATCATATTTTGAGTAAGACGGTGACTTTTTTGAATTTTTTAAAATGTATTGTGTTTGTTCAAACATATATATCGTGTGTTTTATTTTAATCGCCCCAGACAAATATCTCGAAAAACATGGAAAATACGAAAAAATGTTTCAGACAAAAGTTATAAGGTTTCAAATGAGACATAAGATGGTACCATTCATGGTGTATACCATTGTATGTACCATTCATGGTACCATTTATTGACATTCATACAATTATTTAAGGTTAAATTAATGGTACTTATGTCCCCCTCAAAACCATACAATTTTTGTAACTGAAACATTTTTTCGTATCTTTCATATTTTTCGAGATATTTGCTTGGGCAATTTGTGATTAAAATGAAACATACGGTATATAGTGTTTTTTATGATCGTAAAAAAAACTGAAAATTAAATTTAAAAAATTTCAGTTCAGTTACTGATACAATTGATATAATATATATCAATAAAATTAAATGTTTTTTCTTTTTAGATTATACATTAGTATTTTTTTGATCACTCACAAAAGAAATTTCATATAAATACTAATTTTTTTTTGTAATATCATTAATTTTACTTAATAATAATATAAAATTGATCATAACTTTTTATTAGTTTAGTCAATGAGATATTTATCTTATAATATCTCTGCATTGATATACATACCACAATTATCTAACCCTAAAAGTTCATTATCCAATGGTAGCGGTTCTGGTGTTGTAACGTCTATGCCAGCTGCTGCGATTGTTTTATTCTTTAGAGCATCGATCAGTGCTTGTTGATCTACTACATCGCCACGACTACCATTCACGAATATAGCTGTTTTCTTCATTTGATTAAAAGCCCATGCATTAAACATGTATTTAGTTTGTGATGTCAATGCCACGGTTACTATAACGAAGTCACTGTTCTGGAGTAACATGGGAAAATCAACTTTTTCACCATCAAATTTATATGCTGCTTCTTTGACAGTTCTGTTAAAATACAATATTTTGGCAACATTAAAACTTTTAAGTATCTCAGCGACTCTGCAGCCAATTCTACCCAAGCCGACGATTCCTACGATTTTTCCTGCTAGTCCTGTACCACACATCCATGAAGGTGACCAAGTTGTCCATTCACCTCTGTAATAAACATGATAATATTTAGTTTTAACTGCAAGCATTATGCCATTTTATGATACATCTTTAACCCGTAACAAGAATACATTTTCTGTGATGTTATAGAAACATATGAAATTCATTAAAGCTTTTTGTTATTAATTTTAGAAGTTTAAAAATTTTTATCTACAGAAAAATTTGGACTTAGTATAAATATGATACAATAGCTAGCATAGATATTGTATCATGAATAGAACAAAATTGTAAATATAAGATTATAATCATAAAATCATAAGATTAATATTATATTTGTTCATTTTATCATACAACAAATTTTTCAAACGTGTTAATTAGTTGCACAGGACAAAGAAGTTCTTGGGTCTCTATCATATAGTCAATCAGTAAGCTTGAAAATTTGTTGTATGACAAAAATGGACACAAAAACAAAAAAAATATTAGTCTTATACTATTTACAGTTAGAAAAATGTCTCAAGGTTATCAGAATTTATTTGTTCCATATACTTGTTTACATACTTGTAAACTGCTAAATTTGCATGTACCACATTTCTCGATGTGGCTAGTAAAAGAGCTATTATCAACTCTGCAGTGCTCTCAGTCAGGACATTTGGAGTATAACCAATTTTAATATTTCTTCTTTGCAAACTACTTATGTCTAGATGATCCAAGCCCACTGACATAGATGCCACAACTTTCAACCGTGAACCTGCATGTTCTAGAACTTCATTATCTATTCTATCCGTTAGCACACAGAATACAGCGTCTACTCCTCGGATTTTGGCCAATAATTCATCACGTGGTATTGGCTCAGGTTTGTCCCATATTATAAGATGATATCTGTAAATGATAAAACAAGTATTAAACTTATAATAAAGTAACGACATATCTACATTAAATTTAATTATAAACACGTATTTTGTACATGAAATAAGTATTTATATTATTGATCTTGTTACATTTGTCTTTGTCATAACGTAAAGTTAAACTAGTATAAAATTATAAAGAAATTGAGCAGACATGTCATATTAACAGAGAAGCAAAAGAAAAATAAAATGACAATAATTTAAATATTTTAAATGCAAGTTTCACCGTTTACGCAGCAAATTTAAGCCTGCAGCAGGTATATCTGGTCGTGTAATTAGAATTTTCGATTTACTCATTTTGACATTCGAATCATTCGATATCAGAACTTTTGAATAATCACAGATTGTCCAACCGATTCTCTTTGTACGAAGGATTCTCTCGCTTTGACTGATGAAACGAACAGCATTCGCGAATACCATTATTTATCAGCTTTTATGACATGCCGGAGTTGAACGAATAGTCGCATGATACGTCGATAAATTAATCCCCACTAACTCTACATATTGTAATTTTCAAAATTTTCTAGAAATGTAGAAATGGCTAACGGATTAAATGAAAGAGATACGAAGATACGATGCAATACTTTGACTATAAGTCAAAGATGCAATGCAATATCGAGTTGGCATTTGGCGAACACGCATGAAAAATTAATTGCGTACGTCTGTTGCGATATTTGCGATTAATAATAGAATTTATGCTTTCGCACGATTTGAGATAACAGAGCAAGATAAATGTGTAATATAAAATATATATTCTTTCACTTCCAAATTCTTTTCGTAATTTTATACATTCATGAATTTTATGCTTAGAAATTTGTTCCGAAAGGAAAAATTCTACAGTTGCGTAATAGGCCTTCTACAATAAGCCATTATCTAAGTTTTAAGTATTAAGTCATAGAAATTGACCACTCACAGTCGATTATTCTTCTCACATTCGATTGTGATTGGTAAATTGCTTATGATTTAGGCCCGGTTGCACCAATACTTTTTGATTTTAAGCGAGACTTAAAACTCTATCTATCTCATTTTAAAGCCGAAAGGGAGACAGAGACAGAGACAGTTTAAGTTTCGCTTAAAATCGAAATCACGTTGGTGCAATCAGGCCTTAACACTTAAAACTTAAGTATTGGCTTATTGTAGAAGGCCCATAAGCGTAGTTTATAAATGGTGTAGTTGTAAGAATTAACCAATCACAGTCAATTACGAAGAAAATGTTCGACTGTGATTAGTCAATTCTTACAACTACAGCCACTTACAACTATGTTTACGCAATTGTACAATGGACTTAAGGCTGGGTCCCCTCGCTTTAAAATTCCCTAAGTCGTAAAGTCGTAAGAAATTGATCAATCAAAGTCGATTATATTTCTCGCATTCTACTATGATTGGTAATTTTGTACGGCTTTACGGGTTATTATAACTCTTTGCTTATTCTCTGCTTCAATTATAAGAACAAATTATTTTTTTCTTATAAAATTTAAAATATTTAAATATTTTAAATTATAGCAGAGAATAGTGATTCAAAATACATGAAAGCGGATTTATATTTTTTGCTATGTGATGCCTGATTCTTCTTTTTTTTTTTAAGCTTTTAGATCTAATCTATGACTTCTAATTTCGAATTTGAAGGATTCTTGATTTTAGTGCTATATGCATATCTCATAGAAATTGGGATTAACATAAATGTGTTAATTAAGTTAATAAATACATTTATGCAAAAAAATCACATAAAAGCAACAAAGAACTTGATAAAGTGTATGTAAAAAAAAAACAAATTTTATCTATACAATTTTTGTTTTAATATAAAAGGCTAATATTACGATCTGATAACATTGCTTAAATTAATAAATATAAACGGCTTTATTAATATTGTAATATTATTTTTGTAAAAATAATACTTCATTCGTGTATTACAAAATACAACACAATATATATTATATTTATATAGACAATATTAAATAGAGATTCTAAATGAAACAATCTACTGCCATGTGTCAATATACAAATGCCTCACTATCTTCTAAATGATCGGATTGCTTTGTGTCTTCTTGGTTGCTCATAGTAGCCTTGACCGTATTTTTCATCAGCATTGCCACCGTCATGGGACCTACACCGCCGGGAACTGGAGTGATATATCCAGCAACCTCCTTCACGCCGTCGTAATCTACGTCTCCCACCAGACGATACTTGCCGTCTGCCGTCTTCACCCTGGTGATACCCACATCGATTATGCAAGCGCCTGGTTTTATCATCTCTTTAGTAATCAAGCCGGGAACCCCGGCCGCGACTACAACCAGATCCGCCAGTTTCGTATACTTTTCTAACTCCGTGTGAGGTGTGTGACGATGGCAGATTGTCGTTGTCATATCCATCGCACCCGTTTCGCCTGCAGAAAGTGGAAAGTACAATTAGTTTGGAAAATTAAAGGTAAAAATATTAAAAAGTTCAGCAAAATTCAAGTAAATAGTTATGTATTAACATTAAAAGTACTGGCATTTTTTTATTCATTAAAAGGATCGACAGCAAATAAATTACTATGAAAATAAAAAAATCATGATAAACCAAACATTTCATCAATCTAAAAGATAAAAAAAATTATTGATAAGTCAAAACATTTCAGAATATTTTATTTTTTACATAAAAAATATAATATTAATATAATAAATATAATCTAAAAAATACAAACGGTCAAATAATGATCGTTCAATACTTCCATTTAACACTTTTAATGAGTTTTCTCATTAAAAGAAGAAAATGAATTGACGAAGAAGCTGCAAACTGATAGAAATAAAAAAAAAATGAATTAAATTAAACATCTCAAGAGAGATAGGCAGTCTGACATTACGAAATTAAACAATTGCGAGAATTTAGATAATGTTGCAAATAGTGATATGATTTAAAAGTCTGTGACGTCAAAATTTGTTATCTCGATACTTTAGTATAAAACTATATTTTATTATCAAATTGGTTGGTCAATCACCTTTGCCATCTGCGTGAAGTAATAGCGCGATAGGCAGTCCAACATGTTTTGATCTACCCACAACTACGGCGTTCTTTCCAAAAGTTTCGATTTTGCTTCTAAGTACTAATTCCTTAACAGCTAAGGCGGTAGCTGGTGCAATACTGTTATTGTCCAGTGTCAGATTACCAAGGTTCTCCAAGTGAAAGCCGTCCACGTCCTTTTTAGGAATTATCGCTTGACATACTTCTCTCTCATTTATGCCTTTCGGCAGTGGCAATTGTACCAGAACACCATCAACAGATGGATCTCTGTTAAGACTGTCAATTTCCTTAAGAAGATCTGCTTGCGTTATATTTTCTCCCAAATGAATGGTGTAACTCTCAATTCCTGGCAATTGATAAAGGAGATTAGCAATACGAATTCTAAGCAATGCGAAAATTATCTGTTTGTTGAGAGTAAACATAAAATTACCTATCGACTTTGCTGCTTTCATTTTTCTACCAATGTACGCTTTACTGGATGGATGATTTCCTACTAATATCGCCACTAACTTTGGCCTTTTCTTCCCAGCATTTATACAAGTATCTATAACCACCTTTAATTCCTCTTGAATTTGTTCTGCTATTTTCGTCCCGTCTATGATTACAGCTTCTTGCCTGCAAACGATAGGATTTGTAATTTAAAGATAGCGGAAAATCATGATTTTTAAAAAATATTATATTTAATATTTTTTATTATTACTATATAAAATTAGTAAAATTAAGTATATCAGCAAAAAAATTTCATAGAAATTGAAGATAAAAATAAAACTACTTTTTTACTTTTTGTTGTTTTCATTTTTCTATTTTTAATGTGTATTATTATTATTTGATATTTCTAAATTTCATATATATAAGTATTTGTTATATATATATATATATATAACAATATGTATCTTCCATATTATATTCATTTACTACAATGATATAAAAAAATAATCAATATTTTCTAGAAAATAAGAGTTTAAATTAAATTAATTAAGTTTTTAATCATTACACATTTTGTAATAATAATTTTGAAATGTAATGGTGTAATAATTGATTATAAAAAGTAATAAAAAATATGCTCTTTAAAATATATTGTTTCTTATTTTTTTAAAACATGTTTTTTTCCTTTTTTTACAATTTTATTTTTCTTTTGTGGTTTATTTTTGTTTCTTGTAAGAAATTAAAAATATATGGCAAGTAGCAAGTGAACGATATACATTATGATGTATTACAATTTGTTACACATTCTTTGCCTTGCAAATTAAAATAGATGCCCACGTGGACGTAAGTCTCTGACGGAAGAACATTAGTTCCATACTCACCGGACTTTTGACAAATGTAGCTTTCTCCCAAACTTCTGTGAGACGACAGAGAAGACACTCCTCCAGGAGAACATTGTTGCTGTTGCTTTGTAGAATTTGCACGCTGATCTGAGGTCGATGTTCTACCGCATGCTGCCACGAGATTTCGAATCCCGGCGAGGCGACGAGGAATCCCTATTCCCTCGCTGCAGGGGGCTTGTGTAATCCCCGACAACGCGAGGGGGGCTCGTACGATAGCGGGCCACGTCCGAACAAACAGCTGACGTAGTTTGCGATAACCGCTAGTTCGCAGGGGGTCGATAGTATTTGCAGTTGTGAAATCGATCGGTTGTCAAGCGAGACCCCGAGTGAAAGGCGAGAACTATTAGATCTGCTAGAGCCGTTTAACCAGTTCCGCCTTCTACAGGATAGATCCTGTAGAAAAACCGGAGCTGGTCGGATTCCGTAAGATCCGCGGAGCTCATGCTCGCGAATGAGCTCATTGAACGGAACGTTATGCGTATTACATCACTCTCTGTGACAAGATAGTATAAAATAAAAGCCAGACTTTTCCAAGTAAATTTTCGTTGTTCTCAAGTAAGTTTGGTTATAGATATGAGATAATTGGAAAGTACAGACGTTACGACTGTTGGATATACAAGACGTGAATTTCTCGACTGTCGATATAAATATCTAGGTTATACTTTATATTATAGGATTGTGTAAATTTAATACAAACGATAACAAGTAAAACATAATCTATATTCAGAACGCGTTTTAATTTTTATCGATAAAAGCGCGCTTTAATCTCTTAACATTCTATAGTAATGCGTCATTTAAATACAATAAAAATAGGTGGGATCTTAATAATTGTTTATGTTCTATATATATGTATATATATATATATATATTAATAGAGAAATATAATATTTGATATATTATATAGTACTACTTGTATTTTGTGTAATTATTTCTATGAATGAAGAAAATGACAAGTCAATGTTATCGGCAGAGCGGCAAATTTGAATAATTTCAAATGACAAAAAAGATGGCTCCACGAATTCATTGATTCGTGCATTAGTCGACTGTATCGAGTGTAAGCATACAAATATAATAAAATAATGAATTATTTATTTGCTTTTTTTATCTTTGATTCTTATTGAAATAAGAATAATCGTATTAGTGTGCACGAATATGCCATTCTACATATCATACACGAAATTAATTTTTATGTATGAACGATAATCTTGTCGTAAATATATAATATTATACATTTAAATATTAATTTTAAATATTATACAGGGTGTCCCATTTTAATCTATCGGTCGAAATATCTCCTAAAATACGCCAGCTATAAAAAAATGTTTCAAATAAAAATGGAATGGTGTCGAGGGGGACACGTTTTAGTCACATTGTTTTTTTTCTAAGTGGAGGCGCTAAAAAGATATGAAGGTCACCTCCACTTTTTTAAATGGAATTATGTAATTTTTTTTAGATAACGTGATTCCTCTAACTATTTTGCATATAAAAGTATTAAGGTAGAGATACCAAAAAACTAATAGTTTTCGAGATATTTTACACTTTATTTTGGTACATTTTGACACAAAATTTTAAATAACTCCTAAACTGTTGACTTTTTGATTATCGTACCTTAATACTTTTGTGAACAGAATAATGAGATAAATCAAATGGTATAAAGAAAACACATAGTCGCGTATTTAAAAAATTATCCATTTTGCATACATATTTTTTTTAAAGCAACTATGTGTTTTGTTTATACCAATTGATTTATCTTATTATTCTATTCACAAAAGTATTAAGGTACAATAATCAAAAAGTCAACAGTTTACGAGTTATTTAACATTTTGTGTCAAAATGTACCAAAATAAAGTGTAAAATATCTCGAAAACTATTGGTTTTTTGGTATCTCTACCTTAATACTTTTATATGCAAAATAGTTAGAGGAATCACGTTATCTAAAAAAAATTACATAATTCCATTTAAAAAAGTGGAGGTGACCTTCATATCTTTTTAGCGCCTCCACTTAGAAAAAAAACAATGTGACTAAAACGTGTCCCCCTCGACACCATTCCATTTTTATTTGAAACATTTTTTTATAGCTGGCGTATTTTAGGAGATATTTCGACCGATAGATTAAAATGGGACACCCTGTATATATTCATTATAAAATTAATTTTGCTAACAATTTATTTATACGCTTATACGACATTCTTCTTTTTTGGTAAATCGTTATAGAAATATCCATGCATATCCAATATTTAAAATATTAATTAAATTCCTTTCTTTTAATTTTTATTTGCTGTTCTTTGAAATGAAATATTTTTGCAAGATTTTTAGAATTATTAATGTTACAATATATTTCGATCTTTCGTGTAATAATGTTGAAGTAAAAATATGATCAACTTATAATAATTAAGCTGAATACAAAAAACAACTTTACAACTGTTGTAAAATTCTTTAATATAATTGACTTACACATTTAGATCCAGTAAGATATTAAGAATAAAATTGTGATCGTATTACAGAATTTTGTAACAATTGCAAAGTTGCTTTTTCTGCTCAACGTAATCAATTATTAATTGTTTGACGCAAAAACAATTATTACCTGTTTTTCCAATAATTCGATGACACTGTTGTCGATCGTTGCGTGTAATGTGAAACTTGCAGTTCACGCATTAAGAAAATACATTTCTGTGGAATGAGATAATACGCTGAAGCGATTATGTAAAATTATTGGCAACTTTTGGGATCCGGAAAAGAGACGCGCCCCTCGGTGACGAAGCGTACCTATATAATATTACGTTGGAACTGTATTAAGAGCATGAAATATGACTGAGCGTACCGGCGTGCCGACCGTATTATTACTCCGATCCATCGTATCATAACTATTATAACGTGGCCTGCATAGTAAATATTAAACACCGAGTCTGGCCCGAGCATACGCTCGCGTATCGCAAAACTTGACGTAATCTAGATTAAAGAAACGGAAAACGTTTATTATTTTTTTGTTTATAAAAGAAAATGCAAATCTGGAAAATTTAACACATAATAACGTAATTTAATATTTCATTAATAAATAAAAAAACTTTATCAAGAATGTATGCAGTAAATTTTAATTTATAATATTTTATATATTTTATGTAACATTGAAAATGACCCGATCGGAGTCGAAACGTTTGTTTTAGATATGTTTATATGATTGTTTGAATTAAACTTGTTTGTTAAATTACTTGGCTCTTTGCCCTCTTTATATTTATACTATTTTATACATATAGAGAGCCTTATAATTACTTTTATTTTATTAATAAATATTTTACTATTTATTGAAGTTGTGTATTTATTTACTTATTATTTATTTAAAATAACGAAATGTTTTATTATTAAATTTAATTCATTATCTATTAAAGTTATATATTTATTTAATCATTATTTATTAAAAACAATTTAATATTTTGTCATTTAAAATAATAAAATCTGTTACTCTAACAGGTGTACTACTCCATTATTATTATAAGGCGATAAATCAGTGAAGCGCCGCGTGGTGTCTTCGTTGTAATTTCGTAACAATGCATTGTCATCACTTTGTTTCAAAACAGCGGTCTATCGATTATTGTTAACTATTTTGAGGGTGGGGTGCTGGACAATTTTAGTAGATCTGCCCACAGTGTGGCCAAATATTTAGTTAGCCGCAAGGTTTGGCGCATAGGGCGCATACTTTCCGATATTATCAAGCCAGGCTTGAGCTGCCTCGACATGCGACCATTGATCAAATAGTTGATCTTAGTTATGGATCAAAGTGCTGGTATGTGTTAACACGTGTTTATTGCTAAGCTTGCTTGTCAAAATTTCATATTGGTTGCAATACAACTAAAATACTTGATATTGCGAAATGGGATCAAACATTTCTGATATCTTCGATGCACATATAAATATATGATACATTTATTAGGTAAAAAAGTATTATAGACAGTATACACATATATATTGTATATTAAATAATAATTTATATAGATATCAACTTGTCTATTCTTAAATTGAATGATGTTTATATTGTTATATTGCACGGAAAGAACGGTTTATTAAAATAAAAAACTAAAAATTTAGCTCTATATATACATATATATGTATATAGCTACATTTTTAGCCTTTTATTTTAACACACACACACACACACAACATATAGAGAGCCTTATAATTACTTTTATTTTATTAATAAATATTTTACTATTTATTGAAGTTGTGTATTTATTTACTTATTATTTATTAAAAATAACGAAATGTTTTATTATTAAATTTAATTCATTATCTATTAAAGTTATATATTTATTTAATCATTATTTATTAAAAACAATTTAATATTTTGTCATTTAAAATAATAAAATCTGTTACTCTAACAGGTGTACTACTCCATTATTATTATAAGGCGATAAATCAGTGAAGCGCCGCGTGGTGTCTTCGTTGTAATTTCGTAACAATGCATTGTCATCACTTTGTTTCAAAACAGCGGTCTATCGATTATTGTTAACTATTTTGAGGGTGGGGTGCTGGACAATTTTAGTAGATCTGCCCACAGTGTGGCCAAATATTTAGTTAGCCGCAAGGTTTGGCGCATAGGGCGCATACTTTCCGATATTATCAAGCCAGGCTTGAGCTGCCTCGACATGCGACCATTGATCAAATAGTTGATCTTAGTTATGGATCAAAGTGCTGGTATGTGTTAACACGTGTTTATTGCTAAGCTTGCTTGTCAAAATTTCATATTGGTTGCAATACAACTAAAATACTTGATATTGCGAAATGGGATCAAACATTTCTGATATCTTCGATGCACATATAAATATATGATACATTTATTAGGTAAAAAAGTATTATAGACAGTATACACATATATATTGTATATTAAATAATAATTTATATAGATATCAACTTGTCTATTCTTAAATTGAATGATGTTTATATTGTTATATTGCACGGAAAGAACGGTTTATTAAAATAAAAAACTAAAAATTTAGCTCTATATATACATATATATGTATATAGCTACATTTTTAGCCTTTTATTTTAACACACACACACACACACGCACGCACACATATACACATATAAACAATTATGTAGGCCTTAAACTATTACCATAATGCCCACATTTTTTATAGTATTGTTCATTAATTATGCTTAAGCGTCATAATTCGTATATAATACATATTTTTGACAGTCCAACGAAATTATTTTTAAATCTGTATCTAGTTAAATTTGGATTCTTCAGCAAAATTATTCTTTCTGTATGTAAAATATAATAAAATACGATCAAAATGTCAAAATTGATTTAAATGCTAATTCGTAAAACATAAAATATTAATGCACGTTATACGAGAATAAAGTAAATTATATTAAAATTATATAAAATATCTGCTCTCGTAAATATTTAATTTTATATTCCGTTGACAGGAATAGAAAAAGAGGGAGGGGGGGAGGAGGGGGGGGAGAGACATGCAACTATGTCATGCAGTTCAGCTATTTTAGTCGGTGGTGATTAATTCCGGCAAGTTTTTTTCGTGTGTGTCCATGCAACTTGAATTTCCTAAATTCACGAGCTTGTTTTGAGCCCCCGTCCAGAATTCCTCGCCGTTCAACATTTTAACAATTCGGCGCCCGTGCCATAACTGCGCGTAACTATGATAATTATGCGTCTCTTTAGTAGCGTCGTTTCCTGTGAACCCGCGTCTCCTCCGCGAGATTGTTCGTGTTTCGAGCTGTCGTCTTGTTTTCCGCGGCACGTAAGAATGTCGCGCTTTCTTTCTCCTTCTTTTTCCCCTTCTTTTCTTTTACTTTAGTTTTTCTTCGCGAGTAGAATTACTCCCGATATTTCAGACGACGTCAACGAGATCGTAGCACCGCGCGAGAACTGCATTATGCAAAAAAATATGCGCCCGTTGAATGAATAAATATGTATTCTTGTCTCGTATGTATTACCCCTCGCCCTTTGTCCTTTACCCTTCACCCGGTAAGCTTCGCGACAGCGCTCATACATAATTTATCGTCCGAAGAATCTGGGCGCTCTCAGCGTATAAAACGGTTGCCATAATCGGTACATACATTGTTATCGGTATTGACACAGTAAGTAAGGCGAGTGCGAGTGCGTCTAAATTCGGCAACTTTGCTCTGTATTCCGCTTTTATCTATGTTTATCATTCTGCGTCTGCTTTTAAATAGGACAATATTTAATTTACATAATAAGTTAAAAAGTATAAATTTGGAAATCAATTTTTTTCAATCTGGGAATAGAGTCATTTGAGATATTTTTACAACTGTAAAAATAAATTGTTTCAAATATTGTTTCGTATGTAAATTATTTAATATATTTTCCTTTTTTAACAATTATTCTTTGCAAACGTTTTAAATATGTATTATAATTCCATCAAAAACCTGCAATAAAAAAGCGTTACATTAATTAAAATCTTTATTAAGAGAATTTTTTTTGCTGCCATAATAAGTTATTTAACTATAATTTAATTAATTAAAATTAAATAACTTATTATCGCAGTAATATAATATTAGTTTTTTTTAAATAGAAAATTTGCTATTCCGTTTAATATTTGTTCAATTTTTACTTATTATCTGAAAATATTGTGATTAAATCCATAATGTTCTCAAATATTAATAAATCAGAAAAAATAAAAAATATACAATATGTTGTTAATAATAATAATAATAATAATAATAATCGTTTATGTAAAAAATCAAATAATTTATACTCACGAATTAAAGATAACTTATTAGAATCGTATAATTACTATAATAAATTCATGATTAACTTATAAGTTAGAAATTTTATTAGGCATCAAAAAATCTAGTCCCGGTCATATTTGGCGTTATACTTAATCTATAATTTAATTTGAACACCTATTTGCTATCGATTGCTAGATTACTTTAGATATTGATTAAAATTGGCTTACAATCTAACTAAAAACGTGTTATTAAGATATATTTGTGGTACCACAGCACGCTATATGAAATAGAACGTTCTGTATTGTGTTATCACACTTCGTCATTGCGACAGTCGGTTGTCGCAATGTTCATTGCTATTTTTATATCAGACGTATCCAGGGGGGTCTTGATAAACTGGGAGGGAAAAAATTGCGCAGATATGAATAACCTTGTTCGAAATATCGGCTATAACGAGAAGTTATGACGTAAAACTAGTCGCTGACATCTCTGAAAACAACAGCGGTGTTGACGGTTGACGTCAGTAGGTCACGCATTGGCTTGTCCGGAGTCAACTTTTGCAATGGATATTTGCTTGTACATACAGACGACGCTGACACCGCGGTTATTTTGATTGAAATCGTGCGTGACAATCGTAGTATCGTTGTAACACGTGCAGCGATTGACGCTAATTTTTATCATTTCCGTTCGATAATACGATCATTTAGCTCTTAATTAACGTAATATTAATTTATAGAAGCGATTCAGCAATTCTTGAAGATTTTACGTATAATGGGACAAATCTCAATATGAAGTCTAAAAAATTTGAATAAAAAAGATATGACGTCATACTGCTAAATACATTATAGTTTACGAGATTTTCTATAAGAGTAAGTATCGTATATATTTGAAGATTATTTCCAATTTTCCACTGTAAAAATCCATTTGTTTTAGTTAAACGATATATTGAATAAAAGCAGTGACAATACATATAGAAATGATTAAAAAAAACTCAAATTGTATAGATACAATTTGATATTCTTTGCACTTGATTTTTTCTTCTGGATTATATGCACTGCCTCGAAAATCTTTTTTCCCCTGCAGCTATCATACGTGTCGTTAACTCCTGATATTATTTCCGATTTCACGCGCATATTAATAAGGCGGCGGTTTATTACGGAATTCCGTCGGTTATTGATTGCCACTTGCAGTGTACAGTTAATTAAGCTTTTAATTTAATGTAAGCGGTGGCGATGGCGGGCACGTAAATTCTACGATTTCTCGAGAATGTTGGACGTGTTTCGCGATTCTCGTGGAAATCTGGATTTGCGGCCAGCGATTTCCATCAGAATCTGGACTGGCGGCTCACCGCATTTGCGGTATTACTACTTACCGAAAACATGGATCCGTTGGACCTTGGGCAGCCATTACCGATACCAAAATATTTAATATCGATAAGAGGTGTCGACCAAAAAATTACTTTTTAAATATGTAAATTAATATAATTGTTTAATCTGGACGATGCTCGAGTAAGACATTTCAGAACTTCAAGTTCAAACTAATTTCGAATTCAATTAATTTAATCAAGATTTCTACAATTAAATTAACGTTTATACAGTATTGCATAAATACTTACACGTGTGTCTGATATAGTGCATAAAGCTGTATATAGAAATTCTTTTCTTGATAAAAATCGTATACATGAATACATTTCTAGATACATCGTGATGCACGTACATGATATTAATGTAATGACCACTATAAAATGCAGAGCATATTATATATAGTTAAGAGAAAATAATGTCACGTTAAAAAAAAGAGTATAACATACTGCGTTGTATATGCTGTGTATTGTAGTCATATCGTCATGCACGATAAACGTAACTTTGTATAAATTCGAATAAAATTATTTAATTTTGTATAAAAATATATTGTGCATGATTAATATGCATTTCTCGGTTAATTAGTATATAAAAGGGGGAAATATGTGATACAACTATAAGAAATGACTATTGAATTTTTTTTTAAATAGCAAGTCGAGATTATAAAGTAAATCTTTCTTGCGGGTTTGCTTGAGGACAGTTTATTTGCTTTTGAAAAAGTTAACTTTTGTAATTCTTATATGCTCTTTATTAATTACTTTTCTTCATTTCCCTTTTTATTATTTATTAATGTTTTTTATTTATATTTTGCTCGCGATTGACAGTTTACGAGTTATTTCATTTTCTCGATTAAAGCATACTATAAAAATATGGGGATTTAGCACCATGATTTAAAACTTATGGTCACATAAGTGCATAATCCACATTGTAAATCCATACTGGTATTTATATCAGCAATATAGGTGAGAATTATATTTAACACCAATGCAATGTGGCGTAAAATCCACCACTAACATTTCGTAAAAGTGCAGGATTCTACCTAGTTTTGTTCAACGTTAGCTGCAATTTAGTTGCTAAAAAATGAAAAGCGTTTAAAAAGCGCAATATTTTTGTATTCACTTTGCGATGAATGACACTTGTCAAAATAGTAATGATATTGGAATGGAGAAAAAAAGTCTCGTACAGATTTGTATTAAAAATAAAGCAAACTTATATATACTTAAGCGACGGGTTTTATCTTTCGCGTTAAGAAATCGCTGTTCCATCAGCAAGGCGATTTTATCGTCGCTAAATCCGCGCTTGACGTCGCGCGTCGCGGCTGTAATAATTAAAATATTATTTCGTGATAAAAAAAAAAGGGAGGAAAATGGAGCGATAAGCGTAACGAGCCCATCGTGGACGTAAAAGCGTTTCCATTTAATTACAATCGATCGTAGCCGGGATCGCCTTCGGCATCGGCCTCCGGGGGAGGAGGGCCGGGAGAGCGGTTTTATCGGCGGTCAGCCACGGTGGTTCGTACATCGGCGTTAAAACCACCACTCAAATTTGCAGAACTTTTTATTTGCCCCGCTCTCGCCGCGAGCATGTTCGTCCCAACCTCTTATCGGCCATTCTTTTCGGAGGAGCTTAAAATTTCAGAAAGCTTTTCTTCCACCACCCCGTTCTTCGCTTCTCCTTTTCTTTTCGCCGTCATGGATCTTTCTTTCGCGTCATTTGGTTAAGAGATTTTTTTCATTCGGGTTCTCGGTGGTTCTCCATGGTCCCCGCGGGAGTAACCAACAGAAAATGTTTGATCTACTTGATGCAGTCCCTTCAACTGCTCCCTCAATTCTTGGTTTCTCTTTTCGAGCGCCCGGTCTCTCATCCGACTACCTCTTGTTAGTTCGAATTTCGATCTTGCCAGTATTTCTTACTCTGCTAAATTTCGCGATCTGCCTTTGCGCGATTGTAAATGCAAATGGTAGTGGTTCGTTCTACAAAAATCATCGAATAGCACGCGAGATTAAAGGAGAATTTTTAATCGCATAAAAGCTCTGATGTTTCCAAAAGATAATTGAAGGACTTACACGAAAGCGACAGTTTTGCTGAAATATCTCAAAATTTAGCTAGATATAGATCTAAAAATAATTTTGTTAGATTATAAAATAATTATGGAGGGCAATTAAACTGTTAGAATATTTAAACTTTTTGAATTTTCTGAATCAAAATTTTTATTAGTTTCAATTCTCAAATCTATATTTAAATTATTAAATACTTTAGCAAAATTGTTCGGTCCATGTACTGCACAGTGGGCTAATTTATGTTTTGTAAAAACGAAGAAAATAAACTGTGTCATGCATATAGTTGCTTTTTATTGAGTTATGAGGGTTTGACGATATTTCGAAATATCTACGTGTACATATAATGAATTGCAACTAAATGTTCGATTTTTTATCTGCTAAAGATGGCTAAAAAACTAAACAAAACATGCAGAGAATTTGTATATGATTAATTTTTTGCTAATATTTTGCGCATATTATTTTCCGCGCTGAATCCTAGTGCTCCTTTAACATACAGATCTGAAAATATAATTTCGTTGGACTGACAAAACAATTATTTAGAAAACTCAAACATGATAAGCAATGTTGCAAAAAGTTTCGACATTCTAATAATCTATTTCAGCGTCCTTCATAATTGGTTTATGGTGAAAAAAAATGTATGAGATAGTTCTTACAAAATGTGGTTTTGCGCAGCCCACTGTTGCGATAATCCCTTTAATTAAAAAAAAAAAATTATGAATGATCGATATTAATAGGGAGGACGTAGTTGAAAGATTATCTAGAAAATTCTATGTTACGATAGATTTAGAAACAAACCCGACAGATTTCCACTCCGTGGTTGTGCTCTGGCTTCCGTTCACCCGGCGGCTTTCCGCCACTTCTTGCGAGTGCTCGTTTGTCATTTTTTGAGCAAAGTTCATTGCCTCCCGGACCATCGGACGTGAGCTATAAAAAATGCAGGAAAAAGAAGGTGGGAGGTGAGAAAAAGGTAGGAGAAACACTTTGAAGCCGGGCAAAACTTTGGAGCCGGCGTTATTGATGTCTTCGGTAGACGTGTGCAAGCGAGGGGGGGAACGGTGATAGGCGGTGGAAAGTGGGATCGGTTGAGGGGTAATCCTGAGAGCAGCCTGAAAGGCTAAATGAGAAATACTTTCCGATCGGGCATCAGCCGCAGCAGCCGCCCCAAAGACTCTCGCTGGCGAAGCTTAAGACTTCATATAACGCTCCTGATCCTCGACATCTTAGTCCGGCGTTGAGATTTCGACGCTTTTATTACGTAACTGTCGATTTTCTCTCGTCTTCTCAAAATCCTCTTTAAATTGTAATCTTCGTTTGTGCTTACACACACAAATCACCGCGTGATTCCAGGGAAACAAAAGTATTCCATGCCAAAATACAATATATTCTGATTAACTTCAGCTAAGCTTTCTAAGCTTTATGGATTTAATATCGAGCTCGTCAGGAAAGGGATAAACGTTATTGCTAACACGTATCCGTACTTTTTTCCACGCGATTAGAGTTCATCGATTTTTACGCATAATGGGCTTTTCACAATAAGCCGTTAATTTCCACTCATATAACACTAACGGTAAGTCATAAATTAATTAATTATTAAGATATAAATCATTAATCATAAATCTTGAAAAACATATATTATACATTTAAAATAAATCATATTAGATCGTTGCATCATAATTTCAGATAATCAGAAGGATGATATTAGTTTTCAAGACAAACAATAAGACGCTATGGATGGTGTTCATGATCGATTCTTCTACATATTTAAGCACAATCTTCAGATATTACAAACCAATAATAATACAAACCAGAGTAATATTAGTATCTCGAGACATTATTTAAGATGATCTTGAAATAAGAATGAGCTATAAATACCGGCCTATACGAATACCGACTTCTATTCATATTTGATTGGTTAGTCATAACGTTATCTAATTGTATGTTTTAACTCATAAGAAATGGAATTTGATCTCCATGCAGTCACTAATTACCTCGCTAATTACTGACTTATTATTGTATCTTATAACACATTAACCGACTCGTTTACAATTCGCTCCCGCAAACTTCTGATCTATTACTAATGGATTACTGTAGAAAGCCCATAAAATTTCCTACGCGTCTCTCGCAGTTTTAAACCTCAGCCACGCTGTATGGATAATCGAGAGATGAAGAGCAGCGATGAGGAGAGAAAGGAGAGAAAAGAACGAAGGTAGGAAAAAATTAATTATGGGTACACAACGAGCCATAATGCTATAACGAGTCGGTGTACTGAAGTACACGGGGCTGTCCTGTTGGCAGTAATAGTAAATTAGGCAATAAATAATCGCATTTAAGTGGCAACGTAATTTTCAGCTGCTAGTCTTACGGCTACCATTAAGGCCATTATTGCGAATCTCTTAATTTGCGAAAAACACTGCCTTCTCAACAGGGGTAGTCGAGAGGAAAGGAGAATGCGAGACGGGGGCGCGAGCGCGTGCTAAATGAAGCGCCGCGGGGTTGAAACTGTTCGCCGCATATGTTGGGATATTATTCATTCTAACCAACCGGCTCTTGACCTCCTTTCGTCGGATTATATCGTTCCCTCTTTCCTTTCTCCCTGCATTCTCTTAGTTACGTTTTTTTTTCTCGACAATTACTATAAACAATTCCGACAGTTAATGGCCACTTATCGCGATCTCTTGAAACGTCATTCTCAGTGATAACAAGATTGTTTTCTCAAACTTTATCTGCATTACCATAACAATCCGGTACCGATTCCTTGATTACAAGAATTTCCATTTATATTAATAGTTCTTTTTTATTATATATGATTGAGTATCAAATTTGTAGAAATATAAAGCAATTGTAAAATTAGCATTCTTCATTTTATAAGAATTTAATTTTAAAATATAAAAATACATATATATATATAGGGGCGTATAAGAGTCAAGAATGCTAAAATAAAAAATAAAAAATATGAAATAATATGTGTCTATTTTGAATTGAAACTGGTAAAATAAGGTATAAAATTATCAAAATCACTGCTGATGATTAAAAACGTCTATCACGATGAACAAAACTGTAATAATAATGGTCTTGGTAAATAATGCAAAGTTAAACCTTGTTTATAATCGAAATGTACGTAATTTAATTTTAGTAAAATAATTTGTTCGACAAATAGATTATTATCATTTGTTTTTATTATAATATTATTATTAATGTTATATTAAGAAAATTTAATAATGATTTAATAAAATTAGGACAAACTGAAATTCGACTAAATTTTCGCTAACAAATCGCTAAAAAATTTATGTTGATTAAATTATCTTTTGATGTACATATAATTAAATAAGAGAAATTCCTTATTCGATCAAAATGATTTTACTGCTTAAATATTCATCCAAAATACTAAAGTTTAATATTCTTCAAGAAAATATATTAATTCGCAATGGTATAAAAATCAAATTAATCTTGATATCAAAATTTCTATACTTGAATGAAATTACAGGAGAGTAAAGAAATTTCTCTTATTTAATTAGATTTATTCTCATCAATCTAAATTCGGATTATGTTGATATAAAATTTCACAGATTTCTATAGAATTATCCCGCACATCATATCTTATTTTTATTTTCATATGTTAATACGACATTATTGAAGTAAACAGACAAGGCGGCCTCTGTCTCAAGTTTGTCTTGTACTTTGTCCTAAAAGGCGGATATACACTAAAACTCCCTGGGAATACGAAATTTTCAAAGTTGCTTCCCGTTCCAGTCAATGTCTTAAGTCTTACTCCGCTTTGGGTACAGTTCACGTTCTCCGCGGCATAATTTTACATCTTTAGACCTGAATATTTAAACGTAAGTCTGCCACTGCGTTTGAGGATTCGCGGGCGTAGAGCCGCCGGGGCTTCGCGTAACTTTTACACGATGTTCTATTGTATGAGAATACCTAAGATTTCGCACGGCAACACGAAACCTCTGCAACGTGCGTAAAACGTATGCTACTTTCTCCAACAATAGCGATTTGCAGAGTGTCATTAGTTTAAGAAGAGCAGGTAATGAACAAATCGTTTATATGATGCGCGTACAATATGAGACATTTTTTACGATTTTTTTAGTTGATTTCTCAACGAAATTTCAATCTAATCTGTAACACACATTTTTTGATACTGAAAGAACATATGTCCTTAAGATTCACCTTTTTGTTATCTACTATAAAAAGAGATATAGACTGGGACTTGTTTTTTTTCATTTTTCGATAAACTTATTCAGCTTTTTTTATTCTCTTATTTTCGGATTTTCTTATTCTTTTACTCTTTTGTCCATTCATTCAATAAATTATCACATAATTTATCCAAAGATGGAACAACCGACCCTTAGAGGTAAAAAATGTCTCAGAATCACCAGAACTCATATATTCTAGTTACGGATTAATAATCTGTACGTGCATTAACGTTAAACATTAGGAAATTGCGAGAGACAATATTGAACAAATTTTTTCAAAAAGAAATTAATTTGTTTCGATATCAAAATAAAATTAATCTCATTGACATCGAAATTTATGTAGATGAATGAAATTGCAGGAATTCGTAATGAGTGTTAGCTAGCATATTGCGAGGGAAGCTAACAGCTTCTGCTTCGCTTGTCCTGGTATGTTACCTTCAAATTATCTTCGGGCCTTATCTTCAATTTCACGTATTTCGATATTATCTGTCACAGTCTCTCCGCAATGCTGCTTCTCCTCGCTTGCGCTTCTCATCCCCCTCTTTTAGCGCCTCTCTCGTTCTACTGCGAGGCTGCTACTAACGCAAGCTGTTAATTATGATTAATCATGTCTCGGAAATTAAAGCGATTAATCTTCCTGTTGTTACCGGCTCGAGAGAGCGAGCGAGCGAGCCTGCGCTTGTCTGTGCGGGCTGTCCAGCCCTCCCTGCGAAAATGGAGGGATAGTTTTCCCAATTAGTAGGACCCGCTAATCGGGCTCTTTAAGACCTACATTGGTTCACGTACGTGAGATAAGTCGCTATAACGATATGCATTTAAATTAAATCGTTATATGTGTGCATCTGACTGTGGCTATGGTCCATTTAATACACAAATACTTTAAAATATTATTTCTTTAGTCAATTATTAAAATTATTTCTTTTAATTGATTGAGTAAATGCTTCCAAGTAATTACAGTGTTGTTAATTTCTTCTCATTAAATGTTAATAAAGATACATTTTTGCGATTACTTTATGTTTAATAAATGTATACTCGAACAAATCAGGAAAGAGCTTGATTAAAAAAAAATACAAAGTGCAAAAATCGAGGTACGAAGTAACTCGAGAATGGACACGCATCGTTACGCTTTTGTCGTTGCATCGAGGGAAAGCTAATTGAGCGGAGCTCATGAGCGGGTTCGATAAAGCCGATATCAAGCCTGGAAAGCCGCATTATCGAACAGCGTACCAGATTCAAGACAAAAGAAAAAAAAACATAATAAGAGAGAAATGCACCGAATAAAGCCTTGACGACTGTATGTCTCGATAATACCATGGAAGGATAGAAATAATTAATTTTCCATCTTCACGATGCACCTTAGTAACGGGGCAACCGTTTCGTACACCTTCGTCGCTTTTCAACCTCCCGTTGGGAGTATGAGGAAGGAATCGCGCTCCGGGCTCCCGGGAACAAAGGGTTTCGACACGATAGCGGCCAGTGGTATAAAAAGTACTATCGCAAATAAATAACCGACGGAGAGTGGTTGGGAGAGGTTGGTTTCTAAGTGCGAAATAGGGGTGCACGATAAAGAGGATACCAGGGGACTCGGCGGGGGGGGGGGGGGAGGGGGGGGGGTAAGGCATTGAAATAAATGCGCAGTGCACGAAATGGGGCGGCTGCCGATGAATGCAAGTGTTCGACGGTGCAACGGGGAAGGGAACACAGAAACAGAGAGGAAGTCGTCGGGAGTGAGAAGAAAGAGAATTGGGTTCGAGAGCGTGAAAATGCGGGGGCGGCAACCCCTTGTAAAAGAAAAATATATAAACTCGAAAAAGCCCGATAAAGTCAGTGCCTGCTGTTACAACAAGCCCTCTTTCTCCCTTTCACGTCGAACGACGGCTCTTTGTCCCGTTCCCTTCTAGGTGGGCTACCCAGGCGTTCCGTTCTCTCCTCGCAAATCTGGAACTCGCGACCAGAAAAATGGAGAGACAAGCTAAAAGTGCCATCCGTAAATCCGAGTCACGTGTGACGACGACTCGCTTCGTCGCACGCGATTCTGTGGGGCGCAATAACAGCGAATTACTCATTTCTCCAACTCACGATTCGATGAAACTAAATTTTTACGCGGAAAAAGAAGTCCGATATACTATATACGCGCGATATACTATCCCCCGCCATTTTTGCTTTACGAGATTAAGTATTATTACGCAAGACTTTGCCATTCGCTACATGTGCCCTTTATCGATTGAATCTCGTTAAGTCGTTTCGGTGCTTCAAAACTAAATCGTCCGGTGCTATGAGCGTATTTCGAGATACATTCAGGAGAAAGAGGGGCAGCAATTTCTATCTTCACATATATACATATATATATATATATAACTTATTAAAATATATACTTATTGTTATAGTCTTAATTATTAGTAAGACGTCCGTATGGAATTCGGGAAATCTAGGTCGACAGAGGTAATACTTTTCGTAATAAATTTTTTATAGTGTCTCAAAGATGCTCATTAGTATCAGTAATATTAAATTGCTTGTCAATTTACTTTGTAATATTATGTACTCCGACTTCAGTAGGACTGCGTTTCAAGACCGACAAATAATAGGTGCGCAGTTTTCTTAAATTGGAAATTGCATAGTTCACACAAAAATACGAATATTATAAATATTAAGAATATTACAATATTATTAGGCACCCACCCTAATCAAATAAAGCTCATTTCATTTATTTCAACTTTTCTCGGTCCATTTTCACTCAATATTCACTTGTGATATTAAAATACTTAAATTAAAATCAGCCTTTGAAAATCTTTAGCAAACTTTTTTATAAATACACTTAAATAAGTAATGAAAGTCTACTAGAGGTATATGTTCATAGCACTACATGTAGTTGGTATTTATTATTACATAATTTATTATTATTCAATAAATTATTTATTGATCGCGATTGATTGATTGATGAGTAGAAACGAGCCATAATATCAAAAAATACATCAATACGTTCTTGTAAAGGATAATGACGTTTAAACATGAATTCACTCAAATAATGTTTATAATGAACTTGAGAAGTTTCATATCGAGGTAAACCGCTTAAATGTAAACAAAATAAACCGAGGAATAAAGCAGGGGGGAAAGTGGGGTGAGAGTCGCTTCGCGTGGAAATCGCGCTGTATAGTAGAAATAAAACGTAATTTTTTAAACTTTTTTTATTCATAACTTTTTAACGTACAGCGACCGCCACCTAAAATCTGGTGGAGGTCACTCAGGGTCACAACTTTGACAACATATGTCAAGATCAAGGTCATCGGAAGTGATCTCCCCCTTTCTTAATATTTATCAAGTTGGATTTATCGTTTATAAGTTGTATCTTCCTGCATCTTTTTTAATTCCTTCCCAAGTGGGAACAGAATACCATAAACCAGCATTGACTCCTGGCAACGTACCGATTGTGTACTGAAAAACGGATTTCGTTTTTCAGTACTAGTTCTATATTGGGCCAGTATTAAATAAACAATATTATGGTACTCTTCCAGCGTGTGAATCGGTATTGAATAATAATACCGAGCTAGTATATTATTAGTAGATCTTCGGTATGATATCTGTATAGAAATTAATAAAGAAATGTCTTTACATATCAGTACAGGAACAGTATATTGCCGATATATCATCGATATCATATTCGTACTGAAATTGACAGAAGAAGTATGTCAAGCGACAATACCGAACCAGTACATTGCTGGTAGATTTTCAGTACCGCATCTATATTGAAATTGTCAAAAGTAACTTATCGGGTATCAGCATTGAAACGGTACATTGCCAACGGATTATCTGTGCCATATTTGTATAGAAATTGGCAAAAGAAACACGTCAAGCCACTGTACTGAACCAGTACATTGCCGGTAGATTTTCAGAACCGCATCTATATTGAAATTGTCAAAAGTAACGTATCGGGTGTCAGCATTGAAACGGTAAATTGCCAGCGGATTATCTGTGCCATATTTATATAGAAATTGGCAAAAGGAACATGTCAAGCCACTGTACCGAACCAGTACATTGTCGGTAGATTTTCAGTACCGCATCTAGATTGAAATTGTCAAAAGTAACGTATCGGGTGTCAGCATTGAAACGGTAAATTGCCAGCGGATTATCTGTGCCATCTTTGTATAGAAATTGGTGAATTGAACTCGTCCTTTGTCTCCTAGTAACCAAAATTTTATTAAACGAACTATAATCTCTGAATTACATGTATAAAAGTCAATGATCTTCCCGTTTCGAGAATCAGGTAAATTTTTTTAAATACCATATAATAATTAAGGTGCTCATTATTGTATTATATATTATTAATAATTATTTTAAATTATATTGAATAATTTTATTTTTAATCATGATTTTTTTTCAATTATTTTTACAGTTAACCTAAAACATCTCATGCTTTTGACTGTGAAAAACGTATCTGTTAGGATTGATTTATATTTCCTGTGATAAATTTATTTTAATATAAGAGAAGTAGTACGGATTTTTTATACAATACTAGTACTGTGTGTGTTATAATATTATTAATACAGAATCAGTACTGGTACTTATTGTGAGAAGTCAGCATCCCTAAATGTGAATTTTGATAAAATCAATAATGCATTCGTTTGTCCACTGTTTGTCCACGTTTGTCCACCCATTATTTTCGTTCGTCCACCCTATTATTATTATATTTTTCATAATAATGAAAAATAATCACTTGGGGGTACTAAAATTTTTTTTGCGTATAACTTTTTTTTGGAGGGTGGACGAATGAAAATAACGGGTGGACAAACGTGGACAAACAGTGGACAAACGAATGCAATAATGATTTTATCAAAATTCACATTTAGGGATGCTGACTTCTCATTGTTAGTACTGCTGCAGCATTATGATTCGGTAACCATTTTTGGTATAATACTGCATTAGGTACAATATGTGTACTGATTTTCGGTATTATTGTGGTACTGTAATCCCGTATTGTAATACCGTACTATAATGGTACCGACGTTTAGAAACATTACGACACCATAATCTCGTACCATAAGAGTACTGTATTTCGAGTCTTGGCCCGTTGCTATCATCCCAGTATTACATCAGTACAATACCAATACTGGCATCCGATATCACGCCGGTACTGAATACTAAAAGTTGGCTCAGGTACTGGGCCAGTATCTCGCCGGTATTCAATTCCCACTTGGGTTATTTTTAATACCTGCTCAACGCCTGCTACTCCATCCAACTTTGTAAATACTAATATCTAACAATTTAAGGTTACTTTAAAATAGTAACAAGGTTAACTTTTCATGATTAAATTTCTCACAACAAGCGATAGCGTTTCATTGTTAAAACCTATTTATTACATTTTGGTTAAATTTATTCCATCGTCTTGAATCCTACGAGATAACTTGCTGATAAAAATTTGGTATTTCCAGTATCGTCATAATGCTAAAATGAAAAAGAAATCATTCATATTAGCGCCTTGAGCGCTCACTTTTTATGATAGTATATATATAGTCACTTACATCAACTTGCTTAGAACCAAACGTTTCCTCCTGTTTCTCTTTACTCTTAGATTCACACCGATATATTTCAATTCCAATTTGCGCGTTAAAACATTTTCAATCTTGAAACGCAATCATAAATAGAACTAGAGTAATAATATCACAAATTAAATTGACAAGTAATTTAATATTGATGCTGATAAACCACAAATTCATTAAAAAGTCAAATTATTAATATCCTAAGATGCTTATTAGCATCAATATTAAATTACTTGTCAATTTAATTTGTGATATCACTACTCTAGTTTTGTTTATGATTGCGTTTCAAGACTGAAAACATTTTGGTGCGCGCAATTTTCAGAGTAGGACTTGTATTGTATATAAAAGTTACATTGAAATATTCATTAAGATTCTACTCATATCGTGTAGGCTCGGTTGTGTATTCATATATCACGGTTTTACTTTATCTCTTACGAATAATGCGTGAATTACGAAATGGGCAATTAAGCGTTTAACTTTTCGTTGTAAAAAGGATTTTTATAATTTATTTCTCTTTGCCAAATTTAAGAGAGTAAGGATCTCGCCTACTTTTTTTTGTATACTCATATCCGATGCTATTCTTGGAATTGGAAAACAACCCGAACAAAGATCGCGCGTGAGATCGTTTATTACACAAATGATCGATTAAATATTCTATCACTTTGCGAACAACGAGCGTATCGCAATATCGGAGTAATCGAACACTTAAATAATCTGTAAACGATAATTACATGACAATTTAAAACAGAATATTTGCGAAACAGTGCAGTAATAATACGATAATTATAAATCAAACATTTGTAATAGTAATACGGTTAGTATAAATTAATTATTGACATGTCGTAATATAAATAATTATAAATCAAATGTTCGTGAAATAATGCAATAATTACGTATTATTGTTTCGATTAATTGAACGTTGACAGCTAGAAGACCGCACGATTAACGGCAACGTTAACGAGCGTCACTCGGGAAATACTTAGCTCACAGTTTCGCTCAAGATGCTCGGCGGTCATCCCGAGGCGGTGTGTAATAGATTAAACCTCTCTGCGTCCAGCCGCGCAGTTGTAACTACATTTACACGATTACATTGACACCAGTTCAGAAACATAGTTTCTGTTAAATGTAGTGCGTAGTATATCATAAATGTCTCGCGTTGGTGTTACGACACTAGTTTATACGCCGAATCCATTGGAGAACACGTCAAGTGTTAATATTACATTCATGTAATATTAATGCACTGTATATAATATCTCGACACTGCCGATTTTGCGTGTCGTACGTGCGATCGCGGCGGGACAGAGCGACTTATCAAAGCGAAGCTATAAACTCGCCGCTGCGTTATTATTGTACGTAGTATAAGGGATTTGTGTAACGGTCAATAAAAAGTTGCAAAAGGTAGAAGAATAGTGGCTGCTGTGTATGATTATATATCTATTATTATAGTGATCAAATTTTAGTGATCATTCTTTTTTTCAGAAGATTAAAACTCATCGTCAGTTGCAAAATTTTATTGTATCAATATAATTGATTTTTAGTAAAATTCAGTAGCTGTCTGAAATGTCCTGTTGACAGTTGAAAAATCTATATTGAATTAACTTAACATATTTTATGTCTTGAACATCCTAAATTTTTATGTTAATTTAACACGTGATGGGTATGTTAAAAAGTAACACAAACATTAAATAAAAAATCAATACAAAAATGTATATTCATACAGCTTGGAAGCAAATTGTAAAAGCATATTTTTTAGTAAAATTAACATTTTCATGTGTGTTAAATTAACATTTTATACGTTTTATTTATTTATTTTGGAATTTACATTTTAAAATATATTATTTTTTTATACTATTTGCCTATTTTTATCATAAATTATATTATTTTAATACCAAGAAATACAATATTAAATATTAATTTAAGACAAAATATTCAAGTAACACAATTATATTAAATTAACACACAGATATGTTAAACATTCAACATAATAATTTTAACAAGGACCAATTTTAACACAAATACAAAATTTCTTATTGTGTAACTGTCATCCAGCGATCGAGCTTGAACGTGTTACGTGTACGTCAAATGCTATATTATCTGACGCAACCGTTTTGTCGAAAATCTGCTCGAACTTGCCGGGAAATGTATTTACCGCAACGGGACGACGTGCCTCTGTGTCGCGACAAAGCCGTTCAATCAGGCGCCGTCTCAGGGCCGCGGTAGAAGAAGAAGGAAAGGAAGGCGATGAGAGAGAAGGGATTCGAGAGGGCCGACAGCGTCAACTTGCAAGAATGGCGATGGTAAAGCGACGGTGTACAAACTCGAAGAGAGAGGCAGCCGATAAAGTCTCGCGACTGCCCGGTTACATTCACTTCGTTTCGCTCGTATATTCCCTCGGATTTTTTTCCCCACTCGCACAATCCACCTTCTTATCTCGCTCGCTTCATTCGACTTTCCCTTTGAGAGTCGGACTAGGGAGCTGCTTCACCAGGCGGGTCACGCGCGATGACTAAATAGCTAAGGCTAGAGCGTGCCACGTATATGGTAGTGTGTATACAGAGTGTTTATAGAATAATATCAAAATATTTTATAAAATTACATAGAAGATTTCAATAATGACTTTAAGTGGAAGAAAAGAAATTAAAAGTGTCTCTATTTTGCATCAGAAAGTTTTAATCCTAATTGGTATTCGCTCCGAACACCGCAATTTTCCGAATACCTTTCATTAGCATTCACGAATCTAGTGCATTTTAAATTACTGCACCTTGGCTTAATGTTACTGTAATTGAATTATTTTTTCATTTTAAAATCCAAAAAATAAGATTGTATAACTTCGATCTTGTACCAGTATGATCTAATGATTTTTAGATCTAACGAAATATGTCAATTAGATGCGAAAGCTCGCTGAGCGTTCAATAAGCGATCGTTTTGGATGCACCAAATGCTTAGCGTGTAATTGTTCGTGTTCGATGAACCCGCGAATACCAATTAGGATTAAAAGTGACCTAAAAAAAACATTTAATTTTCAAAAAGTCATTTATTTTTCAATTACGTTCGTTTTTATATTCGGTATGATATCTCGATTTGTGATTCTTAAAATTTTCCGGTGCAATGCATCTCAACATTTTCCATTAAAAAATTATTATAAAAAAGATGTATGTATTTTGTATCCCCGGAAAATATTTTGATGTTTTTCTGCACGTTTTCTATACATTCGAATTCGATGTACATCATATGTGTATGGGTTCAAAGAAACATGTGCATCGAGCGCACGCACGCGGTACATACTCATTCAAACATACATACGTATACGCTTCTGTTTTCCTCGCCTCTTCGTAGAGTATTCCAGGTAATGGATGAAGGGAAACAAAAGGGTCGGTATGTGTAAAGAAGAATGGCCACACGGCGTGCCGCGGCGGCGTATCAATTCAAGTAGTAACAGCCGACGATGGTCAGCCGTAGCGACTTTACGCTTTGTACGCATTTAACTCTTATCGTATCGTAGCGATAACACAGCGATTGTATTGTTGACAGAAATCATTACTCTTTGTGTTCCTCGAAAGTCATTTAAATGTCACGCACGCACATGTGCATAGAAAATTTTGACACGCATTGTAATGCATGTAGCAGCGTTTTTCAATCTTTTCCAATTCCAGACACATTAAATGACGAATCAAATTTTCAGACATATTATAAAATTTTTTAATCTTTTAAGCGTACAATAAAGTTGTTATTATTATCACTATTATTATTATTATAGTGTACATGTTTCAGGGTTCAGCATAGATCTTTTATCAGATATGCTAAAAATTCAGACATAAAAAGTAAAGTTATAAGATTTTCATTTTTTATTTTATCGTTTTAAAAGACATTATAATGATTATATTACTTTGTTAAAATGGGAGCAAAAGCAATGCAATTTAGATAATTTTTACAGCATTTTTTATTTCACACCTGACTCGTTTTTTTTTTTTACTTATTTCTTTCAAATTTTTTCACCTTCTCTTTATCTTCTCTAAAATTTTTGCGGTACACTAGCGTGTTATGGCATATTAGTCGCAATATTCTGATATAGTATTAATTATCATTTTATAAAATAGCCGATTCTGCATTGTAAAATGATTATACACCGTTCTTCCTGCCAAATCTGTTTCACGAAAGTTTCGGCAAAATTGTTTTTGCGAAATACATTTCGAGATTTTCGAGACATAGATAAGTTAAATCGTAGAGAGAAGGAGTACGGCCGGTCCATTAATTTCAGCGAAACAATGTAATAATAACAATGGCGAGTGTTGCAATCGTGCGCGGGAGATCTTTCACTTAAAGCGTATCTTCTATTACGCAGCGTAACGTTAATCCATGAGATTGTTCTCATTCTCATCACTCCGAAAGTCTATAAGTTCTAAACGCTTTCATTATATTCTGCATTTTATACTCCGCGAATGATTGACTATCTCTTTCTCTCTCTCTCTCTCTCTCTCTCTCTCTCTCTCTCTCTCTCTCTCTCTCGTGCTGATCAATTAATTCGTCACTTGTTGAAAACATAGTTCGATTATGGATGTACATGGGTATCCCAGACTTAACGCATTACCCGTTGATGGCAAAATTCCTGAGCTCATTTCCAAATGAGCCTATTAATACCAAAATGTCGAGGCTATGATGGAATAATGTTCGAATTATAAACGTCTTTTCTCACTTTAACTCTGGAACATTCTGTATATTTTAAGTGTGTATGTGATCACATAAATATATTATTTTCCATAATAAATATTATAATGCGAGACTTGTTACAAATAAATGTAAAGATAGAAAAATGTTTGGAGCCATTCACGGTTTTGAATATGTGAGCTGAGGTATACAAGAGAAAATAAATTTAACGATAATATAGCAACCATATAAAAGTAATATACAAAGCCAGTAATTTAGAATAAAGAAAAATCGAGCTCCATTGATAAAAAGAATTGTGACATGATAGAACAATTTCGGCATCGTGTATTCGATTCCAAAGCATCAAAGTATAAGAATATTATACGATCTAATTTCTGGATAAAAAAAATGGTTTGTTTGTCTATGCAATTAAAAAATATTTCTTTGAAAAAAAAAAAATTTGTTTCTTTATAAACCGTTTCATATTTCAGTCGTCTTATTAATCATATACGATCTAATCAAATAGTAAGTAGGTTCTCTATCAGTAAAAGCTTAGCGTTTGCAGTTTGTACGGTGTATTTTATATCAACTAATCCCTCTAGAAAATAATCCGAATTATTGAAAAATTCATTTTGCTTTTTAAAATTAGAAAATAAGCTGATTGAGTTTTGAGCTTGGTTTTTGAGAAACCTGTTGCTGAAATTAAAATCAGAGGTTCCAGAATACTTCGTGCATATATGTATATATAACAGCGAAGAATACATCGTTTCTCTCGGGTGTCTGATGTAATGCAGCGCGAATAAACTCGGACAAGTGGGAATTTTCGTGAAGTGTGGAAATACCGTACGCGCACGTCGATCCGCAACAGGCCATAAATAAGGGATACAGCCTATATATATCAGTCGGTCATGTACATAAAATATCCGTAAGCAGCGGGTGTACACGGAGCTGGAATTTGATCGGACCATAACTCTCGCTATCAAATATTCATTCGCCATTGACTAATAGATGCGGTGGTGTAGGACTGACTGGCAAGCGTTTCGCCGGCAGAACGGTGTACAAAACACGGTCCTAAACGCGAGAGTGATGTGCATATGCGCACCGATGACGATGACCGATTGACGCCTAATATACCACATTAGAGGCTTGAATGAAAATTGGGGTATTCGGGCGTTCGCCAACATGAGGTATTCGTCATTTCGCGCGCGCATCAATGCGCGCAGGTATAACGTGTGCATGGCGTTTTTGCTATACGCGGAATTTTTTATACGTATATATGCGCATGAAGACATATTATTTATGTCGATGGTATTAAGGATGTTTTGACTGCACAATACGAGCCAAAAATACTAGTAAAAAAATCAACTGGAAAGTTATCAGCCAATAGATATCAGCCAAAAAAAGACTTGAATACTGAATACTAAATATATTTCAATAAAAGTAATCTGAATTTTGATGTACAGAGCAAATTGAATTGTTTTTTTTTATATTTGACAAAGATATATTTATAATTGAGTGGACCTATAAATAGACCTATATTTTCCGCAAAGTTAATAGAAAAAATAGAACGGAGATCATTTTCTATAATTCGTATGAATTCATTGTTCTAATAAAAAATACTGCCTTATTTCTTTGGGGAGCTTCGGTAATCGCTTTCGGATAAAGAATCGGGTGAAACATACTTGGACCATTGCAAAATATCTGCGCCGGATATTGCGGACTAAGTCGATATCTCAGTAGGTACGAGGCAAGCAAAGTCGATTCCATCTCTTTATCCTTTTATTGACATCCAGAGAATGCACCGTGTGCACCGATTGGGTTAATACCCAGTCTCCAAACATATATAATCCCGAGTCATCATCTATCGCGAATCTACATCGAAATAGTGACGTTATATCCCTTGACTAAATTTCTCTCTCTTTTCTAAGTTGTCAGATTTTCATACGTCATCTCACGTTACTTGATAAGTTACATGAAAATTGTTAATAAAATTTGCGTTTAAAATAAAATTTATTTGTGTTCAGAATAAAATTCACAAAAATATCAATTTATCAAGGGAGATACCGTATGAATTTTTGTGCTAAATCAAAAAATTCTCCTAAAATATTTTCGTTACACGTTCAAAAAAAAAGCATCTCTTAAAACACGTCAGTAAAAGAAAATACCTTCCTGAGTAAATCATCGCGTGTAAGCGACAATCGATGTTTTCAATCGTTTTTTAAGTTGTCGCGCATTTTTACCTCTTCTTGAGTCATTATAATAATTACATGGAGGGAGGGGAATAATGGGGAATTAACAAGATTTGTGTTTAAAATAAAATTCATGAGAAAATAGTCATTATTATGAAAGATATTATATCGATTATCCTGAAAGTGTATTTGTGTTTCAGGTTTCAAAAGGACTGCGTTTCCCAAGGCTCATCAAAGAAAAACACTTCTCTGCAAGGTAAATAATCGCGTTTAAACGACAACCGCTGTCTTCTATGTTTTATTATCCGCGCCAATTTAACGAGGAGAGTTATCGCTGCATGCGATAATCATTTCATTTCGATGCTACTGCCGGCAGATACGATTCCCGCGAGAGAGGAGGCAATGGCCGCTTCGCGTTTCCTTTTTTATCAATCACGCTTTTACTCGATGATCGTTGCGCTATCGGTTTTCCCAATGGTGGCCGAGGGCTATCGGCGACACCCATTTATATAGCCACTATCCGATGATGTACGGAACGAGGCGGATGCTCTTTTTTATCTTGCCAACCCTTTTACGTTTCGAACTTCTGCACAAGATAATCCACCAGCAATGGCCGCTCCTGTCTTGCTCCCTCTCTCTCTCTCTCTCTCTTCTTCCTTCGCATATTCTTGCTCGAATCGTTTAATTTAAAATCTTAAATTCTTAATTTCTGAGATTAAATATAAAGCTCTCGAGAATATCTATTAAAGCGCTCATACTGAGAAGCGAACACTTTCTAAAGAAAGTTAAACTTTTGGTGATAATTAAATATGTATTATGTCAGATTTTGTGTAAATTCTTTTGAATAAAATATTTATTTTAATAAGATATTTTCGCTTATAACAGATATCTGGTACATTCCAAAATATAATTATTCAAATTTGTCGTTAATTTAATAGAAGAGTCTAGAAATTATCTTTAATTTCTTTTTAAGAAAAGCTTTTTCTCGCATAAGCGTTCTATCAATTAATATTAATTGCTTCATTAAATGTAGGCCTTTATACCTAAAATTGAAAGATAAATAAAGATATATTATTCATTTAATTGCAGTGACTCAATTAGAAAATGTAACAATTTTCTAATTGCTCGAAAAGATTGACGTCCCGACATTTTCAGTTAGGAAAAAGTCGATTGTTAAAACACTCTGTACATCCACGTTGACAAATTGTTTCTATCGAGAGAAGCGGAGTAATGTTAAACGGAATGAAAGAAATAGTTTGATTTCATTAAAAAACGAGAAAAAAAGAGGATAAAATGGGTTTCCTGGCGCGCCTGTGACTGCAACAAAAACTTCCCAACAACGCGTGGAAAATTCCTGCGCACCGTTACGCACTTCAGCGTGTGGACTTCCCTCTGTAAAAGGTTGGCAAATAAAACGACGAAAAGAAAAAAAAATATAAAAACAGGAAGAGAGAGAGAGAGAGAGAGAGGGGGGGAGTGGCGGAGGCGCATTTTATTTCGAATTCCGACGGCCACTAAACAAGTTCGCTCTCTCGCGGGCACCGTCAACCGTCAAAAAATTTATTGGTCGTCTCCACGTGCTTATCGGTGACGTTTATCGCGCCGCAATATTTTCTTCTGAAACACAGCTCGCGCTCGCGCCCCTTTTTTGTCAGTCGTTGACGCTCTATTTCTCCATCCGTGCGCGATGTGTGTGTGTGTGTGTGTGTCCATTTTTATTTCTGTTTTCTTCGCCCTCCTCTTTTATTTTTTTTTTTTAGATTTTTAGTAACCGCGTCAGAGTCCTTTCGACCTGTCGGCGTAGAAATTGTCGAGATCAATCGGCCGACCAACCGACCGATCGACCGACCGACCGACCGGCCGACCGTTCCACTGCTGCGCCACGTCCCACGAGTGCTTCCGCGCGAAATCCAGTTAAATACACCACCGTCGCATTTTCGGTCGCATGCGAATGTAACGCGAATTGAAACATGATTCTTTCGACCACGGTACATCGGGGGACAAGAAGAAAAAAAAGGGTGACGTTGACATTTATAAAGCGAAACGCCCTTTTATGTGAGTATCACATAGTCCACTGGAAATCTCCAGTGATTGCCTTCCCGTTGTTTTTACAGACGTTCAAGATATTCACGGATTTTTAAGAGGGATGCTGTTTATAAAGGATGAGATATACGACACGTTTGATTACCTTTAGAATTAGATTTGCGATTATGAAATTATGTGAGGTGCGCAAAATTATCCCGGGCCACCAAAATGCACGAGATTCTTAATCCCTTAATTTTCAATGTAACCCAGAGCGATCCTTTAAATTTGCATAGATATTAATAAGATTTTCGTAGCTCCTGTATGTAAGTTTAGAAGACCTGCAGTACGTGACAATGGTAACCGAAGATTTAATTATGGGATGCAATTCATGTGAAATCGATTTCTGTTCTTCATGCTAAATTAGAGGACACACGATGAGAGAACATTATCTCCGGCTTTATATCGAGCTTATTTTCAAATGCATGCAGAAAATCGATCTTCATTGGTAATTCTGCATAGAAAATTAATTAGAAATTTATATTAAACTTATTTTACGTGTCACAAACGGCCCTCTAAAAATTTGATGTTAACATAAGATAAAGATTAGGAAATAACATGAATATTATTAAAAAGTAAAAAATTAACACAAAAAATGTATCACTAATACAATTTATAAGCAAATTGTGGAAACACATATCAATAAAATTAATATTTGTAATATATAGACAAGATTAACACATTTTATTCGTTATATAATATGTTAGAAATTACTTTTTAAGATACTTTATTTATGTTATTTTAGCCCGAGAAAATGTTGAACATTAATTTAATAAAATAATAGAATATTATGTTAAATTAATCATATTATTTTATCATATTATGTAGTATATTATATTATGTTAAATTAATACTCGGATATTAAAAATTTAGCACAAAAATTTCAACAACCATTTTTACCCAAAAATAGAAAATATTTTTTATTGTGTATTGATTAATTTAAAGAATAACGTGTGCAGTGGCGTTATTTCGTATCAAGTCGAAACTTTTCTATCGACAAAGTTCGTTTCTCGTATGTATTTCAATTAAAAAGAGCCGCGCGACTTTCAGTTCCACTGAACGGTTACATCGGTCGGCCGAAACACGATTCTTTCGGTTACGGAAAACGAGCAAGCGGTATCGAATAACGCAAAACTGTAGAGAAAACTCAATTTTCTATAGATATTTTGTCGAGCTACTGGACGGATTACTTTCCAAATTTTACTACTTGTGAGACGATGAAAGCTTATTACGTTATAAAGTTAAAATTTCAAGATTAAAAACTTTTAGGGAACTTCGTCACGTAAGAAAAGATATTTCGATGAACAGCCATTTGATAAAAATTCCTTATCATTATATAAAAAATCATTATTTAAAATATTAAAACTTAATTTTTTTAATCTCTCTTAAATATTAAGATATGTGTGCAATTTATTATAGATCAGTTATTATAGATATTATAGATAATTTTTTCTCTTTTTAGATAAATATACTTGCAATTTATATTACAAATTATAGATACACTTTCTATTCGCGTAAAATCGATAATTTGAAACATTTGTCTTATAAAATATCCTCTATGTAGATTTGGAATATTCTATAATCTATATGTTTAACACAGAGAATTGTCTTGTAGATACCGATACTAGAAGATGATTTCGTTCGTTCACACGAATACTATATATAGGAGATGTCATGAGCAGAAACCGAGGTCACGGTGACATAGGGTCTCATGTTCGGTTGGAGCATGTGCAGCAATAGCTGCGTTCGTGGAAAAAGTAGTGTCGCAACTTGTATGATTATTTAATATTATTAATTTTTAATTTTAGCTTTTCACGGATTTAAATGTATAAAAACCAAATCGTATAGTAAAAATCATACAATATTAAAAAGTATTACAACATCTTCAAAGTTGCCTTTTCTGTTTCGAACCGTGCTGCGATCGTGGCCGTTAAAATAGAATAACGTATACACGAGGGCCAAAGTTATACGACTGCTCGAAAAAAGGGGAAGAAAAAAAAAAAGTAACGGAAATGGGGAATGAACCGCGGTGGATTCTTCATCGTGACACCGGCAGTCCGTGCGTCGCGAGCCGTAGCCATTTTCCGCGCTGCGGAGTAGAAAAAAGTTCGTGTGAGCCCCGGGACAGATCCATGGAACACGCGAGATATTTCTATGAAATTATGCGTTCGAGAATTTTCGCGGAGAATCAGCGGGGGACCGCGGGAGATGAACTGCCGTTGCGAATACGTATTCGCGTGGGGAAGAGAAACTTCTCGCATTTAACTCCGATAAATTAATGCCAGCGAATGTCTGCGCCGCGGCGCCGTATATTTTCGGAGTGTTGCATTATGTCAGAATTTAGAAGAGTTAATTGACTCAAAAATTAATTGAGGGAAATGGCGCGTAACGGGATATATTCTGGAAATTAATTACTCCTTAGTCAAAGTTCGATCGCTATATCTCATATCTTTTTAAATTTTAACGTTGAATTTCTGAGACAAGATTCAAACTTTTGCTAAAATAAAATGTACCTAAAGAGGATGAGAGACTTAATTATGGAGAGACAGAAAGAGAAGGAGGAGAGAGAGAGAAAGAGAGAGAAGAATGCAGAAATTTGGCGAAGTACTTCATATATAATTTTCAAATACTGAAAAAGTCTGGTCATAGTACTCAAGTCTAGGTGATAATTGCTAAAGCTTTAGTAAAATAATTTCAATCGACTATTCGGTTAATATAACCAAAGTCCATTATATAAACACTAATTTTACTTTTCTAAATGTCATTATCTTATCTTTTTAATTATTACCGAACGAATGGACACTGTTATTATGTTCCGATTTAACATTTACTAAATATTGCATAAATACGTTAAACACACACAAAATACATTTGGTGACTGTTGTCGGATCTTTTTTAATATATTATAAAACATTTTTAGACGATAACACAAATGATGTCGTAATAAGAAAAATGATACGTTGGTAAATAAAGTCTTGCAATTAAAGTATTTATCGTGTGCGCGCCATTAATAAACATATCGGAACATGAGGTTTTCGTCAATGCATATACCATCAACGAAATGATCCGGAAAGATCAGAACTGTTAAACGGTAATTATGTGGAAAATAAAAGCCGTGATGAATAAATGCGAACAAACAGGACGATGACGTTCGATTAAACGAGCCGAGCTCCCGGCGATCAATGGACTCTCGGCAATCGAATCATCCTCAATCCATTCGCAAATAGAATTGTTTATTTGGATGCGTTATTTGTATTGTTCGCTTTATATGTTTTCGCCGTAATGAGCACGGAGTGCTTTCTGCGAGTATATAATTATAAAAGAGAGGATTATTCGCAAATTAAATTTTTAGGAAACTCGAGAAGGATATTATACACTCGTTTCGTTCTTCCTTCACGCAGCATTTCTGCGTTTACAAGCTATTATCCTCATTTCGATTACCATACAATTGACACTTCATTTTATATTATGTTTATATAGAAAATAATTATCAAGAGACGAGGTAGTGTCTTCGGCTATGTTAAAAAAACTATTAATATTTGGCCCCGTATATATATAATTATTAATATTTGGAAGGAGAAATTTCTTGTCGTCATACAATCCACCCTAGTCCAAATGTTTACGCGAGCGATGGAAGAAGCGAGGTTTGGCCTCGAGCTCTGGCGGGGAACAGAACGGGAGAAGTAGAAAGAGGTGCAACGCGCGATACAAACAGAATAACAGAAGACATCAAATTGAGTTCTTGGAGAATCGCGCGCTGGTATAGAACGACGAGGACCGAAATCTAAGGCAGAGATGAAGAGAGAAGAGAGAGAGGGGAGGGGGGGTAGTAAAGGATTTCTTTCAAGGTGTGAAGGCAGACGTAAGATACGTATAATGGAAAGCCTGATAACTTTTCGCGTACCGTCTCCTCGCATGGGCCGCGAAAAGAGGCGCTCTGTGCTCACAGTCGCCGTGACGTAAACCGCGGATTATCCGTTTAGATCGAGGATGCAAGACCGTGGGATTTAATATTATATTCTTTCCGCCGTCGCCTTCGGCCGGCTTCTCTCCGTGCAACCGGGAGAGAGAAAGAGCTAGAGAGAGAGAGAAGGGTAGTAGGTGCAGGGCTTCGACCTAAAGTCGACAACAGTACGTAACAGCTGACGCCATTAACTTCGAGTGCAGCGTCCTGCTTTTCTATCCTCTTCTTCTCTCTCGATCTTCTACTTTTACTTCCTCTCTTCCACTCACCCGCACTTCTCACCCTCTCGCACGAGTACCTTCGCGGTGACTCTCGTCGCGCACAGAGCTAGTGCTTGAATACAGAGCTTCCGCACTTCAATCCATCTGTCTACTCCTGTTAAGAATCGGCCGACGTATAGCGCGGTTCTTCGTGAGACTCAGGATATTTCGTTTGGGGATTAAAATTCGCGTAATGGTCACGTAATAAACTCGGTTCTGAAATTAACGTCGATCAATTCTGTGCTGATCACACTCGATATTTTCTATCAACGATAATGTCTTCAAGAGCCAAAGATAGTACCAAAAATCCGCCGTGCTGTTTCGAAACTATAACAATTGTAAATAATCGTAAAAACGGTATAGCTAATAGAAATATATATTATTTTCCAGCAACTGCATTATTTAATGAAAGCTCTATATCCATTTTCGAAACTTTTGTATCTTTCTTCTACAATTATTATTAAGAACATTTTTTAGAACATCAATAAATTATAGAAGATATATATTGCTGTTTTACTTAAACTAATAATTAATTTGGAATACTGTCTCGGGAAAGTGATTTGTTAAATAGCAATTATACGAGCATGCTAGCGTTAATGGAAAAATTCAATATTCAATTGTAACAAAATGCCAATGCGAATGAGCGAGTTAATTACATGCGATTGCCAGACAATTTCAATGAAGAAAATTTCTCATTGCTGCAGCGGATTGCATATCCGTGCAACGATTAAATAATGTAACTGCCTGTTCATTCGAATCGTAACTACGCTGTACATACACACTTCATGTCATTAATGGAGCTCTCATTTAAATAAAAAAACATCGCATTTGAATACTTTGAAATGTACCTAAATATCATGTTTTTACATGAAAACGCTAAAACACGGACGCATTTGTAACGACAATATTAGATTATCTATTATGTCACTTATTCCAGCACTAGAAATCCGAATTGATGTTGTTCGGTTATAATTATTAAATGCACAATAATAATGGACCATTAAATGCACAATGAAAATGTCAATATTTACATGTTACTGGATTTGAATAATACTGAAATACACAACTACCATACCTAGGTCTACGTAAAACAAGCTTTCCATCAAAATTAAGAAGACATGTTCAGTGACAGCTGATCTGATTGGTTTTTTTTTTGTATACACAAAAATTTACATGATGAACAAAATTAATTCATTGCAAAAATGTAAAAAAAGATTTTCTCTAGCTACTCATATAATCTTTATGTATTTGAGCATTTTAAAAAGTTACATAATAGTTCAATGCATCTGTCATATAAAACACAATGAATAAAACTTTAACTTTAGCGTTTGTTTCTAAAAACGATATAATCAGTCGGTTTGAAATTTCAATGTGTATCAGTTTTATTTCAAATAATATTTCATATCATGTAATTTTTAAACAGATTAAAGCACTTGATTTCTCGATCGTGTCTTTTTTATGTGCAGATCGCAATACTTTTCGCAACTGTAGTATACGTAATTAGCGCAACATTATACAATCTTAAAGTATTTTTGCATAGAAGAGGGCGGTGCCCTCGGTTGAGGGTTCGAAGCATATAAGTTTCATTAGCTTCCATGTGGAGATTCGCCCTTGCGTAAAATAAGCTCCGTGAACCCGTGTAATACGGTCCAACCACAAATGACAAAACTTTGCATGTAATCGAGCATACGGCGGCGGACAGTCCGAGGGTGGCAACTCCGTGATAGGGCGCACAACCCTTCTCCCCGGCACTCTCCTCCCCGCACGAAGGGCCTGGGTAAGTTTGATTTAAGCGCTTGATATAAGGGTCGTAAAAGCGATACGATATTCCGCGCTCGCGGAGAAGGACAGCTTTATTACTTTAGAAATATGGCGCAAATCACGCTCGCGCGATAACGCTGCCCTTTCCTTTGCTAGGTCGTTTCTTTGATGATCTGCGTCTTGACTTTAATGCGATTTCAAAAGATCTTATCGAAAGGCTTACATAATTTATAAGACACTGTATACGTTAAAATAAATCCTGTGCAATGGATGTAGCGAAAAATCTATAATCGGGAAAACTTCGTTAAAAATGTCGAGATATGATACACTATAATCTCTTGAAAGGATTATTTGATTTCATTTTGTGGTTTGACCTATATTACTGAAAATTGTATTAATCTTGACTCTTTACGGTCAACTGATTTGATTTATACTTTGCTTCGATGAAGCTAGTTTTGGAGTGTTCGTTATTGAAAACAAAATTTGAAAAAATTAAGCTGTTTTTGAGAAATTTTTTGCAGGTACAATCGGACAGATGGATGAAAAACCAACTTCAAAAAATTGTAAAATAGTTTACTATCCTATAAAATAAAATAGCAAAGAGTTATTTTGTCTAAACAGGATGGAGAGAAAGTTTAAATAGTTGTACCTCATAGAGCAGGAGAAGATTTTCCAAATGTAGAAACACTTTCTTAAAATAATATCAATGCACTTTGAAATCATCCAATACGTATACTTATTTTTAAAGGAATGACGATCTTTAACCGACTCCATTTCTTAAATAAACGTGTCATTCGTCATCGAGAAAACGAGAACGTATAAGTTATCTTTAACTGTCGTTCAAGTGAGATGTATCATCAGATATATTAAGTCTATTTTCTATATAGCTGAACAAGTATACACTTTTAGAACTTAAATTGAAATAGGTATTTAATATTTGACAAAAGCGAAGAAGATTCTAGTGCAGAAATAAAAAACAATCCATAATCTATATACACGAATATTTAGCTACATATGTAGGTATACATCCAAAAATAATTCTGTCGAACCGTTAAAATAATTTCAGGAGTTTCAAGTATGATAAGCAATGCTGCAAAGAGTTTTGACATTCTAATAATCAAATATCCTGTACAATAACTTTGATGGTTCAACAAAATTATTTTCAGATCTGTATATTTAGCTAAATTTTTTAATTTTTTAGCAAAATCGTTTCTTTCGTATATTATTTCCTGTACGGAACGAGAATTGGAAATATCCATCCTATTAACATTGTACATTCGATTATTTGTGTAAAAAATAAAGACGGAAAAAATCATCGCGACTGCTGAGTTTTTTGCGTGAATTTCAGTTTCCTCGCTACTTATTCATTGTATGCGCTTCTCTTGATAATCCGAGTAAATGAACATCTGCGTACGTCACCAAGTACTGCCCCGCTGACGACGACGACGACGACGACGACGACGACGACGACGATGCAACCAGAGACGTCGTCGTCTGAGACTATAAATATGCATGGCATTAACGGAATGGTAATGAATTCGGTAAACTCTCTCTCCTACCCCCGAGTCTCCCTCTCACCCCTCGAGGACATCGGTTTTTCTTCTCTTTTCTTTATTAAGCGCGAGAGCCGGACTAGAATGCATTAATTAAGCGAGTTTCCACTCCGCTCCAAATTGATCGGCGCTACGGTAAACAACATCGCGCGTACCTTTCCATCCTTTTATCCCTCTACCGTTGCAATTATCTGCAATCGCGGGAGACGAGGATTTCAATGATGCTGCGTTCTTTGCGGTGAAATAAGATCGAAAAACGTTTGTGTATATATATATATATATATATATATATACATATATATATAAACGTAAGAATCATCATTTCTCGTTAATAACTCCAGTCAGTATTGTATTGAAAATCGTATTGCAATCGTCAGTATTAGTTTTTCAGGCTCAATGCAGTCGTTGGTAATACATGCTCGCAAAAAATGAACTAGAATTCTTTTTTTTTTTTTCAAAGGATGGGAATTTCCAATTTCACAGTTCATGCAAATTGGTAACTGAACTGGTAACACACCAGTTGCCACCTTTCAACTAGTGTTTCATCAGAGATCGACAGTTCACCTTCCGGAAATCCCGCTATATCTTTCCAGAGATTAATAATTAATACTTCGAAATTGCTAACATCCAAACTGTTTATATAGTAAATTTCCAAAAAGAAGTCATCAGATGTAATCCCCTTGTCAGAGATATCTTTTCAAAAATGGAGCATTTAAAAAACATCGTTAAAATTTTGAACAGTTGGAAATTTTTTTCTGTGTGTCAGAAAGTCGAAGATTTAGTTAAAAAGCCGGAGTTTCCAGTTGAAAATTGCAGAGGCATGTGACGACCATGATGATACATTCAAGAGGATTCTGATTTATAAAAAAAGAAATCAATTATTAAACAACATAACTAATACGAATAGAATATAAATATATATAAGGGTAAGCAAACGAAAATTCCAACTGAGCATTCATGAGCAAACGAATGCATGAAGAAAAAAAATCGATTTTTTAATATTGAGGGGGGGCCAGCTTCACACGAGTTCATTATAGGTCTGTTTTCTATGGCTAAACCAGTGTACATTTTAGACACTTAAGTAAAGTAGGTATTTGTTTGATATTTTGCGAAAGTAAGAAAGAAAATTCCAGTGCAATCTGGTACAGAAATAAAACACAGACCTGTCCTTGCTTATTAAATATTAAATAAGGACAAAGATATATGAGATCGTGTAAGCGTCGAATGGAACGCATTCAATAACAATCGATTCTTTAGAAGATCGATTTGATCGCCACCTTTTATAAATGGAAATTGCCGAAAGAAAATTACCTATATACATCAAAGATACTTAAGGATTTAAGAAAAAGGTTATCAGGGTCTCTCTTTCTCCTTATATATACTTGGAAGAAGATACAGGAACCCCTCGATTGTTGTCTTTGGATTTAAGAAATTGTGATACTTGGACCCTTCAGGATCAGAGGTTCAGTACGCAGCAGCAGCAGAAGAAAAAGAGAGAGCCGATACGATATAATTTCTACGTGTATCTTCTCGGTAATTTCTTTCATTTGTTTGTCATAGTTTAAAACCTAAATTATATATAATAATTTCAGCAAGACACGATTCCGCAAATGAAATGTTCCATATTCTCGCTTGTGAGGAGAAAACGAAGTGCCGCGTCTCCACGACACATTAAATTTGTTTCCCCGAGATATAAGCCGGAGACGGAGGAGGAAAGTTACTTTTCTCCCAAGAAGAGAGGAGGAAACAAGGCGCGAAAGGCAGAAAGAGAGATGAGGGGAGAGGGACTGAGGGTAGACCGGGGCGTAATAAATAAATAGGGGTCGATGGCGTTGTAAACGTCCGTCGTAAAGTGATTTAGCCACTTCATTGGCTCATAGAGAGTTAAGTGCAGACGCGGGCTACATAAATGCCGGTCGTGAGATTCTCTCATCCCTCTGCGCGATCCCCTTCTCTATCCATCTCTCGCACCCGTTGTCCCGTTCTTCTTCCCTTTTTTTTTTATCCTCGTATTTTCGCTCTCGCTTCACCTCCGCTGAATCACCCCTGCGCACCCCCGTTTCCACCACCGGACGGCACGTGTAAATCCCACGACTGTGTCTCGTCCCTCATCGCTTCCCGGACGCTCTACTTTCTCGCGCGGATCCCTCGGGGGCGTAAAGCGCGCCTTTATTTTTACGTCGGATTTAACCGCGGTTTCACGCGGATCTTCGAAACGATCTCGCTCCTGCGCGGTCTGTGTGTCAATAACGCTGGCTCGTAGCCACGTTGAAGACTGGTTGTGTCGTTCGCTGCACATTTGGCGCACTTTAACCCATTAGCATCCAGTGTGGTAACTGAGAAACAATTGATTTGTTTTTTCGATTTCCAAAGAAGTGGATTGTGTGAGACTCTAAGTTACGTATTTATTAATCGTTCATTTTATATTTCGATGTATTTCTGAAACTTTCAATTCTTCGTCTCATGAATGGATAGAAAAATAAAAGAACAGAGAACTTCTTATCTTCGCAAGATATCTTTTAAGAACGTAGGATGATATCAAATTTTAATATAACCATAAGATATGAAGCATCTCCAATTTTTCGTATTTTCTTGGAAAATGTACACTGTTAGATCTCAAAAAAGAAGTAATAAAACCCAATATCAAGAGTTAAATTATATTGTTATTTTTTAAATTTCTCTGTATATTAATATATAAATAAATCCATTTTTGTGCAGATTAGTTTCAAAGATAAACTAAACTTTAGTCAAATTTAATACCTTTATTATTTAAAGTAATGACACATTGAGTAGAAGCAATGGAGATCTATAGAAAAAAACAATTAAAAATAATTCGAATTCAATTCACATTATGAGTTTTAAGTGCCTATAACTAAAGTTTTTCTTTACGCTGGTAAAGCTCTCAGTGACAAATTTTGGGATGTTCATAATTTGTAATAGATTTTTAATCGACGCTCAAATATCTAAATAATAATTAAATTAAGTCAAAAACGTTGTGAAAAGAAAGTTTAATTAAAATTAACAAGAAAAATGTTTCATTAACGTTTAACGTCGCGTAATCTACGAAACAGCAGGAATTTCTCGGATAGGAATTCTTAAATGAACTCGCAAACGATGGCTCATCGTCGTCATCGTCGTCGTCGTCCATCGAAGATCCTCTCGCGAGAAGCTTTCAGACACAGTTTTTCTTTAGCTTGCTTGAATCGCAGCGAAGGCGCAACCGTGCTGTGTGTTTGATAAAAGGCGCAACGCGATTTTCAAAGGTCTCTCGTCTCGTGTCGTCTAGATAGACCGTAGAATTGGTGTGCGCGGCTCTTTACTATCTTTATGGTTTGCTCTCCACTGTGTCGTTGCGGGCCATTCTTCTTACTCTTGTCACTCTTATCCCCGTCTCGCGTCTTCCCCTCGCGACTTACCTTTCTTCTCGTCGCCTCGTTCTAAGTAAGAGATGCTCTTTCTGCTTTCCTCGCGAAAAGCAGGCTTTTCCGTTCCGTGGATTTAATACAACGTTACGGACAGTATCGGGTCTTCTATTAAGCCGCAATTTCATTTTGCATAAATCGCAAGCCATAAATATTCATTTATTTACGGCGATAATAGTACTCGAAAAATTTTCGCGCGGCTGAAAGCGGCTGAACCGGCAAATTTTACAATTGGATTGTCAAGATGATGTTTTGGTAGCGAAAGAGAGTCGAGGAAAGATAACACGTGAAAGAACTGAGAACGAGCTTTCATAAAAGGAACGGATTATTCTCAAGGGAGAAGTGTGAGAAGTGTGAGAACGCTGGAAGAGAAAGAGGCATACGATAGAGCTGATGGTCGAGTTTGAAAGCAAGTACATGTCAGATGTTAAAACTTAGACGGAAGGAAATGTAAGAGTTGTTATATGATATTTATGGAGACAGAAAAAGAAATTCGAAAGTATAGAATATCCCAGTGTAAGATAAGGATACTATATATTATATATTACTAAAATATATTAAAATATAATAAACAATAATAAATGAAAAAAAACTTCAGCTTCAGTTTAGAACTGTGTTTCAAAACTGACAATGCTAGTGAAAATAATAGAGATCCAACGATGCTAGCGAAAATAATAGAAGTGTTGATATAACTGACATAAAGTCTCCTAAAGAGACACTCTCTTATTTCTTGGAAAATAAACGTGCATTATCTGATAAAAACATAATTTGTTTATATAATTAAAGAAGTAAAAATTGATAGTTCATATAACTTGTTTCTAATAAAATCAGTTAAAAACAAATTCTACAAATGCAAAAATAAAATTTTCATACAAGTTTTTATTAGAAATTGCGTAAGTCAAATAATACGTGGTGTGTATAATGGTATTATATATCGTTTTAAAAACTTTCGCCAGGGAAACAATCGACACGCACAGTTTACTTGAATTAGAAAGATGAATGCAAAAAATACTAGTGTGTGTAATTTTTACAAATATGTGAATTATGATTGGCGAATTTCCATTACGTGATAAATAATGAAATCTATTGATATAATTAAATCCCGCGTGATTCAATTACAGAGCGGCTCCCTTAACGAGACGCCGAGCTTACACCCAATTCAATCTACGAGATTTCAGAATTCAAGCATTTAATTTCGGCGAGAGTCTTCCGGTCGATTGCGGTGCAAAATCCTGAAAAAATCGTCAGATAAGCGGCTATTCCTAGGGAACGACGGTTATCACCGGCGAATCTTGGTCGGCGGAACAACTTTCACGGCGGGCGGGTTTGTGTGTTCGGTCCGAATAGCAATGTTCCAATCTGATCAAGCCTGTGTCACAGAGAGGACCGGCGAAGACCGTGATTACACTCACCACTATCGCGACCGACCTTAGTTTGAATTCAATTTTCCATACTCTTTTTTTTTTCGTGTACTTCAACAGAATGTGCTTTTGTTTCGCTGAAAAGCAAGATCAGCATGTATTACGTATCGCAATGTAGTAAAACAAATTTACAACGTTGCATTGAACATTTATCGTTTCATTGTTTCTCCTCTCTTTCTCTCTCTCTCTCTCTCTCTCTCTCTCTCTCTGGCTCTGTCTATTTCTCCGTCTCTATTTCTCTGGTTCGCTCTGTAACTACTTCATCTCTCATTTCCTCGTCAGGATTTCAGCGTAGTTAAGCAATTTTAGGATGTAATTAGAGTTCAATAGTTTGGATTCATTAGCGCTGAAGCGGCATTATCTCAAGATCTAATTCGTGATACTTCGGGTCGAGAGGCAGCCTATTACTTTCGAGGACTTTCAAAGAATTCTCTTCTTCGCTTGCGGCTCCATCCACAACGTCGTTTTCCAACAAGAAGAATTTATTGTACATACATGCTATAACAAAATAATCTATATCATATTAAGTGAATTTTTCGATCATCGTACACCAGTAATTTCTCTTTACAGATGACAAAAATACTATTATCTCTTCGGAAAGGAAATTCGCACGTACGAGAGTATTTTAGAGATATGAATGTAAAAAAAAAGAAGATACTGATTTTAATCTTTAATTATTATCAATTAAAGTCAAAAGCAAAATATGATATATTTCAAAATAATACTTATTAGTCAATATAATTATTAGTGTCTTTAATTAACACAGCTATTGATACATAAATTTGACGTACAAGTGAACGAAGTTATTGAGCGCCAAGTTATACTTTCAGTGATCATCAGGAGATCTAATCTATCATGCTAAAAGTTAGAACAGCGGGAACGAGCTTTTAAAAATTCAGTAATACATCACTTTAAACTTCCTGATGGTTAATATTATAAGAAAGTGACAAGTGATTTCAATTTTTAAGCAGATTTTATGTTATCATCTATTTCATTTTGTTTTGAGGAGACATTGGTTTACATACTTCGCATCCTTCAAAATTGATAGATAATCTTTCTTTTCATTTAAGTTAGCAATTAGGTTATTTGTGTTTATGAAGGTCTAAAATTACAAATATTTTGTCTTTAAAACACGACATGTATAGAAATTTTCTATTAATTAAGAGTGAAATTTATTTTCTTGTACGTAAAATTTACGTTTTGATAAAATAATCACTGTAAAAATTAATAATGTCAAATTATACCCAATTTAAATTATTTTTTATCACTTCCACAGTTCGTTTAACTGCTCTTATCTAATATATCGTTAATTCAATTAAAACAATAGAATTAAATAATTGAACTTCCAAAAAATATATTAAATTTACTTCATTTACAGTGCATATGTTAATATAGACGTTGTTTACTTAGAAACTAATCGCAGAGATGGATTAATTTACATTTTGATACACATGGACGTAAAAACAACAAAATGTTATTTAACTCAAGAGATTGGATTACTATTATTCCTTCGATATCTAACGGTGCTCGTATCACTTACTCGTAATATCAATAGCGTTCTGAGGATTAATTTATAGGATTAATTACGAGAAATGTTTCTTTGCTTTAAGAATTAATGGCTGCATTCAAGGTAGAATTCGACAGAGATGACAAACTTTTGTACCAATTAACACGCAATTCTATTACAAGCCATTCAAAGAGGTATACATTATTAATTTTGCGCATCAATCTTTAGCGAATCGTATTACAGTAATCGTCCTACCGCGTTTACGCTTCCGCTACGATGCGGAGCGCAAGAACACTTATTCGGTAACGTCGCATAATGCGTACATTCAGACGCGAGTTAAGACTGCGAATCAAACATAAAACGGAGCTTCATCCAATTACAACTTCCTACAAAGGGCGTTTACGTAAAATAATCGTATTAATGTTCAACAGACCAGACTAATTACCTTACCTCTAAGCAAGGGAACGCATAATTCTCCCAGAAACGACAGCGGCCAGATTGGAAACTCCTTGCGCTCGTTTGTCTGTTGAAACGATTCAGCACGCCCCATGGTACCCGCCAAAGCAAGCGGCGTGGATTAGTTTTGCAAATACACAAATATACGCGTGCATGTTTCGCAGTCGTTACGCCTAATTTAGCCAACACTTCTGTGTCTGCCGACGAAGCGGAAGTCAATGGCCTGAAAATCAAACGAATCTGAGTAACTCAGCGGGAGGAGGAGAATTTTGCGGCATTCAGGCTGACGATAAGATGAGACAAATAGTTATTACAGAGCTTATAGCAGCCTTTTTTCAACCTTCTTCAATCCACTGCACATTAAACGATCTTGAAATTTCTTGAGGCACATTACTGTACTTTAGTGTTCAGCATTGTTTTTTTTTAATCAAATACGACATTCAGAAATAAAAAGTAAGTTCTAAAGTTTTTATTTTTTCGTTTTAAAAGTGATTTTATTTTGTTGTAATACCACTTGGTTAAAATGAGAATAAGTCCAATACAATTTAGATAATTTTCTCAATTTTTAAAACATTTTTACTACGCGCATCACTTTTTCTACTTATTTTTCAATTTGTTTGCTTCCTATTACTTTCTTTAACATTTTCGCAGTATATTAATTGAAAAATCCTGTTTTATAGCGATCATAGCAACAATTAATTCTGTATACTGCATTGTGTAATAAAAATTCACATATAAAAATAAATAAATTTTGAGCGAGATATCAATCAAACAATCAATTTTCTCCCTCACTGGTAATTCTTGATAATTTTCCGTTGATTGGATATGAAAATAATAAACTGGAGTAGAGTGTCATAATTGGAATGTATTCGATAGTTTCGCAAAAGCTATCCCATATGCGTTACAGCTAAAAGATTGATTAATGTATAATATGAATAATATGATAATTAATTATTTTGCGGTAATAATTATGTAACAATTGAGTCTTATATTGCTTTGTAAGGATATTGAGAAGCTAAACATTAATTTTTTGTTCGCCTCATTAGTTTATCAGTTAGATTATTTAATTTCTTATGCGATTGTAACACAATAGGTATTCACGAATAAGCAACCGGAAAGCGTTTTACTGAGCGATCAATCCTCAATCTGCGATCGAGGATTACGGGTATCACAGGGTATGCTTCAGGGTGGAGTACATCGGCATTAAGTCTAACGTCCATTATAATCCATATCCAATCACTTGGAGTCGATTACCTGGGTGGCAGGAAATGGTCCGCGCCTTGTTTCGTGCCGCCGTTGAGTGCCAGCGCTTCGATTGCCGTTGTCGTGTACTTCGCCGAAAATAAACCGGTGTTCCCGTTTGATATATTTTTAAGATATTACATCGAGGAAGGACAGTCCGGTAGAGGTAAACATATTTTTATATATTGATCATTTTTCTAATAACGTCGTACTTTTAAATTAGAGGGATAGTTTTTTTTAGAATAAATATAGATTAAATATAAATTAAATATATTAAATACCAAGAATATTAAAGCAAAGCAAATCTTGAATTTAAATTTACAGAAACATCGCCAGAAATTGATGTAAACGCGATTTCTTAATTCATCTTTATATCATAATCTATGGGTAATAATAAAAGCAATTATTTTTCCTAACTGTCTTTTCCCTTATTTTCGAGCAGGATTTCAGACAATCGCGCTGTCGAATTTCCCCGATTAAAGTACAACGCAAGTGGAAATCGTGTTCCTCGTCCGCGGTCATTTCCTTTGGCGAAATTTCTACCGGATAACCGTCGATGCCCACCATCGTTCGCCGACACGTAGCCGGAAAGAGAACATTCTACGTACAGATCAGCAAACGGAAACGCTGGACGTCCGTTTTTGCGAAGGGAACGACGCGCGTGAGCCGGATAACCGGAGGCTCGTTCCGAGCCTCTCTTTCTCGGCTGATCCTAATCGGGCCAATCCACCGCCTGACTAGTTCTGGGCGTAACCACTGGATGGAATCGCGATCCCTCCGCAGCGGTCACTGCGACAGTTCTCTTGCTTTCTTTCTTTTTTATCGTTCTTGCTTTCGAATGCGAGTTCGACCAAGATTGCGTGTCGTGATTCACTCGAGTTGGACAATGAGGATGTAAGCTCGCTTTTACGGAAACAATCTTTCTCTTTATACGCGTACGTATCAAACGTTTAGTAGATAATTTCTATTGGAACTTTGTATATCAATTCTAACGCTAAATGATTATTATAAAGAAAGATGTGACTTGTACATAAATGTTCTTTTAGAGCAACGAACTCCTCGCTCATTTTATATACAGATTTGGGACTCTCGTGCGTGTAAAAAAAAGATGAATGGTATATTAAATTATAGAACGTAAAGAATACATTAAAACTGTATAAGTGTCAATTGTTACAACAGCTGCAAATCAATATGATGACTTTATCAACGTGCTAGTATATTAATTTTGTTACTAAAAGCACCTTGTAGGTAAAACTCTATACTTTTTTGTAAAGCTACTATAAAATTAAAAAAATTATTTTTTTATCAAGTTACCAATTATTGAATGTAAATAATTTTGAGGAACACAACAACGTGATTTTTCATCTTTATTAAAATTCAAAATTATAAAACAATTTTTCTTTGTAAAACAGTCAAAAGTATGTTAAAATACAAAGTAAGTTTCAAGCTTTAAAATTGCTTTTTTGTTTTTTTTTATTGTTGATGATGGTTTTTTTTACCAGGTTTCGGTGATCTACAAATTGTGCAATTTTGAGTATTTTAAAAATGTTCTCTATTTTTTATCGAGTAGTGTGATAACAAGAATTTTATATAATATTTTAAATAAATATTGTGCTAGAATATACGAGCATAAACTAACTTGTATATCAGTATCTAGTATTTGTATAAAAAAAAAGATTTTTTATCTAAGCAATATAGGTAATAAAATTACTCATTGGCTGGAAACTTTTGATAGCTACTAATGTGTATGTTATTTTAATCGAACTGATTGTAGAAAGGCAAGAGGACGATAGAAAAAAATACATTATGTACTGTGTCGCAAAAGATAATCGCGCATTTAAGAACGAAATAGTGAAAACCGATCTCCGTTAGCATCGATTTTGGACTTCGGAAACTGTCGGAAAATCCTCCAAACGGACTCTGCTCCGCAGGAAATTACGAGAGATGGAATTATTTTTCCATATCAGCGGGGGAGATATGGTACATAGCGCTCGCGCGCGCTCACGATCGCGACACACACGTGCCGTTCGGGAAATGCGACGCTGGTTATTTTCCATCTGGAAAGAAAACATTTGCCTCTGCACTCAACTTCAGCGGATCGCCTTACGGTGCGGGAAATTCGAACTCCGGTCTCTATATCGGATTGACTCGATATCAGGCAGGGCGGTAGGCGGGGGTGGCATCCGGTTACACGTCAGACAAGTGATGGATCGGGAATAAATGGGGAATATTGACTGGAAATATTAGAGATATTAAAAAGGAGCCGCGCACGCCCCGGCGTATCTCGCATATCGAGAGATTGAAATCTGACACTCCCGTATTATCCGAATCGAACAAAGGGCACGTTCGACGAGATATGGAATATTCGCGTGATGCCTCTGCTGGCCTCCGCTTATAAGTCCGTTTTGGGAAAAAAACGCACGACAGAATATACGTCGGAAACATATCCCGAAAATCTAATAAAAGATCTGGGTAGAATTTGAGAGATGAAAAAAAAATTTTGTTATAATTGGATCACGTTTTTAGTTAAATATCAGATTTTCCGTTTGACATGTTCTCGTGTATGTAAATAATCTTTTCATATCTCATTTTAATCGCGTACGTGTCGTTCAACGATGAAACCGATTCATTTTCTGACCTATATTTTATGTTACGATTTTAAACGTTGAAGAACACGATTCCGCCTGCACACACTGTTAAATATCAAAGAATTGTTATGGTAACCGAATCGCTTGAATTAAATTACATTTTGTTATTTTTAACTTTCATGTGTATCAAAAAAAATGTAAAATGTAAATCAATTATTGTTGAATTGTTTGACTTCAAAGTAAACAATGTCCACATTATGCGCTTAATAAATATTGTATAATAATAAACTATATTTAAGTAAAATTTAATGGAAGAAAAGGTGTAACATTAATGTGGACCTTTATTTTATTCCTTTTTGTATAATTTTTTATTTTTTAGTATTATATTCAAGTCACACACAATAATATTGAAAATAGTAATTTATATATTGATTTATTATAAATTAAATAAAGAACATTTAAAATGATTAAGGCAATTCACAAAATGGAAAAAATTGTTGAAATGAAAAGAGAAAATATAATGTGACTCTATCACATTGTGATGATAAAGTGAGCCCTCACTATAATTTTACCGAATCTATTTTTTTCAAGTCTATTTGGATTTCTCATGAAGTTCAAATAACTTGAATTCATAGAAAATTCTGAATGTATTAAGATATTATCAGATTCAGAAGTTTTCTTTTCTCCATGAATACGTTCTCTTAGCAAAATCTTGCATTAATTCTGTCCTCGTGATGTTTACCACGAGTATTTCTTCCTTTTCCTCGTTTCGCAAATATCTCTATAGGAAAATTTCTTAAATTTCTTCATTATTTTAAAATAAAAATCAAAGGTCTTTTTTAATACTCTGTAATGTTTTTTTTTTTTAAACCTGAGCCAGCAACATAAAAACATCGATAAAATTTTATTTAATACGCGTATATTTAATTATATCAGAAAATATATGTTGTAGTTATTCAAATTTAATTATTATTTCAAAATAGAAGAACAGTATACCCTTAAGACTTAATTATATATGTTTATTACTTACGGACTTCAAACTACGTTAAACTTACATTGAAAAAATGTTGATGATACATAGTTACCTCATAGATGAATAATATCAATTGTTAACAAAAAGATCGAGTCAATTTGTGGGGACAATTTACCAACTTTTCTTTTACATTTCTTGAGTTAAATGGTTTAACTTTATTGTCTTATTAATTAAATTGAGTGCTTTTCATTTAATGATATAAATCGACACAAACATCATTCTACCTTTCTTGCCATTCAGAGAGTAACAAAAATAGAACGACACTTGTGTTGGTTTGTGGTTCCACAAAATGGAAAGCACCCTTTAACGATATATTAAGTAGAAATAAAAACAACCTATAGAAATTATAAAAATATCTCAAATTGGGTATAATTTAACATTGTAAACTTAAAATATAAAATAAACAGCTCATACATGTACACAGGAATTCAATTTTTTTTAAATGTAAGCTTCTTTAAAAACTAGTAGGGAGTGATTCAGATATGTCAAGGCAAAATACTACACATTTGTCCGTGGTTAGAAGGGAGTAAGTAGCTAGAGGTAAGTATAACTATTTGTTATAGTTACTCGTCTCTTTGTGTGTGGACTCCCTTATAGAATCTTGAAGACGTCCTTAGTTACAGGAACGCGTCTCCGACTTGCTGCGAATCGGGCTTTTCCTTAAACCGCTTTCCATGACAAAGGGCGCGCTTTGCCGCGATACTATCACATAAACGCGACACAATCTCACGAAAGACAGCGACGGTGGTCTAACTGTGATTAGGTAAGAAAGGGAGACGCAACGAGAAAGACGCTCTGCGGAGTTTCCAGACCCGGTGTTCTTTCTTTCCTTTCTATCTCTTCCTTTCTTTCTTTCTTTCTTTTTTTTTTTTTTTGGAGAAACCATACGGTGGGGCTTAATTTCAGCTGGATTTCTGAGACGGCTCGCTTCCTCCTTTTTTATGACCGGTACTAAAGCCTCGTACAAAGAGACAAGGAGGTAGCGCGAGGGGGTGGTGGCGCGCGGAAAGGGCGCGGGAAATGCGGGAAAACATCCGACCCGGGCGAGATTGCCTCTTTCCTAATTTATAACTAGGCGAGGCCTCGCCTTAACAATTTACGCTGTATCCGTACTCCGTGCCAAGCATCACCCCCTTCGCGCCGAACACCTTCCCCAAGATTCCGAAACGGTTACGAACCTATAGGACGTCTGAGGCAGTTACGACGTCGCGACACAAGATTGCCGGAGGGAGACGTCGCGCCGCGCCGTTTCCTTCGTCCGTCACCGCTCCCCACCGTGTTATCTCTCTTCCTTTGTTTTCCGAAGACTTACGGCTTCTCGTTGATGGGAACTCTTGATTCTGATTGACCCATTCGAAATAATGTCGAGAAAAGGTTTGACACATAAAGGCCGACAATCCCCGATAATGGCGAATGCCGGACGTTTATTCGAAGAGGTAAGATGATAGGAGCTCAGCGTCAAATTTGTCGCGAATAAAGGAGGCTATCTTGCAGTGATTTTGGACGATAATTCGTATATGAACTGTCTGCTTTCTTTTTTTTTATGAATTTAATTTCTACAGTAAGCGTGTGGATCGAAACGTGTTATATACATACGGAGTACGTTTTAATTTTCCCACACTGAACACCAAAATTTCTGGTTGAAAATAGATGAATCAGAATTTTCTGATTAAGATTATTCTAATTCTAGTTGAAATAACCAGATGCCCAATTACATGATGACTGCAATTCTGAGTGATGTGATCAGACTCTGGTCCGTTCATTCTCAACCAGAAATTTTTCTTGTCGGTACTGAAAAAGTCGGTAACATCAATGCAAATGTGAGAAGTATCTCGCCTATCTGAATTGCAAATTTCATTTTCTTAATGGTGCCGGAATGTAAAACATGCCTTTCAACCTTGAAGAAGCTTTCAAACATTTGCTTTTTAAACACAGATATGATGTGAAGAGACGAGCAATCAAACTGTTGACGTCAAATAATTTGTTCCAATTATTCTTTTCTTAGATTGTTATCGACATAGATACAAAAGAGTAATTATTAATAAAAAATATTATGCGCATTGTCATGCAAAACAAAAAAATGTTCGAGATTAGTTTTTTGGAATGAGAAGTCTTAGGAAAAAATACTGGAAGAAAATGAATTTAAAAGCATTAATTTTTTTCTATCTCTCTTTTCTTTTCGTACCATCCTTTGTGTGTATAATTATCTCCGTTTTCGTTTTTTTTTTTAACTTTATCATTTCCGTTGATGTATTATAATAAATTATTTTGTTCTTTGTGTGTGTATTATGGTTGTTTTAATAATTTGTGTGTTTTTAGAAGATTTTGTCCTAAAACTATAATAAATGTTTTATCTCTATTTTTTTTATATATTTATTTTTAAATTACAAACGGCGTTGATTGTTTTCCTCACAGAAATTCAATTTAATACTAACCAATTTAATATTAAAAAATAATGATTAATTACTCATTTTGACTATTAAACACACTGTTGTTTAAAATTAAATTAGCCAGTATTAAAATGGATTTCTGTATAAGAAGAACAATTGACGCCATTTATAATTTGAAAATAGAGAAGGAAAAATATCAACGCACGTTTTTAAATAAAATAAAGAATTAGAATTGCAAAATATCGAAGAGTTATGCATCGTAGAAAAATTCTGTATAATTTTTCCGAAGCAAATATTATCTAATTAACAGCAATTCTAGGACCTACGTCGAGCGGATTTAAACCAGGGCGTTGTAGTTACCGTAAAAGTTTCGCAATTTTACATGCAGCACGGCACATACGCACGCACCATGCACCTGCGGAAAAAGATACATACACACATAGCGCATATATAATATAATATTCCGGTGGGCAATCGCGCTATGGAACTTATACAGTACGGACCGGAGTCTTAATACCAGGAGAATTTTCCTGGAAATTTCAGTTCCCCAGCGCAAACCGAGGAAACACTAATTATTTCGCAATCTCGGCATTCACCCCATTTCGCAGATAGTGTTGCATTAAGAAAATTAATTTTTTACAACCGCTCCGTTAAAGCGGATTCGCACGCGTCGCCCATTCGTCCTGGCGATCTGATTCCGGAAGTAGCGATAGCAATTGGATGTAAACTGAAGATTATGCCATTAAGAAAATTAATAAATGAGAATGAAATTTTCCACATGCGCGACCATTAAGAAAATTAATTTCCCTGTGACGCGCGTATAATTTGAAAAAGTCCGTATATATGCGTGTATTCGACATAAAAAACGCAATATACATCACGCAATGTTCTCTTCTTCAATCCGTTCTGCTTTTTTTCCAGTTTTATTTCATATGAAAAGAATGATTTTGTTAAAACATATATAAAAAATTTAGCCACATACAGACCGAGGTGAGTTGGATCAATTTTTCTTTATTGGTAAAAAAATATAAAAAATAAATTTTTATATTAAATTTGGTTATATATTTTTAATCTTAACTTTGATTTAGATTTTATATAATAAAATAATACGCAAACATCTCTTATTATTGCATGAAAAAAATGATAAAGAGTAACTAACTAAATAAATTTATTCTAAAATTGAGGGGTGAAGCGAATCACTATTTACGAGACTAATTTAGCAAACTATGCATTGTAAAAATCATTATAATACGCGTAAGTTTCAACGTACTTTTCTGTTAAAGCGTCACACAATTTGATTTTTTTGAGATCGTAATTTCATACAGAAGACAATTTCTTTGTGCATTCACGATCTTTGCGCTTGTATCGTCAATTAATATTGAATATAATGCACACCTGTTGTTTATTGTTTTCGGTGCAAAGTAAATGTGCGGAAGTAACTAGAAAAAACAGTTTGTTTGAAACAAAAAATTAACAATAGTAATGACACAATTAGTTGTTGACTAATTGTGTCTCCAAATTATATATTGATTCTATTCGCCTCCGTTTACTCTAATTTGAACGATGATAAGCGATGCTGCAAAAAGTTTTGACATTCTAAAATCAGCTTGCATATTCCTACATAATTTTATTTTTATAATCCAACAAAATTATTTTTAGTTTAGTCTGTATTTAGCTAAATGTTTAAGTACTTTAGCAAAATTATCCTTTCTGTGCATCTTCGACACTATCGTGATTCCTTTTAGGAAAAGTTGTCACATCTTATTTTCATCCCTTTTATCAAGGTCGAACGAATGAAATGCATCACGAGTTCCTTGTTCATTTCGTGCTGCAATTGAGTCCACTGAGGTCTCATGGTTCTGAGTGAATAATGTCATTAGATGGGGACAATCTTACCACATAGTTACATTGGAAACGATAGACGAGTACAACGTCAATCGAAATCGACGTGACTACCATTCTTCCGAAAGATTTGTCCGTCGAGATATGTGCAGTACGTTCTAGTAGGGTAAACTCGAACGATACTGGGATCGCGATTACGTATTTGTCAAGGACTCGCTCGCGAGACGTGCCTGTCGGTATTCCGGAGAGATATTATTCGCGATAGGAGAGAGATGGAGGTGTCCTGCGAAAATGGGCACTTGGACAGTTGGACAGTTCGTGGTCGCTCAAAAGACGAGCGTCGTCGTCGTTCAGGTCATTGCGGGGATGAACATTGAGGGCGCGCGGGGAGATCGGTAGAAAGGGAGAGAATCGGTGGTGGCGGCGGCAGCGGCTTCGTGAGTCACCCTATTCTTGTCACCCCGAGTTTCTTGACGGTAGGATGACATCTCTATCGAGTTACCGCTTTGTTTTTGGGTCGGCCGACTCCATCGGCACTTCGGAAGGGAGTCTGGGGTCTGGGGACTTTCTTTCTCAATCTCACGTCGCATCGTTCGCAGGAAGACGAGCGGACGGCGATGCCCGACTGAACATCCGTTACGTTGATCGCAAATTCTTATTTCACGGTAAGAACGATTTTCCTGAGGTATCTAAAAATTCAAATATAAACCTGAAAATAATCTTGTTAGATCTCATCAAAATAATTACACATGTAGGAAACTCAAGCATAATAAGTAATGCTGCAAAAAGAGTTGAAATTTTAACTAGTTTCAGTGTCCTACATAATTATTTTGATAGCCCAAAATTACTGTCGAATCTATGATATACCTATACCTAAATTTTTAAATACTTCAGCAAAATTATTCTTTCTGTGGAGTGATTTGTTCGGATTGGAATACTATACTACTCCGTTCAATAGTTTAATTATATATATATTTCGACGATACTTGCGAAAAAATTTGGAAAGATTATTTTAAGTCAAGAACAGAGTTAGATTTTTAAGTGAATCAAAAAAAACTAGAAAGATTACAATGGGTTGGAGGTGGATTTAAAAATATTGCATTGAACAATCAAAATATAATAATTACGTGATACACAACATTACGGCTTACATGTGAATTTTTTGAGATCCGCTGATTTATAGTAAAAAATATAAAATTACGTAACTAAAATATACATGGAAAAATACCTATTTCTATAAATGATCTTCTGGAAATGATTCTTAAATATGTTATGCTTTAATATCTCCATTTCTTATTCCTGGCGATAATTATCCTACATAATTATTTTAAAAATTAAAAAATAATTGAGTGGATATTGATTCAATTTAATAATTATTTTAATAGTTTAATAAAGTTATTATCACAAATCTGTATCTAGTTAAATTTTTAGACACTTGAGTAAAACTGTTCTTTTTGTGTACGGAAAAAGAGACAAAAAGCGGGAGAATTATATCTTTGACATCCCATTCCTTATTCCTGGCAATGATTCATCGTTGTACAGTTTGCAGGATGGTTCATTCCGACACAAGGCTATCCATCTCACGGCAGCCATTCGCCGAACATTCGATACCACTGAGAGCATCTATACCACGCGGTCACGCATCTTCGTGCCGCGTTCTGTAATTTACGCTGCGCGCGCGCGCGCGCGTGTATATCGCATCAGAAAGTTTACACCGGCGGAAGTATCCCTATGGCTGTTCCCCATCGCGTAGCGAAAAATTCTTCCGAGTTTAAGGAGGTTCGAACTCGTAGTAACCAATAACGAGGAAGAAAGCTTTCTTTATCTAGGTTGCAAAATCAAATTGCCACCCCACCGCCGCCGGGAGCTCCTTTGGCTCCTCTCTTCCCTTTTTCCTTCAGTCGCAACTCGACTAGTTCTCTCCCTCGCCATCTCTTTATCTCTCTTACGAATTCTCTCACCTTTCTACAGCCACTCGCCAAGTCGAGTTCGTGAAAGCGTTTCGTTCGAGCACCCGACCGCCATTCAAGCCCCATACCGAAGTTAAGAACTCGCTGATGAGGTAAATCAAACGTTCCCCGAGAAAAACAATTCTTTCGCCATTCTAATGACCACACTTTCATTTGAAAGTCTCACGTCTTGCGAAAAATGTCGATCGATTCGAAAAGCTCCGGGGAGAGAGATAGAGAGAGAATTTGCGAGTGTTTGACGCAGAGAACAAAAAAAAAATATATAATCCCGCATAATGTTGCCTTATCTGGAAATACGAGGTACATCTTGCGCAAAAGTAAAACTTTAAATTAAGATTCTTTTTAAGCAGCAAAGGCTACATTTTTCAAGTAAATCCTATCTGAAATCGAAAGCTTTTCAATGCAACAATCGCGTTTGACGCATTTTTCCAAGAACTTACAAAAATGTATTCTAAAGTTGTTACATTGTTAACTAAAAAGTTATTGCTAAAATCGAGTTTAGCTGCACTTCGTTGTTCTTGAAAGGAGGAATTAAGCCACTCGCGCATCTAACTGTAATCGATTTCAAGAATTCGCGTTCGTACAGAACTCAAATAACCATCATTGAATAAAGAATACCAGGAAGGAGCGTATATGGTGCGATACTGCTGGGATTGCGTTATTTATTAATTATTTTTATGATGTATAATGACGTCATCAAAAATACAACACAATGGTATGTTATTACATATAAAATGTTTTGATTAAAAAAAAATCATACAGGTAGTAGCTGATTCATTTTAATTTACTTTCGAAAGAAAAAGTGATAAAGAATGACGTACATGATGTATCATAAAATTTGATTCGACTCACAGGTATCGTCGAGTCTCAATAATTTGATTCACTTTATGACGTCACATTCGTAGTACCGAAAACAATGACCAGATATAGCCCCTTCTTATTTTAAGACCGTCTTATTCCGTTAACATTCGATCTTCAATTTAGAATCTGTTTAAGATGCTAATACAATCAATGATTGGCTTATAACATCTCAAGACTATACCTAACCCTCCAGCGGTAACGCGAAATTTTCACCCTTAGTTCGTAACTTGAGTCTTCGAACTTCAGTGTAAATTTTTATATTGTTCCGGGCTGTATAAAAATCTGTAAACTTTGTACATACTTACGAGAGCTTTAACAAGTTTTTATTACTATGAAAGTTGGATTGCATCTTACTTATTTTTTTTTTTAGAGATTTGTCTACTAGAATTCACAATAAAAAATCGATTGTGCCTTTAAAGCCCAACATTGAGAAATCTGATGGAAAATTAAGAGTCTTAAATACAAGAACCGACTGAATACCAGCCAATTTTCTCTCTTTATGCTCCCTCCTGATATTCTTTATTCAACTTTATCCACCCCGTTCTGAATTTGAGTTTAATAATTCAGTCAGAAATTTGTATATTAAAATTTGCTTACTCCGGAAGGCGTATATGTAATAATTTCTGACGTCACTCGAGAGCTTTTCTCCCCCGCTGGTTCGTAATGCCATCGCTATCGAGTGAGAAGCGCTTTATTTCGCCTATGCAGCGTACCAAGGAGACCAAGTTTCGCAGTAAGAACACCCAGTGAGAACTGCCGTCACTTCCTCAACAGTTTGCAAGTAGCTGGCAAACATCGGGATCGGATGCTGTCGACTCGCGCGTAGTTCGTGAGTACTTCTTTTCCACTACGCGGGTCCAATCGTAAGCATGATATGCTTTCACCAAATAATACATTGTATGGAGTTGTACTGGCAAGTTTAAATCTTTGTAAAAGAATAAAAAAAAAATTAAAATTCTTATGTAAGTATAAGATCTATGTAAGTGTATCTATGAGCAACAGGTAATGCAATTTCGCAGCTGATATTAAATGTAGAAAAGACAAAAGTTGAGCCGCCTATTTGGCTATTGATTCACAAGAGTATTTCTCTCGTCACAGTTAAAAATATACGAATAAATATCCCCTTATCGAAACCTTACAGTTTTTTTGCTGCAAATATTTCGTTTAAAGTTAGAATTTTCTGAAACAGATCAATCTGTCACACTTTAGATGATTCTTTCTACAGAAGACGTCTGTATGAAAAAAATTGCGTGTCCAGCGTCCGCGAGAGAAGAGACTGACAGGCTTGGCTGACTCGAATAAGGACGCAGACAGGGAAAAGGCAGACAGGAAGGAAGACCAGAGTAACTTAAACAGCGGCTAACAAGAAGTAGCAAGTCATAATTGAGTCGGGCAAGTATGGCTGGAGTCCATGTCGGTAGGTGGAAAGCGCCACTGCCGACATACCTGACCGGAATTCGAAAACAGGGGGAAGTAGTTCTTCGGTCTCCAGGATGGTTTCCGTTAGTTCGTCGCCGATCGAATAGAGTACAGATGTTTCCCGGCATATTAATGCTATACGTTCAAATATCTCGTCTTTGACTGCGGCGAGAGAGAAAGAGAAAGCGAGGAACTGCAGAAATTAAAAAATTCGGTACTTAAAAGAAACTTAAAAATCTAGCTTAAATACAAGAATTAAGCAATTCAATACGCTTTCTATTAAATCCACGTATTTTTTTTCGCGTTTTTTATAATCGAATTATGTTCTAGAATTTCTATCTGAATATTTCACGCGGACTTGTCTTTTTATTTATACACATGAATAAAAAATGTTATATTCGTATAGCATTTTTTAAAGCGGTTCTTCGTGCCTGTAATATTTCTTGTAAATTTACATAATTTTTAGTTCAAGCTAACTTTGCGTCCACTTAATATTGCTTTTATTATACATATATTTAATTTTTATTATATCCTCTGTTTATTATACATATATTTAATTTTTATTATATCCTCTGTTTGCAATCCAGATATTTTTTTGACATAAACAAAATTTCACTCCCAAATCTCCCGAAAATAAAAGTAAGCGGAATCTGATTTTTTTATTATTATTAAGGGGATGCTGGAATGATCAAATTATTGACGTTATAGTCGTATAAAAATCTCTGAATTTACTGAACGGAGACTAAACAATTCTTTTATAGAATTAAAGTAGTAGACAAAAAATCAGGAGGTGTTGTAGTTAGGTTATTATATTTATCATATTAAATGATTATATATTATATTAAAAAAAAATGTACCTTTTTGTCGAAGCATTAAATCACACAATTCTTCGTGTCCGCAGAAGGTGAGAGAGAGCAAAAGAATCGGTGAGCTGCATTTCGACGAGTTCCTTTTGTAAGAAGCTTGCGAGACAGAACAAGATGAAATCAGATGGTAAAGAGACACGCTCCTGCCGAGAATCTTAGAACTCGAATTCTTCGTCAGAAGGCGCTCGTGTAGCCGTGCTTTTACTCGATTCCTGGGAATTATCCGGTGGAGGTCAATGCGAATGACATTGAGGGGGGCAGGAGTCGGCGCCAGGGAACCGATTCACAAACGATCGATGTGAAAATGTCGCACGGCAATTTGATGCAGGGATACAACTGTAAGTATAACCGTCTTACCGTTCTCGCGCGGTTCGTCTCGCCGACAAAGCCGCGGGGATCCGCCGAGCGGGCACCGCCGGCACCGCATGAAAAATGAGCTCTGATAATGGCGGCTTTCGTTTATTTGACGCCAGACAAAACAAGCTGAAACAGAGCCGCGAATCGCGATTCATCGCGATGCAACGTGACACGTCGGGGACGATCGGTCACGTGTGTCGTAAAAAGTTACATGTAAAAATCGTGTCTCGCGATTTATTCGACGACTGGAAAAGTTAACAACGGCTAATATCGCTATAAACATGCCTGTCCTTGTGTATTGTTCATTCACGGTTCAAATTCTTGGCTTGTGGATCCTCCAAGTCGGCGATGCTTTCTGCAGGATGACGTTCATAGTACGCTTCTTTTTGACTACATTTTTCTGTTGGAGTATATGCGACGGTGCCTGGTAATTACAGAACGGCGGAAACATTTCGGAATAAAATTTCCTGAAATAGAATAGCAAAAAGTTATGCCAGTAATTAATAAATAATATAATATAAAGCTCTAGTAAATCGATTAATTAAATATGATAGAAAAAAAAATGTATGTATTTATATATACCCATACATATAATGCAAATAATAGAAATATATTTTATCCACAAGTATTGCAGTTTAATTATGTTTAGATTATGTTCTCTTTGTTTCAGCTTTTTAATTAACATGGATATTTTTGCAATTAATGTTCAATCCTGCAATCTGACTTTTTTTTATTCAACTCAAATTTGTTTACTTTCTATGCTTTCAAACAAAAATTCAGGATTATTTTTCAATCTTTCTATTACATTACCAGGTAATTTATTTTAATTTAAATGCTAAAATATCATATTTAACCCTCCACCTGCAACTTGGAACTTTTCAACTAAAATTGTTTTACTATTCCATGCTTTGAAAAAATCATTACTTTTTAACATCTCTGTTACACATTACTAAATAAATTTTTAATTTAAATGTTAAAACTATCTAAAAACTAAAATTTGAACAAAAATGAGGACAAATCGAAATTTGTTTAAAAATATATAATTTAGCAATACGAGGAATCCGACTCCTTTATTTTGGAGATATTTGAGAGTGAAATTTCACTTGTACCAAAAAAGATCTCGATTGTACAGACAGTTAAATATATAAATAGAGGAGTATCACTACACTCGAGGTTAGATCTTGATCTAATATTTTTAGAGATGTAGATAAGTTTTGATATAATTTTGATATTTCGATTAAATTTTACATTACGCAATTATTTTATATTCTAACTTGACAATGACACTGCAGATAACTGTACATTTCTCCATTAATATCTGCTAATACAAAATATAATGGATTGTCTACAATAAATCATTATTTAAACTTTAAGTCTTTAAGCTGTAAGAAATTGATTCACGGTCGAATGTGTGAAGAATAATCGTTTATGATTGATCAGTTTCTTACGGCTTAAAATTTAAAGGCTTAGGTAATGGCTTATTGTAGAAAGCCCATTACACATGAAATGAGTGTCGATGGAGTACATGTGAACCTTGATGCATAATTTATGAACACGATGAAACTTCGAGACAGATGTTTACACGATGTAATATTCCTGTCTACGTACATAAGATGAGTCGCATACGCGTTGTCTATATCGATAAGACTATATCGCATTATCTCGCGTGAGATGCTGTCCGCTGATTAGACGGTTATGTTACCGTACAAACGACGAGTCTTTCCTTTTCACGAGGAATTTTAGAGCAATAACAAAAGCGGAAGGTTTCCGATTAATTCTTCTACAAACAATAATATCAACGTATTTCTTTTTCTCGAGCAAGAAAACATCGACATTGTGGATAGACATATTAAGAATGAAAAATCATTTTGTAGTATTTTTGTTCGGCTTTGTGTGTGTATGTCGAATTGTAGATTTTATGATTACAATTCTATTGCTACATAATAAAAATAATGTTACATTTGATTATTACAATGTTTAAATATCACAATGATAATATATAACAAATTTGAGATAGATGCTAAATTAGAGATTTTTAAAAAAAAATGGAAATCAGCCTTAAAAATGTTGCGAAAATTACGCTTTTGATAAAGCATTCGACTGTGTATAAAATAATAAAGTACATGTTTAGGAAATAAACAAAGTTTCTTCGAAATATCAAATATGCTGCTCACGATACGAAGTATCTGCACAGCACAACGTACCGTCGTAATTATTTTTAAGACAAAACAACAATTTCTTTACGGAATGTGCTTTTCAACTTCTTAGGGGAAACTCAGTACGACGATCCGCAGGTGCAATTCCCTCGTCCCATTCCGGACGAAGTTATCAGGTGAGCTCGCAACGCGTAAATAGTCAGCATAAGTACGATGCGAATTACTTTCTTCGAATATTGGTAATATGAAGAAAAATATAATATCATTGAATTGTTTTATGTAAAAAAATACTTTTTTTTAATTATAATAATGAGCTAGCGATTCTCAGTTTTTTAAGGTAAATTTTAATACATATAAAAGTTTTAGAATTAATCTGTTGTAATAGAGAAACGTATGATATATATAGTTTATTTGTTGTAATTCCGTTGTAATATCTAATAAAAGACTAACGATATTCAATTTTCCTTAGGTGAATTTTCTCAGTAAATATAATGCAAACTCCTCCTCTCTCTAACATTTAATATTATAATTTCCCATTCAAGAATATAAATGTAATATAACACACGCTATACATAAGTTACATTGCTGAATAGGAAATTATAGCATTAATGCATAATGTTACTGTGAGTTGGAGTTTACTCAATTTATACATATAAAAAGTCTTATAATTAATGTGTTGTAGTTGTAGAGGAAATATGCGGTATATTTGTTGTAATTCTGTTCATTAATCCTGTTAATTTATGAAATAAATACGGCAACCAAATGCAGTGTTTACGAGGTTTACGTGAAAGAAGATTCAGACCCAGAATCGAAGAACAGTGATGTACCGGATGTTTCGGGATTAGGATCCGTTGCCAATCATCAATTGAGCCAAGTAATCAATCGCTACAATAGTTTTATCAAAACTGAGAGTGATTTACAACCGAGTGAAACCACTTTCAAGGAGGAGTGCGTGGATCTCGGAGTGAATACTAGTATAGATTCCGAAGTGATCAATATCGACAGTACCATCACAAAACTCGTGGGCAAGGATGCGTTAAGGTACAAAGTAAGTGCCAAAGTAAGGTATCTTAAATATTTGTCGAACTATTAGTGCGGCAAGTTGTTTGCCAAGAGTGAGTGCATATCGTTACGCGGCAGCAGTTTATATGAAATATTTCACCTGACGGACGTCGCTCCGTTTATCTAGTTTGCTCTCTTTCTTCTTACTTTGAAGAATGCCATTTGCATACGCTCATTTCTATCAGTTTTATGCTCTAGGTATTTGCCTATCTACATCGCGATGCATAATTGCGGGAGTATTCTAGAAAACTATTTTTACACAGCATAATGCAATTCTTGAAATTGCACCAAGCTGTTGGATGTATGAATTTCACATTTTTGATATCAATTATATATTTTTTAGTATATAGAATAAATATAATAATAACTATTACCAACATTATAGGATTTTAATAATAATTAAGATTAGAGCTTTTGATCATAATTATTTTGATATGCAATTATAATTACAAACATTAAATATTTTTCTCTTACTGCACGATTTAACTTTGCAATATATTTTGTGAATTAAAAAAAAATTTTTTTACTTTCGGTATTTTTATTTAAGCAACTTCTTTTCAGATTTTCGAGCAAAGTGTTAACGCACCGGACAAGAATGTAGTCGTATATTCACATCCTGTTGCCGAAGGACCTTTGCCTCCGACGACCCGGCTTATCGACAAGGATGATCCACGATCCAGGCTGCATTTTGTAAAATATTTGAAACGTGATGGAAAGACGCTCAAGATTTGGGAATGCGGTATTTGTACGTAACGCTTCTTTATCGTAACAATATCTAAACCTTTTAATTAATAAAAAAATATTAAAAAATTTAATTAATAAAGAATATTTTATATGAATAATTGTAATTCTTACATTCCCTCACATTCGCTGATAATTAATGAACAAAATTACACAAAAAAAGAAATAGAATTAAAAATAAAAAGATAAATATTTTTTTCGTAAAAAAATGTGATTTAGATTTCTCACTCGATTTCGTAGTGTAGCGAGTAATTACTTTTTAATGTCGATAGAGGCCCGACAACTTCTATTCGTTATAAGAAACTTTTACGCTTAATATTCGAATCAGGTTCAAAAGAGTTTCGCCATCAGTACACTCTGATGAGACATTTGCCGACTCATACCGATGAGAGAAACTTTAAATGCGAGGCTTGCGGCAAGGCTTTCCGACAGTTGTCAACATTGAGTCAGCATAAAGCTATACACAGCGATGCCAGGCCCTATGTGTGCGAATTTTGCAAGAAAACATTTAACAGGTCGGAAATCATTTCTAGTAACTTAAGTTTTACATTTGAACGACAACAGACAATATGATTTCTTAAATGTATTGACTTACACTTGATTTTATAATAATATGTATTTCATAGAGTATCTACGTTAATCTCTCATCGAAAAACACACTCGGAACACAAACCGCACAAATGTCACGTGTGCGGTAAAGGATTTCATCAGAAAGGTATAATATATATGAATATAAATTATGCAAAGGTCCATTATTTGTATTTTATATCATCAATTTTTTTTGGCAATTAATCGGAAAGAATTTTCAAATGTCGTTAAATTTTCTTTTTTCTTTAAATTTATTTATGTCAGTGATTTTGTTATATATTTTTCATGTTACTTGATGCGCACAAAGTATATAGCCATCGAAAAATCCAGCAATTAACGTTTTTCAGGCAATTTGCGAAACCATGTGTTCACGCACACGAATGAGCGGCCGTACAAGTGCGAGTTATGCGGTAAGGGCTTCAATCAAATGTCGAATTTGGTCTGTCACAAGGTGAAAGCGCATGCACACATTGACAAAATGCAGTATTCGTGCGGAGTCTGCGGAAAGGAATTCCCGCGACGGTTCGCCTTGCGTTCGCACGAGGAGTACAAGCATGGTATTAAGTATCGAAGCACGAACAATGCGCAGTCCGCCGTGAACGAACCCAATGCTGGGAAAAGGTACGTGAGAAAGGAGCTGTGACATAAACCGCGTAGTAAAATGCATAACCATTGGCGTAATAAACGTATAAATGATCTGAAAAAATTATTGGAATTTGTCCGCTATTTTGAATGAATATCCACAGAATGCGAACAGAATTCCAAACTCATTTAATTAAAAAAATCGATCTCTCTATTATCGGTTGATACTTTTGTTGAATATAAAAAGGAAAGATTAAATATAGACGAATTAAAAATAATCATTTATGATTTTACAGGTTAATCTTGTAAGAGATATCTCTCTGAATTAATTTCTTTTTCGCAGAGACTAGATGGGCGATCAAAGCGCTTATATATTTAATTATTATTTCATGTGTAAAATCGATTTAATTATAGATATCTCAACATGCGATGTGTGATTATACATTTTCAGTAAGAACGTTAGGATCATTCAGTTGTATAATGGTGATCGGCGTCAACCAAGTGAGAGCAAAGAGAAAGATTATTTCGGCTCGGTTAGTATATATTTGATTTACGATGAATACATCGAATTACGGATTGTGTAATTAAGTTTTGAAATTCTATTTTACGTGAAAGTCGGATTTGACGGACAGCATCGTGATAAACAAAATCGATACGAAAGCGATGGAAATGGCATTGCTCCAGGGTCAAACTCCTTTTGCCCTTTACAAACCCGCGAAAGGTATACCAGTACTCGTTAAAATTTCGTCCACTGCGAATAATAAGCATGTAAGTATATACTTGTAATATAATTAAATCTTTAATTGCCAACATAATTAAATCTCATTTTGGAAATTTAGCTTTTTAGCGAAAGAAAGATAGGTGAGCATGAAAATTATTCCTATTATTTAAAAAACCTATTTTCTAAACACACACAATGCGCATTGTCTAGAAAATCTCTTTGTGATGTCTTTTAGACATTTATGTTTCAAAAAAACCTGTCTTTGATGTTTTTATGGCATTTTTTATGCATGTTGTCTGGGAAGTTTAATATATGACAACATAATACAATTAATATCTAATATTACTTATGTATTAGAAATGAAATAAATTAATCTACGTATATATATAATTGGAAAATATCCACATTACTTATAGTGAAGTTAATTAAAATTTTTTAATTTCTTAATATAGCTTATTTTATACTTGATGAAGATTGGGACTTTACAAGAAACTTAAAAATTTGTATGTCCGATATTACAACAAGTATATATTTGTTTCAATTATTTCACTATAGATAATTTTGATAGCTCCTCTGAAGTTCAATCTGTTACAATGGGATCCGTTTCAAACAATAATTCCTGTGGGTGTATTAATTAACCTTAATATCTACTAACATTAATAACTTATAATAAATAATTATAATATAATAATGATTTAATAATATTTAATTATTGACGTGTTTAGTTATACTTGACAGTTGCACATAATTTACCACAGATACTTACACCTGCGACTGCCGACGATTTACGAATAGCAGAAAAAATAACTTTGAATCCTACCGAGACTTCAGATGCTGATGGTAATAAAGCTGTTCAGGTAAAAGTACCAGTGGTTGCTACTGTGATGCAGAATATCGAACCTGATGGCAGATCTACCTTTATCGTTGAACCTCCCGGTGCGGAACAGGAGCAAGGTAAGCTCTCTCGTCAATCTTGCAAGACGAGACGAGGAAGAAGGAGATGCGCTCCTCTCTTTAATCTGTCGTCGTCAGATGATCTGGTGACAGCATTGGACTCACAGTTCTCTCCTTCCGTGTTCAATCGCAACGAACCGGACCGGCAAAATGACCTGAACTCAACTACGTCGATAGACGAGTGTAACGAGTTACTGGAACTGGCAGCGCAAGGTGGAATACAGTTTGTTCGCGCCACGGAGGACGGTCGTTACGAGGTAATGTAGAAACGATTACCACATTCAACGTATGAAGCTGTGTTAACGTGCTCGTAACAGCACGTCCGTTAATAGTTACGTTTGGGGAACAGAATGATTGTTGAATCTCTTGTTGGAACTTAAAATAACTTTCCCTAATTAAATTATTTCTGTGATATATTTTCGCGGGCTCCAAAAGATTTAACCCTGTTGGTAACACAAATTTACTGTACGATCATATCGTTTGAATAAATATAATTAAAAAGCTTTAAAAAATAAATAATTTTCACGTAAAAATAGATCTTAATGAAAGTCATTGAATACCAAAGAAAAAAGTTTAAATAAAATATACATAGTAAAAGAGAATAACATTTTGGGTTAAATAGATCTGAGTAAACCGGCAGAGTTATGATGGAATATTCTATGTGATAACTGTACTTCAAGCCTGATTACTATGATAAATAAATGAATAAAATCAAGATGAAAACAACTGATGATGTGGCGGGAGTTTAATGTAAGAGACGAATCTTAAGCTATAACGTCTTTCGACATCTTTATCTTTGAAAAGACGGCGTACTCTTCTTTACGCAGAACCGGCATTACGCCGTCGACATCTTTTCGATCGACTTTTCGACTTACAGTATACGCGACACATTCGGAGTATTCACGTCAGGCGCCTTCATTCCTTTACATAGAGTTCTCTATTTAGAGAACTGCTTCGCTGCCGCATTTGTGAAACGTGCTGTGTAACGTTCTCATAGGAATATATAGCTGGAATTTATCTTTGGCGCTTCTTCAAATTAGCCGTAGAAACCCAATTAATTTTAGCCACTATATCGATAGACTCCAAATATTGCAAGAGTTTTAATTAAATTCTAATTTCCATCGCAATTCCGTGGAGTAACTTCGGAAAGCTAATTGATTTTATTGGCAAAAAATTTAAATTGATAGACAAATCCTATATATATTTAAAATCTTAAGAATCCATCTCTGTTTAAATCCTCGGTTTAAACCTATCTTATTTTGCATATAATATCTTGGATTCATCTCTATATAAGGATGATTACGATTTGTAATTGCGATTTGTATGATTTTTTTATAACAATAGGATTTACTGGTTATTTTTTTCTATGGTATGTGTATGTTACACAGTTTGCCTTACCGTAATAAATTATTTTGATCATGACGAAGCTTTAAACAGTTCAATGCCCTTACACGCACGCATTATGGCTGCAGGTTATGACGAACAGCGAGGCTCGCGACTTAATGGCGCAGAATTCCCACGACGTAACGATTCTTGACAGTGAACAGGCGGATGCCATCAATCTCGTGAATATACGCAATAATAGTGATGTCATCATCGGCGACAACGATAATCAGATCATGGTGCTGGAATCCGGCCAAAAGTCCAGTGGCATGTCAATGGGCGGCATTGAAGTTCTTGAGGATAAAGATATTAGAATTCTCGATAGTAAAAGCCTCGATAATCGTTTCGCGGATGGCATGTCATTTCTCTCCCACACCAAAATCGACGATCTTTTGCTGGGTTCCAAATCGCTGCCTATCGATGGCGATGGCGCTCTTGCCGGGCACGACGATGGTAGGTGAATCGATGTGGTAATGTCACAATTTACAGAAATCCTTTAGGTGTTTGAGATCGTTGCACTTTTTCTCAAATACAAGTCAGTTTGAGCAGTACTTTTATAATTTAACTTTCCGTTGGTCAAGTTAGCTTTGGAAGACACGACATTTTGATTGCGAATTTTTATAGATTTAGATTTGTAAAAAATAAGTATGTAAAATGTCATTCGATTTTTATGACAGTAAAAATGTTAGCTTTTATAAGTATGAAATTTATATATAAGAATTTTTTTAGATTTTTTATACAGAAAATATAATATATAATACAATACCTATAAAACATTTACAATATAAGATATAAAAAAATTTGCATTAACAAATCCGGGTTGATGTAAAAAAGAACAAATTATGCAAATTTATAGTGTCGCTACGACGTTAGAAAATTAGGTTTTGAAACTATCTCATATATTTAAAACTTTTGTTAATGCTATTGATCTCAGTAATGACCGTGACATCGGGCCAGCAAGATCTAACGAGCATCTTGGGCCATCCCTCGAATCTATCTACCAGCTCGCAATCCTCGTTATCATCTCTGTTCATGAAGAACCATACGCCATTGTCGTTGTTGAGCGAGACATTACCGTACCTAAAGAGCAATCAGAGCTTCGCAGAAGACCTAAACATTCTTGGTATTTCCCCCATGGAAGATCATCATTCAGAATACGATTCGAAGATGAAATTGACGTCGGTCTTCGACGACGACTGCGATACCGGCTTAATGTCCTTTGGTCAATCAGACATGAAGATGCTTGACTCTGGAAGTCAGTGCATGAAGGTACAGTTATTTAAACATTGTCTGCGAGCAACGTTTATTGAGAATACGGTCTATATTTATACGATGAATTTTATAGTCTTTCAGTGACAAGTTTTGTTTACCACCCCCGAAGATATATCCTGGTTTAAACGAAGTAAAGATCTTGGGACCGAAAAATCACAATCACGAGTTTATGACTCCGCATTATCAAGATACTAGATTCCTCAGCCCTTACGAACAATTCCTCAAGAATACTTCCATGCAAAGTACTTGCGTACCTAATATCGTCGATGTATCGGAAGGAAGTAAAAAGGAGGTAAAAATACTGGGTAAAAAACTCGGCACTGGAATTATTACTACGACTGAGGAAGGTGACATCATTAAAGTTATCGATAACAAAGCTAAATTTGTAAGTAAAATCATAATTCTTTTTTTGAATTATTTCGTAAAAAATAAAGTAATAAAAATGTATTCTTTAATTTATAAGCGTTATAATATATGTGTTTGCCTATTATAATTGACAACGAAATAAATAGCGGTTTTATTAACAAAGATTAAGTGATTGAGACATTCTAATTATTTAATAAAATATTTACTATTTGATTGTAGGAAAACACATTGGATCTCTGCGACAATGTTTTGCAGCAGTGTACGACCCTGTCGCCTAGACGATTGCACCGGCAGCCGCCGATAGAGAATGACGCGGACAACTTTTTACTTCAAGTAAACACTTTCGAAAATAATTATTATAGGAGCGACGATAAAGAGAACCTTTTTCGAACCTATGCAGGCTGGCAGCCCCTGTTCGGATTTTCTGAATTTCGGTAATCGCCCTGCCGGTAAAGATTTGTCGCCCGACGGTCACATTGATAGAAGTCAGAAGGATGATCGCGGGGATAGTTTCACGTCCGGAGAAATACTGGATCTGGATTGACGAAACGCAACGGGCGTAGATAAAACGGACTCTTATTTCCGGAATTATTCGTTTTTTTTTTTTGTGTCGCTACTCTCTGCGGTTTGCCCGGCGAAGTATTCATATGCATTGCTTCGATCCTGTTCGGTGCATATAGAGAAATGAAAGGTAATATGTGAATAAAAAATAATTAAATTGTGCAATTAGGAGGAAAGTGCATCTTGGCAATTTTGTAGTTTTCTATTCTGCAAAAATTGCACATTATGTTTAAATACGATAGACTGAATTTTTATTATTTACGTATTTTTATCTGCAAATTTATGTTGCTAAATAATGAGTGATACCATAAACAAATTATGTTACCTATTTTAAGAGTGCGCAACAATTGTTCGCATTTGATAGTTAAATAAAATATTTCGCGAAGTAAAAATTAATATAATTTTTCATGAATTGCAGATAAGAGAGTTTTTCTTATGAAATATATTTGTAAATCGAAATATTCAATATCTCAGATTTCTAATAATTCTATTAATCTTTATATAAATAACGATTCTTGCATTACCGTGTTTATTACTCCTTTCAAGTTTTCTATACGGTTTTACGTAATATGTATAAAAAAATCTATCCAGTGTTTTATATTCAGATATTTAATTGTTGAAGAATAAAGTATAAATAAAAGTCTTCCGAGCTCCTTTTTATTCGGTGATAAAAAATAAACTATGACATATATCTGTTAGAATGAGAAAAATCATTCCAGCATTGCTGTTTTTAATAAATACGCGGAATAGAGAGATACGAAAGACTGCGGTATCCCGATACGAAGGTTATTTAGATTTATTCGCGAATTCTCGACTTGGCAATATTTTCTCCGCGTGTACGTGCCAATACCAATAGGTGGAGTGGTTAATACCGTCCGCCCTGGCATCCATCCCTGCTACTTGATAGTCAGCTCCCATTCGGAACCGCACCGTCTTATATAGTAACTTATATAAGCAATCTGATTCGCAATTTGTGGGATTTATTGTAGAATTGACATGAAAGACAAATTAGTCAGCAATTTGTTGACCGCTCAGATTATTACGTACAAGCTATTCATAGGTATATATTCTTAATCGGAATATACCCAAGCAGAACATAAAGTTACCATGGCATTAAAATGATTATTAAAAGTCATTTTTTGATCAATTACGACTTATTTTAACGTCTAAACAACGTAACCTGTTGTTCTGCTTGGATAATATCTTAACAAATTATGTGTTTGATCATATTTTTAAACAAAGTTTGATTTTTGTTCTTTTTATGTTACATTTTATATTGCTATATAATAAAATATAAATTTATAATTTATAACAAGAGATGTTGATTTGTAAGATTTACTACGGTATACCTATCGAGTGATATCTTATGGTCGGACATAGTATTTATCTTCACTACTTGATAGTCAGCTCATAGAAACCTTTCTACATTTAGATAAAATAGGAAGAAGGTGTAATATAATATCTTGGAAAGCGTAAGCTCGGAATAAACGTAATAAGTTATAAAAGAAAAGAAATGATATTGCTTATTCATGTATCGATAAAGCATAAGCATTTCTGATATGAAACGTTGGGCATTTTTTCTCTTCGGGAATTGAATTTTTTGGTCAAATTAAAATTATCTTCTGAGGAATATTACTCGTATTATTGATCGCTTCTTCAATTTTAGATGCTTTTATTGAATAGTCAATAAACTAATTTAATAAACTCGTTAAACTTATTTTCATTTTTCTTCGTAAAACATAAAATTGGCGAGTAGCAAATTAATAAAATTCTGTCGCAAATCCGCAGCGGCGACACGTTGCTGCTTACGAACCCGGCGCCATGTGCGCGAGCAAACGTGTCGGAAAATTTACTTTTCTCCTGCAAAAGCCAGCAACCCGCCGTCGTCGCAGCTCGCAAATACGCAAAAATTAAGTTGTAAAAGTCGCTTCGAATCGCTCGCGCTTTCCAGCCACGTCTGCCGCGAAGAGGAGTGAATCCCACGGAAATTCCATTCGTTCTTTCCCCGTACCCCGTGCACCTCCTCCCCGTCATTCACGGGACCTCTCGGAAGGGAATTCGCGGCCTTTTCTCGGCTGCTTTGCATCGAATTATTTAAAAATGCACCCGACGTACCAAGAAACATCTACTTAACTCGAAAGCGCTTCGGGACGTTCTTATCGCGTCGGAAGTACCGTGAGAACAATGGCGTTAACGATGACTCGCTGTCGTTTGACAACACCTTACCTACAAAAGATGAAGAATTCGAAATCCTGAAAAACCGACCGAGATGTTTACAACTATTTCTAACTAATGCTTCTTAAACTGTAGGATTTTCGTCTACATTGATATTTTATAATTGTCATTTTTACCGTATATTTTATACACAATAGTTTTCTCAATAAGGTATCAAATTTTATCTTTTACATGGAAAGAACGGATTTTTTTTTGCAGAAGTATGTAAGAATCCCGTTCTAATTATATTTGGAAAATTACACAAGTTTTACAGTTTTGACACACCATAGCTCAAAAAATATCCCTTGTTTTAAGTCTTGTGTCTATAATATATTTTATTCACTATCTCAAGTAGAATATAGTCATAATAAAGATATCGTGAGACTACCATTATAACGTCATACTTTAAAATTGAGCCTATAAATGACAAATAAGATCATAATGACGTCCTTACGATTTTGTAATATAATTTCCATATCATATATGATGTGATTTAACTAACTTATTTTACTGGAGCTCAATTTATCATAGAATTAGTAAACGTCGTACTAATTATAATGAAAATTGTATAAATTTTATGTCTTTGATACACTGTAGTTGGAAAACTATCTATTATCTATTACGGAACCTTGTGTCAGTGACATTTTTGTTCACCACATCATAAGTTACATTATGTCTAAAAACTAATTCATTTCGTCGGGACCTAATTTTTATTTAATTAGAAATAGATCTAAAAATAATTATGTACGGCGCTCAAACTGGTTATTAGAATTAAAATTTGTTGCAGCATTACTATGTTTGTATTTTCTACGTAATTATTTCGGTAATCCAACAAAATTATTCCTATATCTACTAAATTTTAAGACATTCAGTAAAATCGTTCTTTTCGCGTAGAAATGTATCCTGGATGCGCGTGCGCGGATATTATCGGGTAATCATTTCCAATAAATCCGTTTATGGGTAGCGATTTATCGAGCAAAAAGAGATTAGCGTAAGCATCGCTGATCGCCACGCTGTGGAGATAATTGAATTTGGCTCGGCGGGCTAATCGCATTTTTGTAAAGAACCGTGCGATGAGAATAGCCGGGGATGAGCATTCTTGTTTGCTTTATAACATAATTGCAGCAGAAAGTATTCCCGCGTTAGATCACTCGGCGCATTATGGCTCCGCAGCTCATACTCTTATAAGCTAGGAAAGAGAACGCCCGTCCTTTTCCACAGGAGCGCGAGATTTCTCCCGCGGGTATAACTTTGGTGAGCGAAACGGCCCCGCGGATTATCTGAGGAAGTGCGAAGAGGCTTTTAACTCGGTATAATTTATTTAAAAGCCGAGGCCGAGGGGGTTGGCCGCGAAAGGGGAATCTCTGAAGAAACAGCCTTAATTAGCACGGACTTTCTTACTACCGGCAGATTCTGCCTTAATTTTCGCAGATGAAAACCGCGCGATCCGCCTCTTCTCCGTGCTTTTTCTTTTCGCAAACCTCTCTCTCTCTCTCTCTTTCTCTCGTCTTCTTTTCCTTCCTCTCTCTTTCTTCCCTGCGACTTCACTTCGTACTTCTCGATACCACCGCGCCTTTGTCCTACTCAAACGCGATTTGACAATTCGCGATAAAGAAAAGTCCACGTGTTGATTAAATCCTGCAATTAAGGGCAACGATGTTCAGTCGAACGTATATATGCGAGATTTAATGTGCGGCGGGTAAAATTGAAGTCTGAATGTAATATGATTTTGCTCGATTCCGTGGACTTTATGTAAAGCCTGTTCCACATTTATCGCAACTGCGTAATATGCGGAATCGATTTTAGCTTGATGAAGATTTGATGAAAGTTGTGTAATCAGAAAAGATATTTAACATTGCAAATGAAAAAGTTTAGTTTTCGTAAGTTAAGATTCAAGAGATGGATAGTAGGGCCTTCTCCCCCTCCCCCCTCCCTTGAGTAATCCTTAGATTTTATACTTTAAAAGAAATTTTATTTAACTTTATCATAAAAATGTGCGGTATTAAAAATTTAGAATCTGTAAGTAGTTCTTCCGTGAGTTTTAAACGAATTTTATTATGTGCGATAAACGAGACTGTATTTCGCGGATTTAGACGTACTGTTTCTCACTCGCATTTTTCACCGACATTACGCTGAGAGAAAGTTCACTATTTGTGACTATAATTGCATGATAGGATAATTGTGATCAGAAAAACTCTATTTTTAATTATTACTCTACAATTGTGTTAGTAATGATAATTTATAATCATTATTATTTTATTTTATGAAATAATAATAGATTACGAGTCAAGATTAATGCTAGAATTTATATAACGATTATAATAAACAACGAATAGATATTTCGACCATTTTCAACGTTAAACAAAGTCAAATATTATTTTGGGATGATAAAAATTATAACTGTTGAAAAAGACAAACATTTGGTATAAATTATACTTTCATAGTTCTGTGAAAAAAATATAATTAATACCAAAAATAAATTATGATTAAATTATGATAATTATGACCATTTTTTTTTTCTCTCAGATTCAAAGTAGATTCGTGGGAAGAATCGAGAAGCTCGTTGAAAAAACGAGCGTCTGTTGTGCATGTCTGACGACAACTATTCTGCCTAACAAAGTCAATTGGCGGCGTTGCCGTAATGCACTGCCACCTACTTTGGAAAATTTACTTTGAATTTCGCTCCCTTTACGAGCTTTTCCTTTCTACTTTCCACGGGACATTACGTCGTTCCCGCACCCGTGCGCTGGTGCCCTCGCGAATTACCTCGTCAGGTATTCAGCCCTCATACACAGCCATTTCGCAAATTCGATCTTCCTCGGTGCGCGAGACGCGGCGAGACCCCTCCACGTTTCGAGCCGCGTCTCGACTGAGAGAAGGAGAAACAGACGAGCGAGTCAGCCGGTAACGTTAAATTAAACCGACTTGCGACACATAAAACTGCGCGGCGTCGTTTGATTAACGCTGTAGCATGGAAGGCTTGACATAAAAGAGATTATATACGTGCTAAAAATGATGATATATAAAAGAGATTGCGTATTAAAATTATAAGAATCTCGAAATAAGCACTTCCCCAAATATTTCTTCTTTTTGACTTCATAATTAAATAATCTCTAATAAAAGCAATAATGTGCTATGAATCATATTAATATGAAAATTTGTAGAATAAATATTCTAAATACATACAAAAACAAACGTTTCGAAATTCTATGGACCATCTTTAGTATAAATTATAAAAACAATGTCAACAGTTAGTTGGAAATATAAAACGGATATAGATCATAATTAATATTAAAAATTATATAATAAATAAAAATTTCAGGCCTTATACATTATGTAATTATTCCTTTTGTTTGACAATTCATTTAATGAGAAAGATTCTCTGACCAAGAATATCAGCGTTGAAATGATGGAATTAGGAAGTGATAGAAAATGCTGCGCATTTGCTATTGGATTAGACGCACGTGCACATTGTATTATACTACTAAAAACCGTTAGGAAGAATTGTACGGAGATGGAAGCAGATAGTGAACCGTTCAGTCGGGAAGAAATTTTCCCAGGATGCCTTTTGTTTTAAAGGCGGGAGACGTGAACCTGATCTGACCCAATCTGATTCAGTCTACTCGAAAGACTATCGTGCAGACATAAGGTTTCTCTTCTACGGTAAAGTAAAAGAGGCATGAGATGTTGGTGGAAAGGTGAGAGAGAACGAGAAACTGGACCAGGAAATGAAGCTGCAACCTGCTACGACAAATGTTCGCCGTTGGCGATCAGTAGTACCTTTATTGGATTCGATAATTTTCCCCATTTTTGGAGTAAAAATAATTACGAAGTAAATCAAATGAAGTAGATTGAAATAAATATGAAATAAATTAGCGCGCGATATTCTTAATTATATTTTTGTTCGAGAAATAATATTGCTCCACTTATATTCGCATAATACATTGAAGCATTACACTAAAAATATGTTGAAAGATGATAACAGTTCTTTTCCGATAAAGGTATAATTATAATTAATCGTGTTCTTTTAATATTCATCGTTTTGCTAATTTGCTGATTTTGTTCAATTATACAGTGAATTAAATTTGGTCGCTCAGCGATTTCTGGATTATCATATTTCCCATTTAATATTCCTTACTTCAGTAATATTTCCGATTCAGACTCGTAGAATTTAGATAGAATTTGTCAGATTGATGTTGATTTTAAAGATTGTTCTTCATTTGGTTTCCACATTTTGGCTGACCAGCTATTTCTTATTCCTCGTAATGAAACCGTAGAACTCGGCTCTTTCAGTCTACTACTACAGAAAGCTTGGTTTTCTCGAATATTCGATATTCTGTTTTTGTCATTACATATGTCGCGTTAGACAAAAAGACGTTAAAGTGAAGAATTATATTCTTGTTATTAAAGAAAATTAGATAGTGTAGAAAAAAATAATTACGAATAACATTCGCGAAATATTTCTGTTAAAAATGTGATTTTAAAAAATAAATTATTTTAGCGTGTGTGTGTGTGTGTCTTACTTATTGATAATCTGATTATTTTTGTCACTTAGAAAAATCGTAATTTTATCATTCAGAAATCGGTCAATTGAATTTACTTATAAGAAAAGAAAAGTTTAACTGAGAGAAAGAATACTGCCTCTATTTTTCATCCTTTTACGAATCTTGCATATTCTTAGAGTCTCGAAAGTTTTATATGTCTCGATTATAGCGAGCATAATGTTAGCGGGGCTTGCGCTATCTTAACTCGTTGCGGTCTTTTGCGGGGAGTACCCGATATATCATGACGATTCTACTCAAGCGCGTCTTTACGAGCCTCGCCAAGGAATTTATGACTCCAAGATAGAATTGGATCGGGCGGTAAGCGTCTGTTGAATACCGATTACGCATTGCGTTACATGCACATGCTGTGTGGAGCCTGCTCTCGATTTGCAGAAAGAAACATTTCTTCCAAAAATGCGAGTTACCACATACGTATTTTTGTGATAATTTTTTTTCATAACTTTCTTTTAGAGAAAAAAAGTAAAGACTAGTATATTCTCCTCCATAATCTCTTTATATAAATCTAATGTTATTTTAACATTGGCAACTGTAATACTGAAAGATAATAATTAATTATTTTAAGTATTAAAAGCATTGTTCAGTGCTTTAAGTCCAAATATAGTAACTGTCAAAATATAGTAAACTTAAAAATACAATACAATATTTTAAATACTCTAGAATATATTAAATTAAGTACTTGTATACTCTCTCTCTCTCTCTCTCTCTCTCTCTTCTCTTGATTTTTATTTATAGGAAAGATCGCGGCACGATGGATCACGGGATATCATGGGTCATTGACTGTTTAGAGAAATCCAGAATGTTTAGATTGGTGCAATTGGTAACATATGATTGTTATTTAGTTGCCCATACTATAATATGTATCTACATGGCAGTGATCTACTTTGAAAATATTGTATTGATCATCGCAAATATTGTATTGACATCACAAATTTTGGTGTATTTTTTACTGTTTGAATTTTTGTGATCTACATGGTGCTCTGATCTTCCCTATATGTTCTTTACCTGAGCAATATAATAACATTATATTGGCCGCAAACTTTTGACAGACACTGCAAGTACTATCTTTGAGTAATAAATTGATCAGTAGTGGATTTCTGTGAGAATACGTTTTTATCTTAAAATGGTTTTAAGTAATTTGTTTAATACCTATATGACTGATTTATAACATCTTAAAATAAATTTGAAACGGTTTTAAATATAAAGATCGTACGACTATGAATAGCTGCCTACGACATACAAGTACATATCTGTTAGTATTTGATTATGGACATTCGGTAAAATAACTGTCGAGGAAATAGACATTAAAATTTTATAACATGTCACAAAAGTTTTCGATATGTCTTCTAAATGCGACGAGATCCGCATAAGATTTCTTGATGCGCGATAAATAAAACTCGTATTAAATTCACGAGAAGCATTAACGAAATATTCGGAATTATTAAACCCCGGCTTCGGTCCGGTTGGGTATGAATCTTGGATATCGCTACGGTCCGTCGGGACAATATTATCGAGTAGTTAAATTCAACGGTACAATATATTTCGAGTCAGCCAGCGGCTATTAAGTCCGCTCGAGTGCGGTGCCGCGGGGCGAATTAATTAATAAAACCCGCTGTTCATTAACTAATTGACCATCGGGTAAAGAGCTTCGCTGAGAGATTTCGTTTCTGACGCGACATATTACATCGACCCCAACGCACGAGCGTGATTTAATAATTGCAGTATGTATTGCATCACGTGTATCGAGTACTCACATTTCATGACGGTAAAACTATTAAGCCTAATTTACTTTTTCGCGTGCTTTACAAGCGTAGCGATAGTCACATGTAAAAGTAACAGAGCTAAAGAGTGGATTTAGCTTAGAAAAACATTTGAATTTATATATTTACAATAATATAAAATGTCAAATTGATTTGTAACGTAAATCGAACATCGGAATGTGAATTCATAACGAAATAAATAAATCCACAAATAACAGATTGATAAGAAGATGAACGACGTAAAATACACATATACGTATTTTAATCAAAATATACATATTTTTTTCTGTGTAGCAGATGTAAAAATTTTAGGATTAATAAATTAATAGATGACATCTCGTGTCTCTTTTGTGTCAAATGTTTAGTGTATCTTGTCGACTACATTTATAAGTATATTCTTCAGTGAACTTGTTGAAAATGAAGTTTGTTGTTTTCTTGTTACCAAAATTTTAATGCAGCGTCATTTGTCTCCAAGCTCCAAGCACGGTACTTATTCGTTTGCAAATAATGCGCGCACGTCACGCGCATTATTTTGAACCCGAGAATTTCACGGAAATTGCCAATACGCCAAGCCGTTTTGCGTCATCACGGAAGAACATTTATACGGTTGTAAGTGGAAAGCCCGCTAACGATCTACAAACTAATATGTGTAATAGCACCGCACTGGTGCCGGGGCCAGTTGCCGGGACCGTTTCCGCTTTTCAAACATGTTCTCAAACGCAACGGAACTATCCAATAACATTTACACTCTGCTCACGTGATTGCTCAAGATTTCCAAACTTTACTAAATACCACCGGTGAGGTAAAGCCTCCGTTTCCACAGAAGCGACTTTAAAGCTCTCCATTACATGTATTTGACTCCGTTTTGTCAAATTTCATTTATTGTGAGCATTTAATTCACATTATTCCGAAAGGATATAGATTAATGTAATAGCGTTTGAATTTATTAAGAAGTATACATATATGTATATATATTTGCGTATTTATGTATTTATATAAAGCGCAAAATGCAAATTGATTTGCGGAGTGAAGTAAAAATCGGGATGTAAATTCGCATAATCTGTCGATAAATAAATAAATCCACAAAAGAGCAATGTTTAATTCGTCGTTTATTCGCATCGACGGTCAATATATATCGCGTTCGAACAAACTCGGAAAATTATTAATAGTGATAATCCGGTGTGTGCGTGCACGTCGCCAGATGGTGAGTTTTAATAAGTCAAATTAAATTGGATTAAGAGGAACCATCCGCACGATACGGGACCGAGGATTTTGAATATTATATCAAGAATTTTCTGCAGGTTTCTGTGTAGGAACAGCCGTGTAGTAGTTTGGCTACATCAGCCGGAATGGTGCGAAACGATCTTGCGAAGAAAAGATTGTTTCTTCCACAATTGTTACAGCGTGTCTAACACGTTTCTAATTAATATATATATATATATATATCATCTTTACATTATCAACTTTACATTTGAATACAGAAATTATTTAATGCAATCTTGATATTGTCTCATCTTTAAAAAAGTCTTATTTTGATATTAACTAACCCTCCGTCTGCAATCTGAGTTTTTCTAACGAAATTTTACTTTTAAATTTCATTTTCATATTCATTCTTTAATTTTTATTAATGAAGGTTTTAACATTAGAATTCAAAACTGTTGGATAATGTAATAGTGAGATGTTAATTGAAAAGTAAATCGTAATTTTTTGAAAGCCTAGCTACAATAACAAAAAGAACCTGATTTGAACTGATAAATAAAAAGCTTGAGCTAAAAAGACTCAGATTGCAAATGGAGGGAGTAAAAAATATGATTACACAGAGAAACAAACTTATTTTTTAAAGAATCGAATGATTTTTTAGTATTTGAAAAATAATCCATAATATAAGAACTGATTGACACGATATGGTAGATAATATCAAAGATAATATCGATAATAAACGCAACAAAACAAGTACATTAATATTATTTTCAACGACATGATTATTCTATACTGATTTTTTCACATAATCGAAAAAAAAGAAGAGAAAATTTCTTATAATATTTGAAGTATTTGCTTGATTTACGTTCAGAGTTGTGTACATATTCCATATATTTTCAAAGGTGCGTGACCCGTAAATATTTTCAAATATAAATCATATAAATGCAGTATTAATTAATTGCACGAGATTAGGTTGTTCGAGATAAAATAGGTTGACAGTAACATGTGATAATATGCATACCCTTATTTATTATTAATAATCGTATTTTGGAGGCACAAAACTCGACTGAAAATAGAATACAATGACGCATGGGCGTGCTACGTGTGCATTGCACTTTCAGAAACAGGCGTGTAAAACGCGCAAACACGTTACACATTGTAACACGTTTACGTGGGCAGGTACAAAATTCTGAAAGCATAAATTAATTTCCCCTCATCCCTCCGTTATATCGACGAGAATCCGCGAGTGGGAGCATAATTTCGCAATTAATGTTTACTTTTTTATCTCTAATTATATTACGATTTTGTTTCGGTCACGCATTGCGAATATTCACACTCCGATAAACCCGTGATATGTGCAACGTATCAATTTTGCAAAAATTAGCTTGTCCGGTTAGCCGAAAGTGGTCGAAATTGAAAAAAAAGAAAGGAGACTCGACAATTGGCGTGTTTTCGTTAATTGAATTTTCAGCCGCTTCATTATCAGCGCCGGTTGCTCGCCCGTTGATATTTTTCCAATCGTGCTCGTCCGCTCGTGCTCGCGTTTTCCTTCGTTTTATTTTATTTTTTATTCCTTTTTTTTTTCACTGTAAACGAATGCGCGCGCGCGCAGTCAGTAATTAAAACATAGAAAGTGGATACGAGTGGAGAATCGCAAGAGGTCCCCGTGGCCAATGAAATAAAGATATACGAGAAAAAAATGTTTGATGCCTCTGCATTAAACTGTTCGCTGGATCCCATTTAAGTATTTTGGATTGATTGTTTTCTCAAACGTGAACTAATCAAGATATTTTTCTGAATTTTTAAAACAGTGTTCGTATTTCGAATGAAATTTTAATTATTAATAGTAAATATATTCTGAGGCTGTTAAAAATTAAAAGATCAATTGAAACGTTTGACAAAGCCTTCGAATTTCCTTCAATTCATTTTTTCAGTTTGACGTTAATTTGGCTTTATTATACATTGAATTATTCTTGTTGCGATGATGTAAATGTAGTTTAATAATGCCTATTATTAAACTACATTTTACGTGAAATCAAACTGAAATCGTGGCGTAACAATTGCTTGATGCATATGAACAAAAGAAATTTCATCGTAAGGGGAAATACACGTTTTCCCGAATTGAGCAATCACCGTAATGTGCGTTACACCATAGACATTGCACAAATACGATGTTAACGCAATGTTGTGTTACGCCGAAGCGGCGCGAGTCGTTCAGCGAAAGCGATGAGAATCTTGCGAACTTACTCTTGCACAACGTAAATTGACGTTAATACTTTTTTTATTTCACGATTACCAATTTTTCATTAAAAAATCGCATTTTGAGAGTTGGATATTTAGTGTATGTTGAGTATCGTCCACGATATTACGCGAAGTGATGCGCTTAAAGTCAGATGGAATAAGATCGAAATAATATCAAATTGAAGATATTTTAGGAAAAATCGTGTCATTCTCGATGTTCTTTTAATTTTTTAACTAAAAAAGATTACTTAAAAATCATTGTTATATAAAAAATTTGTCTCATAAAATTGTCATAACGTTAAAAATGTAATGAATAATATCATTACGATTTTTTTCAAAATGACTCGAATTTGATGTCATCTTGATTTTATAATGATTTTGTATCTGGGAATGTGACTTGATCTGCGGCACGAACAAGAAGAGATTTCGAAGGCGGTTCACGACCGACGCTAGTTTCGATCGTAATCGCGCAACGATACGCCACGGTTGTCCGACCATATCAATCACATCAGAAGCGGCCCAGTCGATTCCGCGCGTTACCACAATAGTGTTTCCACGGGATTATTGCCACGTTACATCGGTGTGTGCGAACAACACCCAACACATTTTGACGGTACACTTTATCGCGGCTTGCATGCTCCGCTATAATCCTGCATCCTTCCTAGTCTTGGGTTTCTCTTTCGCATCGAATAAATAAGTAAACCACCATAGAGTTGATTTGACGCCTCATGTGTTATTTTCACAATGCGTTTCTTTAGAATATTGCGGTTCTCCGATGATTTCCCTATAGACTCTCTGTCTCGATCCTCAAATTATTAATAACTTTATCACCTCTTCAATTATTATATTATTTTCATCAATTTTATAATTTTTGTACAGAACGATAGTAGAGGATTTTTATTGAAAAGAAAAGAATAAAGTATTTCCATAGAAAAAAAAAGGGTAAAAGATCTCTGTTGAAAAATTCCAAAACTTCGGGGGCGAAGCTCCCGTTCAACTTAAATTCTTCACGATGCGAAATAACTTATAACAACGTCGTGGATAAAACACTTCTTTCACCATCCCCTTCCTACTCGATCGTTGGAATTATTGACGAGCCGCGGATTATATCGAAAGTACGAAAGGGGCGAAGACGCTAAGGAAAAGGAACGCGTATCCGCGGGCGGGAGAAGGCGAAAAAAGGCGCGCCTTTAAAAAATAAACGAACAAAGACGAGGAGAAAAGGAGGAATAAAGCGAGGAAGAGGCGCACACGCGCGCGCCGATAGAAATGGCGACTGCTTGATACACCGTGCACATCGGATAAATTTTCAATCGGACAAATTCTGAAAGGGTCGCTACTACACCCCCGCTTCCCTTCTTCCGGTTCCCTTGCCCACCTTTTCGAACCCCTGCACACGACCGAGCAAGTTTAAAAATCGATGCAGTCTCGAGGAACCTTCTTCGTCTTCTTCTTCTTGCGTTCCTCTCTCTCTCTCTCTCTCCCTCCTTCTCGATTTCGCGGGGGTGAAACTATCCTTCCTTTCCTTTATCGGGTCTCCTTTTCTCCGTCTCGTGAATAGGAAAAGAACGTATACACACTGGCCAGATACGCGTACGATGGACGATATAAACTACACTACGATAAGCGTGCCCTCCCTTTCCTCGCTTCAATACGATATTTGATAGACACGATTGGAATTCAAATGCTTATGAAGCTCCCTTATTTTTATTTTTATTAAATGTTATTTTAGTATTTTAATTTTTATTGCTTAAAGCTTAACTCACGTAATGTGTATTAAATATTATTAATAATTAATTTATGTGGATCAAATAACGTTTGCTATGCAAATTAATTATTTGTTCCGTGAAGCCACAACTACCTTCGCTATACAAACCGCTGTAGATCGAGAGAGTGTGCGTATTATTTTTACGGTCCGTTGCCTCGCGGCCTGGATCTGTATTTTTAATGCTTTCTGGGGGTACCTTTGGGGGATTTTCCAGTTTGATACATCGCATATGCGCCACCGAGATCACGAGCCGCAGAATTGCAAATCGAAAATACGTATCCATTTTTTTCTCCTAGTCTTGCTTCGCCCCGGCCTGATACGTTCACCTGGTGTGTCTATATGTGTGTGTGTGTAAGTATGTGTGCGCTAAGACGAAGCTCCCGAGGTATTGGATGTGGTTCGGGGCACCGAAATTCCGAATGCGGGCCACGTAGACGCTAAAACGCCCCCATGATTCAATTCGCATCAGCCATCCTCCCTCATCCTCCTCCCCCCCCTCGTCTTACCCCTCCTTTCGTTCCTCTTTACCCCCGATCGTTTCCCCGCAGCCTCCTCTCGTGCACATCTCCGGGAAAGCTCGCGAGTTTCATCCTGGCGCGAAGACATTCTCGAGCGTGTCAACCCGTACGCTACTTACCGCGATTGTCTGCTCTCACCCTCTGCTACCTACGGGTAGCTATCCCCCTTCGCCCCTCGGCGGTGGAAATTTTCCTTTTACGGCCTTTCGCGGGGATGCAATTCCTATTTTAGGAGCGCCGATCGAATGCATTTAGGCACCGCGCCGCGCCGTGTCGGAGCGGGTGAGTAAGCGCGAGCCGAAGCGGGATGGTGCGGGCGCGAGAGGACTCACTTCAACCCTCGAGGATCGATATGCGGCAGCTCGGACTCGTAAACTATCGCGTATCTACACAGACGCGCGGTTCTGACGCTTTGAAGCCACTCGAAGAAAAGAGGCTTGAAGACGATGGTGCATACGTGGACGACGGATGTGAAGGGACTTATAAAATAAGTCGGTTTGAATATGTTGGAGCATTATCTATTAATCTATACTCAAATTAGACTTAATTTAAGTTATTATCATTTTTATAGATCGCTACTGCTCTCACTCGATATATTAATTTCATTAAAATGATCCAGTTCTAAATTAACTTAAGAAAATGTATTAAATTGAACACAAATGTAGTTCATGATTTATTAAGTGATATACGAACGTTGTTTACTTTGAAATTAATTGTAGAAATGGATTTAATTATATACTTTGACACATGAAGTTAAAAATGTTATTATTTAATTCAAAGAATTGGGTTAACATTTTTTTCCTCTGATATCTAATAATGCAATTGTGAATACAATTTAAATTTTATTAAGGTAAAACGTATATATATATATATATACTTCAAATGGAATGATGAGTAATATTTCATTATCAATTTGAAGCTTAATTCGCAAAAAGCCTTTTATTTTTAGCAGCTTATAGTTCGAATGTTATTAATAATTCTGGTTAAATCATTAGCAAATATCAATAATTCATTTCATGTTCCATTTATTCATTAATCTATTATTTTTTAATATATTATCTTAATATATATATATATATATATATAATATTTATTTTATATATTTTATATTAATGTTTAATATAACATTTTTAACACATGTTTCTAAATTTTAATTAATTGATACTTTTTAGGAACAGAAATATTGAGTTTGTTTACGTTATATATAATTTGATATACAAGATACTAGTAGAGTAATTACATTCTAAATATTCGCGATACATTAAATAAATATAAAAAATAGTACTTCATACCGGTGACAGTTAGTTAATTAATTAGGAAAACGATCAATTTGATAATTAATGAATTGAAACTCGATTGAATCGATGAAGTTACATAGAGATGCGACGTACGTTAATTCTATATGGAAATTGGACGTAATTAAACAAACTAATATATGGGTCATTAAAATTGGCGGAATTGTGTTACTCATCAAATGAATTATATTTGGACATTGATGAAAAAATTCTGTTAAAGATATATTCATCCCTTGTCAAAACATCGTATTTCGTTAATGCAAGGAAATTTCTCATTTTCAGTTAATGGATGTGATAAATGTAATATAATGCACACGAGTGAGATTTCAATTTGTGCGAGAATAATCAAAGACTCGAATCCTACAATACATGCAGGATGAACGTTACATTCAGGGGCGTTATATTCGGTTTGAAAAATTTTACGATAAATGACACGCTGTGCAGTGAAGAAGCGAATGGATTAGCTTCCATTTTCGCGCGCGAACGCCGTGCATGGTGAAAAAAAGGGAAGTAGCATACGCGTACGGAATACACGTGCCAGTCGGGTATATATGGAACTCATCGTTCCCAAGCTATTTCGCAAGTCCGCCCAATCGTAGAACTATTTTGTTGTACGTGGCTGGGTTTGGAATGAAATTTTCCTTACTTTCTGGTGCTCGTCAAAATGTCCGAAATTGTTAAGATGAGGTTTACGCTAAGTCGATGACGATGTTTACGAAAAAGTTTTTCCTGCGGCACACACGAAAAAATTTTATCGAGATTTTGTCATTAATATTTTTATTTGGACATTTTAATGTGAAAAATTTTGATATTTTAATATTTTTTAAAATGTGTACGTTGATATTAATCCGAAAACCTCGAGCGTGGTACGCAGAATTCATCGGTCAAAATTGTTAGAGAATTGCGAATAGATCGCCCCGTATCGGGATTGTAACACCAGACGGTTTGTGTTATTTTGTGGTCGCAACGTAAATATTATTTTTCGCGAAATTCGAGGTAGCAAAACATATTTCGGAAAAAAAGAGCTCTGTGCGAAATTTATTTGACAGCATTGCAAATCTGAAGTGTTTTCTTTATGCAAACGTCGCAACGATGGATGAAATAGCTTGAGATGTCAAATTCTTTTAGTATCGAGAGTATTACCAGACAATGGAGTTAATTAAGTCTAGAATACTAAATTTTACGTACAAGTGAGCGAGATTATTGAACGTTAATCTAATCAGCAAGGTGTCGTTAATATAATGTTTGTTGTGAGTCAATAATGTCATCAAAATTATATGTTGGTCATAAAGATACAAATAAAATCTTAAGTCATAAACTAATATATAAAGTACATTTATATGACGATACAATTATGGCATAATTATGATAAGAAATACACGTTATTTTACTTTTTAATATGTAATGTAAGCTAAGATTTAATTTATTTTTCTGTAAAACCAATTTTACAGTATAGAGAATACAGATAACTATAAAAGAGAAATATTGGGGGAATAACATTATTAATTATTATTCTTCTTAAATAGGCAATATTTGAATGTAAACAAGTATGTATATCAAATATGAATAATGTACGTATATAACATTACTATTCTCTTAATAAGAAATAAGTATAAGCACACACGGAAAAACACATACTATACATATACTAGTTCCCAAGTGGGAACAGAATACCATAAATGAAAATAACGGGTGGACAAACGTGGACAAACAGTGGACAAACGAATGCAATAATGATTTTACCAAAATTCGCATTTAGGTGTGCCGACTTCTTAGAGCTACTTTGAAAAGTCAGCATCCCTAAATGTGAATTTTGGTAAAAACATTATTGCATTCGTTTGTCCACTGTTTGTCCATGTTTGTCCACCCATTATTTTCGTTTGTCCACCCTATTATTATTATATTTTTCATAATAATGAAAAGTAATCACGTGGGGGTACTACAATTTTTTTTTGTGTACAACTTTTTTTTGGAGGGTGGACAAATGAAAATAACGGGTGGACAAACGTGGACAAACAGTGGACAAACGAATGCAATAATGATTTTACCAAAATTCACATTTAGGGTTGCTGACTTCTCATTGTTAGTACTGCTGCAGCATTATGATTCGGTAACCATTTTTGGTATAATATTGTTACTGCATTAGGTACAATATGTGTACTGATTTTCGGTATTATTGTGGTACTGTAATCCCGTATTGTAATACCGTACTATAATGGTACCGACGTTTAGAAACATTACGACACCGTAATCCCGTACCATAAGAGTACTGTATTTCGAGTCTTGGCCCGTTGCTATCATCCCAGTATTATATCAGTACAATACCAATACTGGCATCCGATATCACGCCGGTACTGAATACTAAAAGTTGATACTGGGCCAGTATCTCGCCGGTATTCAATTCCCACTTGGGTTATAATTACTTGTTTCATATACTTTAAAAATTTACATCCGTAAATTTATATAAATTTATGGTAAACATTAAATTTATTTCAAAATATACTCTAAATTCTATTGTGAATTTGATACTTTAATTAAGATTATTAAATAAAACAAATTCAATTTGCTTATTATAAATTATTTAAGAGAAATAATCTTATTTTAGGTAGAAGCTGATATAGTATATTTTTATAAGTGCAAATTTATTGTATATATATATATAT
>NW_017275086.1:2674585-2692732 GCF_001594065.2 Cyphomyrmex costatus
CTTCAAAATTTTTTTAGTCTTAAAATGCAATCATGAATAGACCTAGAATAGTAATGCCACATATTAAATTAAGAAGTAATTTAATAATTTTTAATTTAAAAGTCTGAAGTAGTAAAAAACTTGGGATATGGACAAAAAAGTTCAGATTGTAGATGGAGGAATTTCAGGGAATAAAATATAATTATAGACGGACTTAAAAGCGTGAAGTGTATGAACATTTTATGTTACATTAATTAAATCTATTTCTTCGCACATAAAAAAAGTATTCTCTAAATTCGAGTAGAATTTCACTCTAAAGAGTGAAAATTGAGTTATAATCTTGATAAAGTGTGGCGCAATTTTCAATCTTTAATAGCGAGATTTCACTCCTCAGAGTGAGATTCACTCTAACAGTTTTGGAGAGTATCAATGGCAATATTGTATCATTCAATATCGATAATGTTCTAGGATTAATAAGCAAACATTAATAAGTCAATATCAAACTCGTGAATACATTAGCATAGGCTACTTTGCAACCCCACAGGCGGCTTTATGTATAGGAATTTCTAGAGCACAGCAATATACAGAGTCGCAATGGGACGAAAATGAGGGTCGACGGCGATGACGATGGAGCGAGCTGAGGTCGAAGGTGATATGAATTGATTCGTAGGGAGACGAATGAAAGCTCGTCGAGGTCTCATGAAAGGGATGAAACGCAAACTTTTCATCGACCCGATGTGAAGGGCACGGTTTCTTTCCCATCAGACTTTTTTCTCCTTCTTCCCTTTCCTTACGACCGTTTCAACCCTTTTGCGCGAACGAAGCTTCCGGATAGACTTTCTGAAAAGGGCAACGATATTTTCTGACTTCCCTCCGTAGCAGCGCTACCTGCATATTAAAATCTCGTTAAAGCCGTCGCTCAAAATTATCTTACGCCTTTCTTTTTTCTTCTCGCTGACTTTAATGCGTAGCCGTTGGATAAAACTGTAATCGATGCCAAAAAAGAAAAACACTTTTCTTTTCAGTGCTTCAGCAAATGCGCGAAATTGGAATATGAGTTTATACAGACAAATTGGCGTAATTACATTTGGAGAAAAAATTACAATTATTCTTTTTTAAACAGTCGTTATGAAGCAATTAAACGTCACAGAATATTAATCCCATCGATGATAAATGCGTTTCCCAATGGCAATATTTAAAAGATCGCGCGTGGATTAAAAATGTGGATTAATTTTTCGTTAATCTGGAAATAGTCACCTAGTTTTTATTTTACGTAAATGATCATTTGGAATGTTTTTATACTCTAGTTAAAAGTTTATCATTATTATGAAACGTCTATTATAAATTAGACATATATTACTGATTGTTCTGCAGTTTATTAGTATTTGCGGTCATTACGCGTATGTAGCTTTATTTAATATTTTTTAAAAATGTAAAAAAAAATTAGTATATAAGTAAAAACTAGTATAGTAGTAAAAATTAGTAAACAAAACTACTGTGATTTCATTTTCTTGCTGCTGTAAAAATCATCCCAGATGATTTCCAAGTTAAAGGTGTATACTGTGGTGCTATATTTCATAGAATTATTAATGAAAATTGTATATGAAACGCGTGTATGTCAATCTAAGGTGATATGTACTCTATATGACCTAGTATGTGCCCTATACTCGTTGTTTGTAGGTAATTACACGATGAATTTAACAGGTAGCACTGTATAGTAAGTCATGCAGGCTGTCCATTTGACTCAATTGGATTAGTTGAATGCTTAGTTTGTTCACACCCTGTTATTACCAATGTAATATTTTGTAGGTAATTTCTTTTTATAACTATACCAAGAGGTGATTATTAATTTCCGTTGTTCATTTTATTGTAGCTCTTTATTTATACTTTATATTTATAACATAATGTTTTGTTTATAACTAAAGAGAGTAAACTTTTTGTAAGAAAGAATAAATATGATTAACTGAGTTTACTGATGAGTGTAAAAACACATCGATCGTAGCTTTTTCTTTGGTACTTTTGCAATTTTAGATCATATGGATTTTAATTTATTGTGGAAATAAGTAGATAAGAGAGTCAATTGTGTAAAAAATAGTTTTTTGTATACTATAATATGGAAAATATATATCAATAAATGTGTTAATATATTTGTAATATAATTTTGTAAAAGTAACAACACTTAATTTTCCATTTTTTATAAAAAGAGGGAATCATATACGTATTTATTGTCCTTATTGGATATATACATATAACTTAAATGCTATTTTTCTTAACATTTTTACTGCACTAATGTGAATATATTGAAACTATATTTGCTTTTTATATTTCAGAGATATTTCCTTTTTTAAATCTAACCATCAGTTTTTAATTTTGGTCTCAGCACAAAATTAGAAAAACTCACAAAGCTTAAAAATAAGCCATGTAAGGTGAGTTATCTTACATTTAATTTGTATTGCAGTTTTATTAAATTAAATTGCAGACACAGAGATATTTTATTTAAATTTTCTTCTCCTATCGCTATACTCTATACATATATGTATGTACAAACAGTAAACATATTATGCAAGATAACGCAGCAAATTACGTGCTACTAATAATGTTACGTGTCGTATAGGGCTGCTTGTTAATTGATAAGGACGGCCAATCAAAATTAATGCGGCCGTCGTTAACGACGACCGTGTCGAACTTTCTCCAAGGTCCATTCGTCTCTTTCACAAGGATCAGACTTGGCTAGATTCAGGAAACCTCCGGCGAAATCCGACGGCCCTACCGCGAGAATATCCGGACGTTTGTCAAACGTTTTCTTGCCGCGACTTGTCGGAATCGGCCCCGACAAATTGGCTAGCATAGCAAAAAGCGATACCGAGCTTTCGGCGTGTCTGTATATGTCGCACGTTGGTCGGCTGTTACGGAGAGCGAATCCCTTTCGTCGCTTTTTGCATGGGCCTGGCAAACTCGCGCGGCAGCTCGCAAGATTTCTCTATTACGCGTAATGAAACAACGCGGTTACGTCTGAAAACACGACAGTGGGACGGTTAAACGAGATAATTCATAGCGGCCGTAGAGAATGGACGAGCTCTAGTTGTTTTGATACGAAATAGCGGAAAGCTTGCCGAGAAATTAAACGCAATTACAGTCGTGATTATGATCCCTTATGATGCGCGATAGCAAATATATTTTAACACAGAGCTGCTCTGAGAAGTCGGCACCCCTAAATGCGAATTTTGGTAAAATCATTACTGCATTCGTTTGTTCACTGTTTGTTCACGTTTGTCCACCCATTATTTTTGTTTGTCCACTCTATTTTTATTATATTTTTCATAATAATGAAAAATAATCACTTGGGGGTGCTACAATTTTTTTTATGTATAACTTTTTTTTGGAGGGTGGACAAATGAAAATAACGGGTGGACAAACAGTGGACAAACGAATGCAATAATGATTTTACCAAAATTCGCATTTAAGGGTGCCAACTTTACAGAGCTGCTTTGAAAAGTCGGCACCCCTAAATGCGAATTTTGGTAAAATCATTACTGCATTCGTTTGTCCACTGTTTGTCCACCCTCCAAAAAAAGTTATACACAAAAAAAATTGTAGCACCCCCAAGTGATTATTTTTCATTATTATGAAAAATATAATAAAAATAGTGTGCACAAACGAAAATAATGGGTGGACAAACGAATGCAAGTAATGATTTTACTGCAAAATTCGCATTTAGGGGTGCCGACTTCTCAGAGCAGCTCTGTGAAGTTCTCAGACTCGTGACAGACTCAACCATAAAGACATTTGATTACAAAAAGATGTGTTTGATTGTGATTATGAAAAATAGTTGAGCTTTCTTGATTGTCAACTATCAATCGGCGGTCGCCATAAGGGTAGAAGCCAAACTGAGAAAGTAGGACGATCTTATGAAAGCGAGGGGAACTACGCCCATAAAAGTCGACTTCGAACTTTACATCCAGGATCGACTCGAGTTCGGTTTGACACATCACAGGAAAGTTATAATTCGGCTTCAATTTGGCATATTTGGCTGAAGAAGTTCGGAGTCTCACTCCTTGGAACGCGCCGCGGAACTTTACATTCACGGTCGATATGGATAAAATATACGCGTTTACTGACGATGTTTGAATTAATAATTTTCGTCACTGCATAAGCGATCGATTTTCAGCCAAGTATCAGGAAAGTTTACTAGTTTCTTTCTGTATCGCGTGAAATCGCTATTTATTTATATCAAAATATATGCATCACTCCACTGTTCGAAGATAAATCACCGCACATTACAACTCCTTTTTCTTTTCAAGATTTCATTAATCGGAAAGTTTGCATACATCATCCCTCCCTCGTGTATAAAATCCATCACGGAGAATCTCTTCCGACTAGTTCCTAGTTGGGTAATTGTTGGGTAATACTTTAAGTGTCAAGGCTAGAACGTTTTACCAACGGCTTATTCCTGGCCGCTCCATTTATTATGCCCGCAAATTTATCACGGTTGAGAATTTGTCGCTGTGGCGAAATTTCGTGGGTCGAGTCCACGCGTTTCTGCCGATGGTTCGCTACGCGAACAGTGCTCACCTGCCCCGTAGAAGGGAGAGAAGAGGTCATGTGTGTATGTCGCGGCGTACGTGCGGCGACTGCGAACGTGGACGAGGCTTAATAATGGTGGAAACTCGCGGCCTAACATTCCAACGTGACCGCTGGCGTACGCGGTTAGCACACCTGAGGGATTTTGAGTTATGACCGGAAACGACGTCGGCGGCGGCGGCGGTCAGGGCAGACGTAGAGGGTGACACAGGTGAACGAAGGGTCGTAGGGTGCGACACGAGGGACTATAGTGGATGGTAGGGACGCGCTTTGGGATTGCGGATGAAGGCGAGCAGGTCGAGGACGTAACGCGGTGACGCGCAAGTCCGCGTCGCCTGCGACCTGGCATTAATTATTTCATATCCAGAACTCAATTTCCCGTCTGGCTAAAACAGAGTCAATTCTGTCCTTCGTCGGCTCGAGTGGATCACAAAGCGATATTAATATCGAAACGTATATGATCTGTCTAAAGTGATCCTTGAGTGTTAAAAGGAAAAGTAGGAACGTGAGTTAGTTGATATGAATTTCTGGTACATACGTGTTATAAATTATGTATATTGTAAATACATGGAATTATTATATAATATAATAATAATATAATAACATAACATAAATTAAAAAAATAGATACTAAGTTCATTTTAATAAGAATAGTCCAAATTTTTTTGCAGATGCAATACAAAGAAAATGGAATTGATTGACATTTTTGTTTAAAATAACAACTTTTATAATTAAGAATTAATAGTAAATTTAAGTATATATTAATATATTTTATCTTAATATTATTTCATATAAAAAGTTAAATTGTTTTACTCATCAGAATCCTTGTTAATTAAACCATTATCGCATAGCATATTCAATAGATCCATCTCAATTTTGCAGGATTATATAATTGAGTGGGTCCACGTCAGCTCTGGAGGAGTAAAGAACCTCACACTAATTATATGGAAAATTGGGACCTGGTAACATGAGTTAGTTTTTACATCCTCAGTAGCACAACCTATTGACACAATATTGACCCAATATTATCTATAATGCAATGTCAATGTTTAACTAATGTATCGCCAATAAATTGCTACTAGGGATGTAGCTTATGTTGTATTAATGTGATGAACGAAAAATGTTATAGGCACATGGTCCAATAATGGATAATGATTGAGCTATGATATATCAAAGTACAACTTGTACTCACAGAGTAGCTTTAATACATTGTAGCTCAAAAAATGTTCATTGAGTCTTGTGTATGCGACATCTTTTGTTCACTACATTATAAGCTACATATATATAAAATTAAAAACTATAATTCATTTCACACCAGGACAATTTTTCATATAATTATGGTCTTTTAGCTATCAAATGGTGAGGCTACATTTTGTAAAATACGTTAATGCGAAACGTATTAGATTGTAACGCGAATCAGCGAGCATTCTACAATCAAGAGGATCCCGTAAAAGTACGATTAAGTACGGCGAATCGTTATTCTCTGGTGTCGCGGGAAGACCGTCGTGTATCCGTAATCCGCTGTGCTCGCCGACAAAATTGAAATCTAGAAGCAGTGCTGGGGATCGAGCTAATTACGTCTGCCACTCTCTCGATGTATCGGCCGCCGTCGGCGAATATTGCAGTTCGGTGCGGCAGTCGACGACAATTATTGCCTTGATTGTAAGTATCTTCGTGCTGTAATTGGACTGTCAGTGAAGCACTTGCACACAGTCAATTATCGCGGCAAAGACACGATTCGGCCGTCGCTTCGAGCTTCACGCTCGCGTGTAACTTACGGCAACAAGTGGAACTTATAAAGTACGACTATGTCAACGTTTCATTTCATTTCGAGTTACTAGAAAATTGAAGTTAAATCGAAAAAAATATATTTATATAATTTTGCTCCTCTTACATCTGTTACTTTATTAATTTGAGTGTTTGTGAATAAAATCGATTTTATGTATTATATAAGGATGTATATCTCACATCAGTGAAATTTTATTTTTAAATAAAGCAATGTATGTGTGAGTATACAAGGTAACGGTTTTAAGAAATGCACTTTTCTGATGATACGAACAACAACTGCGAATTTCATTATCAGCTGTATCGTTGAACTACGGTGTATGTACTTCATCGTACACCGTCCCGCACTTCAAAAGTTCTCCTGCTAAAAGCTGGCGCCGTTCTTTTACGGCAGGTCATTAATGATTAATTGCCTTTCAACGTACGGCAGCCACGATCAATCGATCGCGATCGACAGCAGCTCTTTCCTGTTTCTCTCTTTCTCTCTATCTCTCAATATTTTTTTCCTCTTTCTCCCTCCTCCTCCTCCTCCTCTCTCTCTCTCTCTCTCTCTCTCTCTCTCTCTCTCTCTCTCTCTCTCTGTCCTTCTATCTCCGACCACCCCACTTCTCGACGCTCGACTCGCATTTACCACTGATGGTTTTGCACGCAATTTGGAGTCACGCCAGGATGTGGTTTCCCACGACCATCGTGGGAGGAGGATACCGTGGGAGGTGTACCGAGCGAAGCCGGATTGTGAGATGGAACAGAAGATAGGCAGTCCGATCGGCTTCTGGACGCGCGGATGCGGCGTATTTGAGCGGATTTCCAAGTGGCTGCCATGCCGCATTCCACAGAATCCGATGGTCCGCCATTAAGTTTCTGTTCAATTGCAGATTAAGGTCTTCTGACGCGTTTTTAAGTAATCTGCTGCATTTGTGAATTTCAATTTTATCCATCCTCTTTGATTCATTTTTATTAGATCTTACTTAATATTAAGGTTAATATATTCATACGCAAAGAATGATTTTTGTAGAAGCATCTAAAATTTAGCTAGACATAAATCTAAAAATAATTTTGTTGGACTGTTAAAATTATTAGTAGGATGTAAAAGCATAATGAACAATGCTGCAAAAAATTTTGACACATTCTAGTACCCAGCTTGAACATTCTACGTAATTATTTTGAAGATCTAATAAAGTTATTTTCAAATTTGTATCTAGCTAAATTTTTAGCAATAACACATATAGATCAAGCATTCTGTCCGTATGAAACCCTGGAAAATGCCAGTTTTACAGAGTGATCCGTGCGTCTCTTTCTATCTTGAGAGAGAGAGAGAGGGGAGGGAGTGTTCTTTATCGCTCTTGACAGTCACAGGTGTGAGATAGAATGAAACAGCACGGATGCTCAACGGCCACTTAAATTGTTAATTTCCAGTTTTATTCCCTGCTGGATTCCTCACTGGAAAGCGCGCTTGGTCTATGTATAGTATATGTTATTAATTTTTAGATACTTTAGCTAAAACCTTCTCTCCTAATATGATCTTATTTCAAGACCATCTGAAGATTATTAAAATATTAATTAATATCATAAACACTGAAAGAAATTTATATCCGGAAAAGTGATTTATCTCATTTTTCATTAAAAAGAGAGCAAATTAAAACGACGAGGTCAAGCGTAGTAAAGAAAGTAAAATTTCCCATGGATTGCGGACGTGCTTTTCTGAGGACACCCGGGGATTTATTTACTTCGAAAGGCTATCTAGAATATCATGTGAGAAACTCATGAAGCGACTTCCTGGCTCCAGGATTTAAACAAGAGCTTCTCACTCATGGTGGTGCTTCATGAGCGTCCGCAAACTATTCACGGGGTCTCTCGCGTGCGGCGATGTTTTTGCGAATGTTCAGCGTATGTTTGCGTGGCTGGCCCGCGGCTATAGACGTTCGTAGATGTGCGCTCACATATATGTATTCTACCTCGCGTTTACCGAGTTCGTTTGCACATTTGTGCGAGTTGGACGCAACTTGGCCACAAAGAACAACCGTGTCCCAGAAGCTATTAAAGCTACCAGGAGAGTATATTAATTCCCTTAGTATTATCCCTACGATAATATTAATCCCTAGGAAATTCCCTCCTTCAAACATCGCTTTCAATTTCCTATCCCATTTTGCAATAAGAATTCATGGGGGTGCGTATTAAAATAAACACTTCAACTATATGACGATCACACACATTCTATCATTTTTATATGATTTTCATCTGCACCGACCGTCTCGTTCTCACTTCGCAGTGCACATACGGATCTACGCAAACTGATGTATACGCATACCCAGAGGGAGACAAAGGAAGGATATGAAACATCCGGCGATGGGGATACTGTTAAAATGTCGCCTTCGGGGTCTTCTTGCAAAGCTACCGACTGAGTCATCATTCCACGTCTCCTTTTCAGCTTGCAAGATTATTCTTCCTGGGTGGGACGAATAGCGACGTTCGCGCGGGGGACTTGCTAAGAAATTTTATGACGCTGGAAAGGACGCCGAGAAATCCGCGCGACGTGCTTAAAAGCTCGTTCGGAGATCGTCGCGGATTATGCTGGGGGTTTCGGTGCGCGATGTCGCCTATATGTCGCGCTGTAAATTGTCGCTGTCATGATACAACTAATTCACATTATTTTGAATTTGTATTACAATTAATTTTAATATATCTTGTTGAAATTTTATAAAAGATTCTACTATTTTCATATCTCATTTGCATTATAATTGTTCTATCAAGATATTGAAACGAATTGCAATAAATTATACAGCGAGCGAATTGAATTGCACAGCTAAACATTTCTTGTTAAATTTGACGTGTCCCCACTTGACGTGTTCTACTCAATTTTTGTATTAATGTAACATAAGATGGCTATATTAAGAAGCAATCATTATATAAAAAATTGCCATAAAAAATATAACATTGAAATTTGTAAGTAAATTGTGAAAGTATATTTCTTCGGTAAAATTAATACTTTGTTAAATTAACACATTTCAGTAAAATTAGTATTTATAATATGTTAAATTATATTAACATATATATAAGATGCATAAACAGCATCAATAATCGTTAAATTGTTAATCAATTGATATTATTGCGGTAATTTATTGTAGTGTTGCGTGTTTCAAGTCTGAAAAAATTTTGACGCGCAATCGAAGAATTACATATGTAATATATTATAAATTTACACGCACTTATTTAGAAGCACCCGTGATCCAGTTTAGACCGCTGCGACATTGTCTCATTCGGTTTTAACATATTTTATTCTTATTTAAAAATTTATATTTTAAAATACATTGTTCACTTATTCATATATTGTGTAATTTTAACCGAAGAAATGTTGAACATTAATTTTACACAAAATGTTCAAATAAAAATCACGTCAACACTCGAATATATTAAGAATTTAACACAAAAATTTCAACAATAACCGGTTTAGAAACAGAGACAAAATGTTTTACTGTGTACAATAAAAATAAAATCAATAAACAAATAATAATCAGGCTACATTCGACACTGAATTAAAAATAGTAAAATCATTCCAATTCTTTTCTTGTAACTTACACTTTTCTTTTCGGAAAAGCAGGAAGATAGAAAAATCGCATAAAGTACAGTACTTCCAAGCAATCGGTAGTCTTTTAAGGAGTAAATTAAACTCTTGCTACTTCCTTTCGTATCACCAGCCAGTTGATCTAAGTGAAAAGTTCATTGCCATGTTCGGGACCATGAGTGCAGGTTGGTGTTGTTCTGAAACAGAACGTTTTTGCTTTACACAAAAATGTAAAATAAATATGGTGCACAATAACAAATTCGATGTAATTATTTTGTATCTATAGTATATTTTTCACATTATACGGAAGTTGTAATCACATATACTTATTAAAGCCCATAGTTTCACAACTCACGATCAATTTTTAACCAAGGTTCTACTTATTCCTCATCTCCTTCATATTCTAGAATTGGAAAGAGATATAAAAAATAAGTTGAATCTCGATTAATAGTTAACTATATGAGTTGTGGGATTGCATTTAAGACACCTCCAAACGCGATATGCATATATATAGCCAACGTATTCCAACATTAGCATATACACAATTACACATAGGTACATGACACAATTATCCTGATTATTGAATGTAGTCAATATTTAACTAACATATGCAAAGTCGACCACATCTGGAGGCGCTTTTAGGCATGCACGAATAATTACGATATTTCCATACAACGATCTCGCAATTGTAGTGCATTAGCAGTAACATTCTCCTATCTCATAGTTACTTGAAAAACAATGTACGAAAAACAATACGAAAAACTTTTGTAAATAACCAACGAATTTATCCTACACCCACGAAACGAACGTACCTTCGGTCGAGGCAGACTAGCGCTAACGAGCCCGCGAAAGGAGGTATAAGATGTGCAGGAATAATCTGGCCAAGATTAATTACGAGATGCGAAGAGCAAGAGCGTACATACGCCTTACATACTTGCATGCTGTAATGTCGAGGGTCTTGAATTCAGAAACTGACATTCTGGCAGAGCTCGATCTTACGCAGATATCGTTCGTGTTTACGCGTCGCTCGCGGCGCGGCGGTGGGGGTGGTTAATCATGGCGTCCCCCATCCCGTGCGTGCTGTCGCGTATACATAAAGTCGAGACGGCCGCCGTCGTATTCGCGCGGCGAGAACTGCTGTGTCTGTGTAGTACCGTCGTATCAAATACCTCTCGGGACACGGTCGCGACGAGTACTGATTGTGAGTGTATACCCCCACGCGATCACATCTTATAGACGATGATTAGGATTGTTACTGTTATTATATATAGGCCGATATTCACGATCGGTTCTTATTTTAAGTCCGCGTTTTAAGTAATTAATAGTTTTAAGATGATACGGCCCTCTGATTGGCTTATGGCACTTTAAGACTGTACTTGAGAGACAACCTCAAGAAGAATTGACCGTGAATACCGGCCTTTACATAAGTACATAAAGTCGATCCGCGATTGGCTGATTCGTGCGACGGATAAATGAATCGAGCCGACGCGCGCCGGGAATGCGGAATAATGCGCGATTCCCAAGATCCGGCAAATGTATTCATCGTTAGTAATAAATATGTTTTATTTTATAAACAATTTAAATCGTTGTTTAAAACAATTTAAATGATTGCGCTTTAATCGTACGTTTTCGAATCGACCGTTGCGTTAATTTTGATCAGTTGCCAGCTTGACTCGTGCCGTGCCACTGAAGTGAAGTTGCCGCTCTCTGAGAAGTGAGAACGTCAGGGGATACACGGAGTAGGAGCAGACTATCTCGGAGTAGCGACGCATTTAATTTATCTATTAAATACACCTGCGATTAAGGGAGCACGGAGTCGTGCGCGATGCAAAGCATAAGGTATAAGAAAATTAAATAATTAGTCTCTTGTTTTCTCATGAATAAGGCAGGAAACGAAGAATAACTTTGATTGGTCAATTTTCTGATGCATTATGCGTTCTGTACTATGCGAGACTCCATGCTCCCGTCCTATTTGCGGTTTGGTATTTGTCGTTTGTATAATGTATAAGTTCTATGCGTATCGGCTATTCGTCGAGTCACGCGACGTTCGCGTTTGATTGAGATCTGCAGGGCTGGGGGCCGTTCAACGAAGGGACGACCGTATACTCCATCGCCTCGTTTCGTGGGACGTGACTCGCGCGAACTACAGTTTGGTATGGTGAGACTGTCCTCGCTCTTCCCCGCGCCATGTTTCATTCGCGACACGGCGTCGTATGATCGTTTTATTGTTATTGTCAAATGTTAAACAAGGATAAGCAATATTCGCGGGCGTTGTAAGCGTCAAATAATCGCGGATCCGTAATATTATATTATCTAACATATCTAAGGTGCGTTCGGGGAGACGCTATATTTGTGTTATTTATTTATCTTCATTGTTCGTTATATTAAATATAAAACAAGGATGGAATGACACAAATAGCGCTAATAGCGTCTCCCCGAACACACCTCTATAGGCGAAACATTGTTTGAAAGTTGCTCACGCAGTGAACAAGGACGCTCTCATTTAGCTCAGTCGCGATCTCTTTCGTTTGCGACCCGAACAAGAGAGAGTGCAACTAAGCTAAATAAGTGCGTTCATTTCCTATCCCCGCTTCTCGAATGTTCAATCCAGACAAACTATGTCTATGTGCATAATAAAGCGTTTGCGTCTCGCGCGATTAACGTCGGGAGTGTCTTTCAAACTACAAAGTGACGTGCGATCATTGATTTCGGTAACTGGTGCGTGATTGTAATTAATTTGCGTTCTCGCGCGCGAGTGTTGTGTGCGAGTGCCAGGGGGAAGTCTGAGAGGAGGAGGAGGCTTGGGCGGCATCGTGCGTCGGAGGAGCAACTTCGAGGTAATTACCCAGATAACCAAGCATATCTCAGGAAAATTGCGTAAATCTGTGATTGCCTATAATGCCGACAACTTGTCATATAGTTGTCTTTAACGATCTCCAATCTCGAATATACCGATATTGTAACAAGTCGAAGCAACAATAATATATATAGGGCGGATTTTTTAATTTCACATTATGCGCAAATGCAGCTTTACAAAAAATTACATTTGCGCATAATTCGATTGATCAATCGATGAATTAAAAACCCGCCCATACATATACAGAGTTGGAGTTACTTTTTTCATTACTTTTTATAATAGACATGACATGATAAAGATGACAGCATTATTATTTATAAATAATATTAATTATTTCTGACGTTATAATAATTTAAATTTTACATTTGTATTTTATAGAATAACAATGCAGTTGCAACGTCGTTGGGTGTTGGTGAGTGACGAATTATCTTTTATTTCAATTTAAGATCCGCGGAAAAAATATTACGAATAAATGTAGAACCTTACGGATTCATTATCTTGAAATGAACGAGCTAGAAAATATATCAATATATTAATATATTTAATTCTGGGATATCCGTGGAATTTTGTCCTTAAATGTGAAAGATTAAGTGCGCGCGCAAAACGCTATATTTAATACATACATATTAAGCATGTGAAATAACAGAAGGACAGGAAATATTTTAACGACAGTTAGATTATAGTTGAACTATTTTATTTAGTGAAAAGAAGCATTGGGGTAATTAATAATCGTATCTGATTTCTTGTAGCGCTATTTATTAACTCAATTTTTCATATTTATTCATATTTATTGATTAAAATAGTGATAAAATTCAATTTTATCACTATTCTTTTTTAATTAAAATGACCCAAGATTTGATGAAAGCTTTTCGCGGGATAGAAAGTCGGTAAGTGTGGTTACCTAAAAGCGTGATACCATCGATTCATTATTTGGAAATTCTTGCGCGATACTGACATTTTCATGTTGAGGTATCCGTCTCTAATTAATTCCAAGAATATATTATTAAAGTATCATACAATGGTTATCGGACACCCTGTAGATTTCAAGCCATATAGCGGTCGGGCTTGTTTTGTCGTGGCAGACTGAGGGATACCGGTGATTTATTAGCACAGGCAAGCAAATCCTTGTCGCATGCAAATAGAATAAACGAATGGAAAAAAGGAATGCGCAAATGATGTAGCCGCGAGCGTGTTATGGGGCGATAAAAGATTACCGGCGGCAGAGAGAGAGAGAGAGAGAGAGAGAGAAAGAGTGAGCGGTAGCGATACTGGATGAGTCTGCGTGGAAAAAAACAAAATTAAAAGTTACGATGAAATGTGCAGAAATTGGAGATGAAATCAATTCACGCTGTAACTCTGCCATGCGGAAACACCATGTGCATTAATTTCATTTATCGAATTTTAGTACAAAGCAAGCCCTATAGGAAAAAGGAGCAGCACATTGAAGGGCTTTGTACGCCAGACTCGTACAGTTTCATATCTCTTCTTTTTTTCGCCGTTCTGTATACAAAATGTTTTCCGTAATTTCGTGTTGCTAAATCTGTTTGAAATAAAACAAAACTATATCGCGTAAGAACTGTAAGAAATCAAGGAATATTCACGCGATTGCTAATCCTAATATAATCGTGAGAGGAAAGTGTTTGGAATTTATGACTATTCGAGCGATATTACAGCGAGGTCGCAACATTTCAGCAATATTGCAACATTGCAGTAACGTCGCTGCAGAGCTTCTGTGCTGGGAAAAATATTTATCGTCTAATAAAAAAAATATGTACTTATATATACTACACTTAGCTTCGAAAACTATCATAAATTGTATGTCTAGTAATAACTATCAAAATTGAGCTCCTAACCATAATTATTTTGCCATGCAATTTATAATCACAACTCCCCCTGTCAAAAATATCACACAAGTGTCATGCGAATGTCCACTTTGCCGCAGGTGACATCGCTATGGCATGATTATGAAGCTGTGATAAATATTGTACCTTCCTGTGACACTGCTACGACATATATGGATTAAAATGATAATGTAATATCATGTTGTGACTTTTGATAATTTCATGGTAACATCACATTTTACTGGCAAGTTCTATTGTGACGTCACTGTGAAAATTTTTACTATGGGAAAAATACCACACACTTTACTCTCGTGTATTAAAACGCTACGGTGATCGATTTTAATAAAAAGTTCGGCGTGAGAAATAAAGCCACTCTTTCTAACTGCAGCTCCATTTGATTGTATTCAAGCCATATGTGCATTGTTACGCTTACGTAAATGTATATCGTTTATACGTTTCTCGCCGCGGGCTTGATCGTCGACGCGACGCGGCGCGACGCGTTACGTTCCGATAAACTCTCGCGGCAGCAAATAAAGCATCCAAGAAACACGTTCACCGTACCTAAAGGGTGGCAGGGCGATAATCCGATATAATGACGATGACGAAAGTAAGAACGACGATAAAGGTAAACGATGGTCTCGTCACATCTTTCAGCCGGATGGCGTGGCGAGTACTTTTTCCACGGCCTCCTCCTCCCCACCCTTTATGCCATCCTCGTTCTCTGTCACCACGCCGTACGTCGGTCGCTCAATTCCCGACGAAATGGAATATCGATACGCGGAACATCCCGAGGGAAGTGTAGCGAATATTGAAAAATTCTTGCCTGAAAGAAAAAAAAAGGCGGGAGCGAGCGAGAAGGGGAGAAAAGGAGAGAGGATTCACAGAGGAGGAGGAGGAGGAGGGGGGGGAGGCAGGGGGGAATGGACGTTATAGAGTCGTTTGCATTTTTGGAAAATATAATCGACCGGCTTGAATTGATCGGCGCCGAGACAATTGGCCGGCGCTCTCTCGTCGCGCTCGTTTGCTTTCGCTTGAATTCACGGCTGCGGATGCGCCGTGGAAAAACCGTTGATCGGCACAACGCGCCGAGAGAATTCGACCTGGAATTTATTCTCACAACAATGTGCGTGTTATTGCAGTCCTCGATTTGAAATATATGCGTCCCCGTCGCGCTTTTTTGCCTGGCGCTTTTCTCGGATAAAAAGAGAAAGTTTCGCTTAGATTGCGCTATATTATTCCGAATCCTCCGTATCATTGTTATGCGCATATCACGTATGGTCTTAGTATTATTAATAATAATAATATTGATATTTTGGTTGCACCAGTCTAGTGAAAAATGTATAAATTTATCATCGCTGTATAATTCTAGACTTTATGATATAACTCAGTGTTGCTGATACTTGCCGGTGTATCTATACGATAAACTCTATTGTTCGAAAAAAAAAAAAAAAAAACTAATAGCTTTTCACGTGTATTGTTTAAAAACTTTCTGTCAATAAATTTGAAAACCGGATACAAAAATCGCTTTGAAAATCGTGCAGTTCCGGCGGGAGAACGTTAACGGCAATTTGGCCTCGAGTGCTTCGACTTTTGAATCCGTCCATCGCGGGCTTCAGGTTCATATCGGCTACAGAGAGATATTTTATTTTTTGCGAGCGCATTTGCGCGCGACAGAGATGATTGTTGCAGAAAGGGATGTTTCGAGAAGAGGAGGTGGAGGAGGAGGAGGAGGGAAGGGGGCAGAGAGGTGATCGGGGATGGATTAAACGCACATTCGAAATTTCGATTAAACGGGATTTCGATACACACAGAACACGTCCCGAAGGGAAATTTACCGAATGTAGCGATCCGGTGTCCGATCGGCGATACGAGAGGGGCAGGTTTTCGGCCGGTATACGAAGTCATTGGTCGGCCCCACACGGGGCCGGGGGGAGAGAGAGCGTGGGCGCGGATAGTATAATGCGAAATGAAATTGTCACGATAATCGTCCGTGAGCGTGTATACGTATCGCGGCCGGATAAGCTGCGTGGCGGAGTATATACTGCGATTGTCAGCACCCACGCGTATTTACGCGCGGGAAACTTTACGTGTATAAACGGCGAGAATCTCCCACTTTGTACACAAATCAATCGGCTAACGGAGGGCTCAATTATCATCGGACGCGTGAATTACTCGCTGTATTTCGAAATCGGAGATATCGGGTTTGCAGTGTTTTAAACGTGGATGCATTCTGTCGTGCATCTATATACTTCGATCGAATAAGAGTTATTAATCCTTATAGAATATGTGATAATTTTCTGATTTTTTACCACATATATCCGATAGATTATTTGTATCTGTAGGTTAATTTTCGTCACTTTTACAAGTATACAAAAATTGTTAGCAATTCTCTCATACACAAGGTGTTTCGATACTTTTAATTATACTAACAATAAGACAAAAGTTTTTGGGGGGAATGTGTGAATATAATTACATAGTAATTATAATTTTGGTTATAACTGCTGTAATGCGTTAGCAAATAGTTATGTGAGTTTTATTATATTAATAAAATAAAGAGTATACATATATAGCTGGCACTGAAAATGACTACAAATTATAGTTAAATTATGCAATCATTTTTATACAATATATGATAATAATTACAATTATGGTCATTTTGGGTTGCCACAATTATATATATATATATATATTTATTGATAAAACTATACGTAGTAGTCATTGGATGTTTTCCAGCAAACACAGATGACACAGTGTAACACAGTGAATCATACTCTTGAGTATGTTAAGTTAGCACCCCAACTATAGTACTCAGGAGTTCTGATTAGAGTTCCCACTTCCTTTTGACGAGACGATGAGTTCCCTATAGTTAATAACAAGAGTTCCGCTCAATAAACATATCTTTTTTACATTTTTAAAAAATGGGGTGCTAACTTTTTATCGAATTTCGAGGTGGAATAGTTCTGAGCGGCTTAATAGCTTCAATTTGCGATTGAAAAAAATTTTCGAATAATAAAAAAAAATTAAAAATTTTTGAAAAATTAATTTTTAGATACGATAGTTCTGATGATAATTCCTGCTTCTTTTTGACGATACAAAGAGTTCTCTATGATTTTTAATGACATATGCGTTTAATAATTATTTTTTAATAATTTTTTAAAAATGGGGTGCTAACTTTTTAACGAAATTCAAGGTCGCATAATTCTGATCAGCTTAACAGAAGTATTTTGTGAATACCTAGAGTTCTTGATACATAAAAAACATTTTTGAAGAATAATAAAGTTTAAAAAAAATAGTAGAAATCTTTGAAAATTTTTTTGAGAGTACCGAGTAGTTCTGAGTTGCGTTTCTTATAGATCTCGACGAGTTCTATCGAAAACTGTAAGGTGGACAAGCGATTGGACCAACGGTTTGCAAGATCAGCGACATTTGTCAGAAAATCAACAATTTTTAGAGTATATCTCGGAAACCATTGGTCCAATCGCTTTGAGCCCTCATTGAGGCCTCACTTTTCGACACAACTCGCCGAGAACTGTCCAGAACTCC
>NW_017275086.1:2702413-2739802 GCF_001594065.2 Cyphomyrmex costatus
TCTTCGTATCGTCAAAAAGAAGCAGGAATTATCATCAGAACTATTGTATCTAAAAATTAATTTTTTAAAAATTTTTAATTTTTTTTTTATTATTCGAAAATTTTTTTTACATATCAGAAACTCTAGGCAATCGCAAATTGAAGCTATTAAGCCGCTCAGAACTATTCCACGTCGAAATTCGATAAAAAGTTAGCACCCCATTTTTGAAAAATGTAAAAAAAAATGTTTATTGAGCGGAACTCTTGTTATTAACTATAGGGAACTTTTCGTCTCGTCAAAAGGAAGTGGGAACTCTAATCAGAACTCCTGAGTACTATAATTGGGGTGCTAACTTAATATACCCCATATTCTTGTTGTTTGTTAAATTTTAAACAAAGCTGAAATAATCATTATATTACGTTATTATGTTTTTTGCTGGAAATTATCAATTATTATTAACTTTAAAGCAATAATAACCATAATTATAGTACAAAATATAAAAAATCTTTCTCTTACAGTGTAGATATACACATAATGATAGAAAAATTTACAACAAACAAAGTACTAGTTATAATAATAAAATATAATGCTTAGATCATTATTAAATATTTTCAGTATTTCAACGAAGTGAAATGCGTATATGGAATGATCCATCGGGTGTACTAGTTAATTATTATTTGTTTCGATTAGTTATGTTGGAAGTGATAGAAGTAATCTGTCGTCAAGTTAAAAGCGAGAGAGGAATACAACTTATTATACTCGCAGTTTACACCTGCCAAGTGTAACCACCGGCTGCAATTTTACTCTCTATTGACACTTTTCTTTATTGCTTCTCGTTTCTTTTGGCAGCGTCACGTTTCTTACGGAATTAAGTAAAAAATGCATCCGTATTTCCGCGTCTGTGCACGGTTCCTTTTGTTGGCGCGACGACAGTTAATGACTGGATCCTTTCTTTCATCTTCCGGTATATTCCATGCTAGACTGAGAATTGGTTCCCAGAGGAAGCGGTAAGAGAGAAAAAGAGATTCGGCAGCGTGCGCGCGCGTTCGCTCGCGCGCGTTAAAAGACCGAAGAGATGTAAAAGGCCGGAAAAAAAAACTGAGGGTTATCGATATGCGGGCGAAGTAAAACAGAATCGAAATGAGACAGTGAAACGTCGCTTTGACGGTACGTCGATCAAAGCGCGAGACGACGCCGACGGTAGACGCGAAAATCTTTTTGTACGGAATTCATCTTCTTGTTGAGCACGTTCCTCTCCGTTCTCGATTATCAGCCGCAGTGTACTGAAACCATCGTCTGGAAAAACGTCGGCCCTTTGAAACGCGAGTTATGGACCCGGTTCCCGACGAATAGTTAAGATTACTCAAACTGGACGGGTGCTTGTAATTATGTCTTTCGTTTTTCTGCAGTCACGCGTTTTATTGCGAGCCACACGTCGAACGACTAAGGACGTCGCAAGAAGTAGCTTTCTATTTCGCCATTATGCTCGTCTCCTACTTTGTGTCGCGCGGAGAGGCAGGTAGGAAATCACAAACTTAATACTCTCCCTTTGATGTTGAAATTCTTCCATTCGTTGGACGCCAATCCGTACGATTCACGTACGTGGACTTTGTAAACGTTTTCCTTTCTCAGAAGGCAAGAGATGCTTTTTCGTTAGGATAGCTTTGTCCTCTGCTCTAATGCACTGCCTAATTACGTTTTTGTACAGGATTTTTGGAACGATATAAATGTATAAAAACGAAATTCGATAAAAACTTATAATTATATAAATATATAATATTAATTAGATAAAGATATAATTATGAGAAATGTAATGTTAATTTATACGAAAATAATACAAAATTTGTCTTGGATAATTTTGTATACGAGTGCTAACAAGAACATTTATAAAATGTGTCAGCCAAATCGTTGAGTAGTTCTACTTGATTTGAATTGATTTAATTTATGTCGTAAATTAATACATGAACTTATTAAATATTCAGCAAGACATTCTAATGCAAGAAAGATTAACATCTCGATTTATGATGTTATCCATTGTAAATCTGGCAATGCTTGTCTGACAGTGCATGCGTTCACTACCGCATTATCGCTCAGCTATCGGATAATTATTTATGTCTCTAGAGGCACGGCGCCCATTCTAGTCTAAGTTCGACCACTACGATGTACGTGAATTAATTGACAATTACTACATGGGAAGGTACTAATCGGGGCTTCAACAAAAGCTGGTTAATGAACTGCTATAAATAATATAAAATTGTACATGCGAGATTGGGAAATAACTTATTATTTGTAATGAAGTTTTAGTGAGAAGTCTATATGAATACAACACGTTTTAAAAACATCTCAAAGACATCTTTGCGAAAAACGTTTGAAAGATATCTCGATGTTAGATTTTGCATTGTCTGGGTAATAAGATAAGAATAAGTCCGGAAATTTTTCGTATTCTTCATATACCTATATATTCGTGTACATTAGTATAGAATACTTACGAGTATAAAGTCCGTTTAATTATATTGTAGATATATTCAAATTTAAAAGCAATATTTTAATAAGAAGGTGATGTTTGTCTGAAACATTTTTAATTTCCGTCGAAACCAGAAACGAATATTTAGTTATGTCAATTTCGGTTGAAATCGAAAACCGAAACTCTTGTATGGGAATCATAGAAAGATCAAGTGCGCGCATATATACACACACACACATATGTGTATGTATACCTTTTCATAAATATCATAATTTAATTATTGAAGTAATAATTATATACATTATCACCATTCCAGTATTACAATTCTATTATCACAATTTGTAATAACTCAGTAAGTAAGAAACATTTTGTATCATTTCATAGTAACATTGCAATAGGTTACAAAATATTGTTTACTAGGATGTCATACACTATTCGTAATGTTATGATTATGGAATTTTGTTTTTGTATTTTCTTAATAATAACAAAATTTCAAAACATAAAATAAAAATATTTTTTAAATAAGTTTTTGAAAAATCAGTGTGGAAATACATTTTTTTTATATTAAATAAAATTTATGTAATAAATACTTGTTACGCAACTTGATCAGTTTCAGCTACATTGTCAAAATTCTTTTTCAATTTCGGCTGAAACCTAATAAAAAAATATCAATTTTTAGCTAAAACTGACTGTACTCCAAATCGAAACCGAATTTTTGATTGAACCTTAACCAAATAATGTATATAAATTTTATTGAATTTTCAATATACATATATTATATTTATGTGTGATATATATATTTGATTAACATAAGCCTGCATTTGGAGGTTTGGAACATAAATTTATTATTGTATTAGAATATGTAATTTCTAAAATCGAGATGGTAATTATCCGAACGTAATGTGGAGAGGAAGACAGGATAAGGGAGAGAGAGAGAGTGAGTAAGAGAAATTGCTCGAATTCATAGTGTCACGCCATTGCTGTTGGCAGGCGATCGGCACCATCGGGGAAGCGACGCCCATACGTTCGTCGCCGGTAGTACTGTGCGGTAATTTGAAATGCAGGAGCACGTCGCGCATTATATATTGACTGCACTACTAGCGTCTGCGATGTCGCTGGTATTTCCGAAGTTGTCCCTCACGAAATCCAACGGAGGCTGCTGGACCGCGACGGTCGCTGTTCGCCGTCCAACCTCTTACTTTTACTTCTTTCGGGAGTTACCAAGTTTCGCGTAATGGAAAGTAATTTCGAGAGTAACGACGATGAGAAGATTGCGGTATAAAAGTACCATGCCCAACACAAAGTATCACAAAAAGTGCTTAGATTGTGCGTTAGGATTGACGTCATGACAATTTATCATTATCTATTATCTTTTTATTATATATTATATAGAAATAACAAACAAACGTTTTAAATAAGTAATTGGATAATTCAGTTTTAATGATTCTTGTTTTATTTTGCAAAACGTTTACTTTTTAAATATCTTTTATGTGTATAACGTATAAGCCATTTCGTATAGACAGTACTGTCAATATTTGTGTGATTATCATTCTAAAAATAATAAAGATTACTAAATCCAAGTTTAGTCATTTTTATTATTAAAAATGATAATCACAAATATTGACATTACTGTCTATATGAAATAGTATTGTACATTATACACATAGAAACTATTTGGAAAGCAGACGTTTTCGAAAAATAAAACAAAGGCATTCGAAAGTCCAGGAACAACATGTTATTTCAATGCAACAGATTTACGTTCCAAGTCTCCAAATACAAACTCTCGTTGCCGGCTTGTATTAATAAAGTAGGTATAAATAATAATAGTGAAAACTCAATAAAATTTATACACGTTATTCATCAGATGTTATTTTATTAAAACGTTGCATGGATTTGATACAAAGAATTAAATTTTAAGTATTATATTAATGTACATGAAGAGTGTTAGAAAATGATCCATCTATTCTTATTTTATCCTGAATAAAATAAAAGCGGTATTTGAATTTTCATAATTACAAAGTAATATTACTAATCAACTGATTATGAACTATAGTGATAAATTTTTAATAAGATATGTTAACAAACATTTTGCGTTGCGTTTTTCATTGTGACATCTAATTTAAGTTATAATTTTTTTACAAATTCTATCAATATGGATCTTCTGCAAACGTATTCAGACATGTTATAGTACATAAAATAATTCAAACTTGTACTAGATATCTTTGAGTTATGTTATTCTCATTAAAAGAGCACGAAAAGTTTGTATGAAAGAAAAGAATTTTTTTATTAGAATATATATATTATATATATATAGTTCATATCATTTTCGAAATTTGCAATAAAAAAGGATGTACTCGTTATATCTTGCGAAACGAATTGTAGACACAATTATAGTAATCAATCATAAAGTGGACGAACCGTAATGAATCGATAGACAACGCACGTATACGATTTGTCTTGGGCGAAGTTGATAGATAGATGATGGATAGTACTTGCGTTTCAAGTCTGGTCAAAAATAGTTGCGTGTAGGTAGGTAGGTAGGGAAAGGACACTGCATGTAGTGCTCAGGGGCAAGGGGGTGGCCGAGAGGGAGCGGGGTTGGTGGAGGGGATGGACCGGAGGGTGAGCCGTTATACTAATTTGGCGGGCGCTCGTTAACGACCCCTTTGAGGTCATAACTTTTGCCGCAAGCTCGACGCGTGTGCGAGCGCAGGTAGTGGCGTGAAGCGCGCGATGTACCTGGTGTCCTTTCTGGATCGCGCGCGTCTCCCCTTTCTCCTTCCTTTCCCGTCGCGTTGTCGCCCCACTACTGGCGGTTTCAACAGCGTTTCAACACTGCTCGGCAGTCGGTACTCTAAAAGCATCGCAGAGCTTTCGTTGCCCCCTTTACTCTGTTTCCCTCATCCAACTATTCTCTCTCTCTCTCTCTCTCTCTCTCTCTCTCTCTCTCTCTCTCTCTCTTTTTCTTTCTCCCTCCGTACTAGGGGGGCACGCACGTTACTCGACGAGCTTTCGGGCGCATGCCCGGCCAATCAGCGCGCACGGCGCGAAACGTAATCGCGGGTTCACCAAGTGGGGATGAGAAACGTGCTCTCATCTCGCGGACGCTCTTCGAGGAGCTTTCCCGCAAGCTCAGTAAGCGCTGCGAGCTCGCCGTGGCCGGGAGCGTCTCGTGGTTGTTACGCGTTGATAGATTAAGTATAATCTTCGCACACCCCCCCAGGCTTACCACGGCAAGACGAGATATTCACTATTCTTCATAGTTTAAAAACTTCGTACGGGGGTAAGTTCTACGAGGAAAAGTTGCGAGTTGTGGCGAATCGTGATACTCTCGCCGACGTTTGTTCGTCGTGAATTTACTGCAAATTAACTCGTGTCACATGCAGCGAGATACACATACTTGGCGATTTTCCGAAAAATTCTACTTTTGCAGAGAAGAAGTTACTCCATCATAAATTCCATCAGATGAGAATCGTAATTTTTTATTGAAGAAAGAAAAGAAGGGAGACAATTAAGTTAAAACCTCACATCAACTTCGTATCGAACAGATGCTTTGATCAAAAGATAAAAGTTTGACTATATTCGATGAATAGGAGAAGGTCTAGTTGAACTAAGGGCCACTTCAACTTACTTCACTAAGTTACGCTGAGAGGATCCCGGATCGAGAAAGCTAGTCCGTGAGGAATTGCGAGGTAGCTTTCGGCGAGCTGACGTCATCTAGAACAAACAAGTAGACTAAAGATTCGCGGCGGGGAGGGTATTATATCCCAAGGCTAAAGGAAAGAAAGCGAAGGCGAAGCAGTATAGGGACGAACAGCAAGAGAGCAGCAGCAGCAGCCAGAAAAAGAGTGAAGAAAGAAGAGTAAGAAGACGAGAGAGTAGAAAGACATCGAGGGAAGCATCGAAGACGAAGGACAAGAAAAAGGAAAAAAAAGCTCGGAAGCTTGAGCCTCAGGGTTATTACGGCAGGCAACTTAGACGAGACAGGATTTCGATCGAGGTATTTCCGGGTGCTGTGGTGATTAAGAATCGATTAATGCGATCAGCCCTAATTAGTAATCAGCTAGCTCGCTGTCGTAATTCGCTCTGTCATCCAACGCTTTTGCGTGATCGCAAATATCTGCTAACTAACACGTCGTCATCGTCGTCGAGGGAAACTGAAATCAACCCCATTTCGATGCTAACACAAGACATTTTTGGCATTATCCAGCAATGATGACGGGCGCAGCATTTCTGAGAAACGTCTTCGTGCTTGTTATCGATTGATTTGATCAGATTGACTGATCAGACGAAGAATTGGATTCCACGCATTAACAGGACGAGGACGAACGATGTTTAATAAAGCCACATAAGGATCGCGCGTGCCTGTTTCTCTTCACTTTTCTTTCGTCGAGGGAGACGGAAAGAGAAGGAGCTAAAATGTGCTCGAGATCGTTCCTACTGTGCGTCCTCGGCATCATCGCTGTCATCAACGGTAAGCCCATATTACATTATAACACTACCGAGGTAGTTTTTTTTTCTATACGAAAGAGAGAACATTTTTGTTAAGAAACAAAATCTCTTCGCGTAATTCGTATCTTTAACTAAAGAAGCGTATAAATAAAAAATGTTTCGTAATTTATGGCAGTTAGGTATTTGGCAGGATACTGATGATCATCATTGCTTTGATGATCATTGAACATCGTATCGGTCAACTGATTATTTTTTAAATGATTAACCCTTTGCAATTAGACTATTCTGAATTTTACTATTTATTGTCAGACCACCTGGATCGCTGAGGAAAGATTCTTTTTCAGAGGGTTTTTGTGCTCTAAAAAAGTTCGACATACAATTATACAATTATATGACTCGAACGTTTTTTTAAAATTTTTTTTTATATATGTTCGAATTTGAGGCAGAATCGAAAAACCATCTTTAAATCCTTACGTGGTCTGCAGGGAGTTAGAGAGAATATTGCAAAACTTTGGAGATTTCTGGGAGATTTCCAAGCGTATTTTTAATCATAATTGCTACCGACGTGAAAATGGAAGTGGAAGAAAGATGGGGAGAGACGGAATAAATATTAAAAGTTTATGAAACATATGTACTCGTGTATAATAGATAAAACAATTTTTTTTACATTAATTTTAAATTTCTTGGCTCTGCATCAAAAAAGTTGTTTGTCTGTCAATGTAGATGATCTTTTGAAACTAATTTAAAAATCGCGTGTAACTTCGTACGTCCAGTTCCGGTAATGTAAGTAAGAGCTAACCCATCCATTATTTATATTTCTTGTTCTCCGGCATGCCTTTCTCCGCGCGGCGTTGACGGGCGACACGGATGGACCTCGCAGAAAAAGAACGACGAGAGGTGGCGGAAGGGGATCTGACGAAAATGCTCGCTCGTCGAGCACGCGGTAACACGACGGTTTTATACATGGCCGGTTTTTATGGGCGCACGCCATACGCGCGTGCCGATGGCCGTAATCTATGTGCTGAAATCGGGGGACAACGAAGAGAGACGGGCACTATAATACGACGGGGTGAAAGAGAGAGATAGCGAGGTGGACGGTTATTTTCGCAAAGGATGAAAAAGGACAGGGTGAAAAAGAGAAAGAACAAGAGAGAGAGCTAGAGAGAGAGAGAGAGAGAGAGAGAGAGAAGGAAAAGCCAGGCCAGGTTGAGGTTGTTAACGTGTACTAACGGAACTCTGTCGTTGTACGGAATACGGTGGAAAAAAGGTTGATATTTTTGCCATTTCGATGAATCGGTGACAGAAAAAAAATCGGACTATCGGTACGACGAAAAATTATGCCAGCAAGGGCCAGGAGGTGGTATCAGTTTCGTTCAGGATAAATTGAAATACTGGCCGAATAATGATTCTCTCTTTTTTTGTCAGCGGTTTTAACGTACTGCACACTCGTATTCATACCATTCGAGACTGCGTTCCCTTTTTACCATCGTTTTAGAATCCCTCTGCCGAGTAGAAAAAACGTGCGGTGTGCTGTTTGCGCATTTCCACGTATCCACAGAATGTCTACTCGTATATCTTTTAATTGCGATTTTTTTAAATTTACACGAGGACGTAATTTTCACTTAGCAAAAATTTTAATAGGACGAAATCTCGTCGAAACTGTTTAAAAGATAATTATCGCGACAAGAAATCTTTATGATACAAGAATCGCGATAGAAATGATGTTTTGATGATTTTGGAACATAGTGTATATATTTTATTATAATATTTTTTACACCTGAAAGGATTTTGTGTGTACAGCGTAGCCGTGTTTATGTTTTGGGGTGTTTATATTAATTAATATAATCCGCTGCGTGGTATACTGCGGCTTTTGCGTGGCCGCACCACTGCGCGGAAAAGCTAATTCCGAATACTCGGAAAAGAGAGGCGCTTTTTGACTAGGACATGTAACAAAAATGCAGAAATATATCGGTGCGCTGGTTATAATATAAACGGTTCGTTCAGCGCGTAAGATACGCCTGTTACCTCCGCCATTGTTTGAACTCCATGTAATTAATTAATCATGACGTTATGCGCGGTATCACAAATATTTGAGATAAAAATGCATAACTGTATGCATCGAGCATCGTGATTAATGGCATGAACGCTCGTTATGTGTGTGCGTCGAGAGAGTAGCTGAAGCAAAATTTCATTGCAACTGTAAACAGTGAAAAATACGGAAACATTTATTAACAGAAAGTAACAATTGCGTAAATAAAGGAAGATAAAAAATTATAAATATCCGAATAAAACAACTAATAAAAATTGAAACAATTTAAGTGGATATTTAAAAAGCATGTGTGTATATATATATATATATATAGTGTATATATAAAATAAAAAATAAAATAAATTATAATTTAGAAAGAATTAAGTCGCTAATTAAATTAAATTAATTAAAAAAAAAAATGATTATTGACTAATCAAATAATATCGTATTTTTAATAAGATTAAATGTCATTTTTGTTATTTCTTTGTTCCACAATCCTTGGATGCGATCGAATTAATATTGCAAACGCTTTGAAGTATTCCTTGATTGATTAATTTGTAAAATTCTTTCTTTTGATTTTAATTAACGAAGCATTTGCAGCGTTAAGTGGATCACAATTTTAAAAAAACCTTCCTTTTTAAATTGCAACAATTTATTTAACCGCTCTTTTAAAATTGTAATGTTTTGATGATTTTTTATAAAGTTAATTTACTTTTGATAGAATAATGTTTACCTAATTTACTTATGATAATAACTAAACAAATCATGCTTTTTGAATTGTATTATTTTTGAAGTAAAAGAGCTATATCTTGCTTCTTCTTTTTGAAATGCATTTTGTAACACACCTTGCATCTCGTTTACCACATACAGCTGATACAGCGAGTGTGAGAAACGAACAACAGGAGCAAAATCTCAGTCGTGCGATTTGATTCCTATTCGTATACGCGTAAACTGTCGGGTATTGTTGGATTTGAACCAATCATCGTCAGCAGACTGCGCGAGCGTGATTCTAGGCGATAGAAAGCTCAGAACTAGCACGTTATATTGGTCGCCTCTGGAAATCTAGTCCGCCTTTAGTATTGGCAATCGCGTAAAATCGACCATCGTCTGAAGACGATCGTCGTTTCTCGGTTCGATCGGTCCGATGACGATCACGCGTTTAACTTCCGGTCGTCTTAAAAGGATTTTAATCCGAGAACGGAATTGTTCAAAGCGTATGTATTATACATACATATGTAGCCATTTCTTTGCTTAAAGTTTACGTATAATCCTGTATGAAAAGAATGATTTTGTTGAAGTATATCTAAAAATTTAGCTAAATAGATCTGAAAATAATTTTGTTTAACAATAATTTAGTAGGACGCTCAACCTAGTTGTTAGAATGTGAAAACTTTTGCAGCATTGTTATCCACAACGCTTAAGCGTTCTATTTAGGCTGTTTTTAAAATTTAAACGTAATTTTCTTGAAGCATCAAAAAATAATTATGATTGTGTTCAAAAATTCACTGCCAGAAAATTTATAGTACTTTACAAACTCTAAATTTACGGGAAGAAACTTTATTGAAGTATCTAAAAATATAGCTGAATACAGATTTAAAAACAATTTTCTTAGATTATCAAAATAATTATGACTGTATTCTAGAATTGTTTTGATGATTCAAAGAAATTATTTTTATAATAGATCTGTATCTCTCTCAATTTTTTGATATTTCGATAAAACTGTTCTTTTTGTTTATAAGTACATACAAAGAGATCTACTGGAAATATGAACCAAATATGAAAGATACAAAGATAATGATATGATAATGATAAAATTTGTCTTTAAAAGAATGATTACAGGGTAATTTGCTATTTAATTTTCTTTCTTCCTTATTCCATCTCGTCACGCTTCATGTAAAATCATAAAATTGATGAGAAAATTGGACGTCATGATTTCAAGTATTTGCGTCTCTTGACCATGACTAGAAAATCACCGGCGCAGCGGCATCTGCATATAGCGTGCGCCGCGTGTTCGCGTGAACACGCGGGCTGACGCCTTTAATGACGCGTGCGCGTCACAACGTCAGGAAGATTGACAGTTCGAGCTCTAACAATTCGCAAATAACAATTCGCTTGAAATTATTGACGGCTTGACAATGAGTTAGGATAAATAATCTCGAACTGTTTCATTAAACTAAAGTGGATGGGGACTCTTACAAATGCGTATAGCTATAACTATTAAATGCTATATATGAATGATACATTGTTTTACATTTTTGTAGTCTTATGCACAATAAAGTGATAATAATAATAATGATAAATTTAAAAAGAGGCAGGTCGATAATCGGTTCATTTTTATTTCAAGACCATCTTAATGGTATATGAAGTAGTCTCTCTGCAAAAAATTATTAAAGTTAGAAATTTATATGTATGAATATTATATGCATTTAGTTTTGAAATAGTTCCAATATGTTTAATAATCTCGCGAACTACCACATAAATTTTTAATTTAAATGTCGATTTTTATTATTCAAAATACAATCAATATATCAAGGTTAATAAGAGTCATTATACGGATGTGAATTTTTTTAACGTAATGACATTATCTGACATCGTCGAAATCAGAATATTGAGAATTAGATATTTTATAGAATCTCCAATAATTTTACAATTATAATTTACTGTAACATTGAGAATGACCCGATCAGCGTAACTGGGATTTGTTTTAAACATCCACTGCCCTCAATCGTCGTAACAGATGGACTTCATAATAGATGATATACCGAACATATTTTGAATATAAATATAAAAAAATGATTACTCTGACTCCGTAGAATTAAAGAAAAAAGAGATTAAGATCTTCAAATAAATTTATCAGTAATTGCCGCAGTATTAATCCGATGAATAATTAGTAATTAAATTCCAATTGTCTGGAGCTTGTAATATTAAACGCTTATTTGATGAATTAGTAGATAAAATCGGGCAAAGTAAATTCAATTATATAGTGTAATATGAGGAGTATAATGAATCGAAATGATAGTAGATATTCTGGCTGCGGGAGATGATATGAGCAATTTTGAGTGAACTTGAAATTTTTTGCCTGTCGCGACAAGCACGAGAATTTTTCTGGTGAATTTTACGATGGCCTTTTTCCACTTGGTGGATTACGAGTGTACATCCAGGTGTAAATGCTTCCTCTGGGATATGAGAATGTATATGAGGCACAAGAATATTGCTAAGAAACATTTATAGATAACATGTAAAATGCGTAAGAAGCTCTAAAGAGATCGCGAAACTCTTCCGCAATCAGTCTAATTCAATCACAAGATATCCTGAATATCAAAATTTCAGGAGTAGAGAAGTGTGAGAGCAAAAGTTGAAATTAAGTCTTCTTACTTTTCAAGATTAATCACATCGAGTCCCCTACTCTCTCTCTCTCTCTCTTTCTTTTTATTTCTTCCTTTTTCTTCATAAATTTATGTGTAAATATGACTAAATAATAAATTATATATAATATATATATATTTTCTAGTGGTTTCCTATATCTGCTCGTCAATTAATTGTCAAACTAAACGCACGCGTAACATTTACATTCAGTTAATTATTGATATATGACACGGAATACCCAGTCACGCCAGTCATCAAGTTAATCATTAAATGAATAGCCCACGACTCGTAAGTCATGATAGTCACACGAGACATATAAACTGCGTGACTCTTATTGTTAGTTCATATCCATCTATTAACGAATTAGCGGCACGCATGAGACACGCCCGCGCATTTTCGCGAAAAATTTTCCAGAGTGATAATAGAATATTATAAAATTACGTGGGTGTGTAAAAAAAATTTCATACTCGTTTAGCATAAAATACAACACATAAGGCTGTCACCATCCGTCGACGGATAGAATTATGTTCTTAGTTCATTTTTATAACTTTATATTTGTTTAAATTTGTTCTTAGAGGGCTTGTTCTTGAATATTAATAAAAGCATTGTCTATCTATCTACGTTTATCTATCGATCTAATTATCTATCACTATTTGCCTCTTTCTCTCTTTCTCCCTCTTTTTATTTGTGTTTCTCTTTTTTTCCTCTTCTATCTTTCTATCTATTCACAGAGACTCCGCTCTCTTTGCGCATTCAAAAACCTTGTAAATTACGACGAAGCGACGCGGGTTGATTAATTACGACTGCGTGCGTGCATCCGCGTGGTGTGCATTCTGGTGCGGACGCATTGCTCCGTCAATGCGACAACGTCGACGGAGATGTGACATCGAGACGACGACGACGACGACGACGAGGCGATGGTACGGACATCTTTCCGCATGGCGTACTATGAGCTCGTATATTCGCGAAAGCATTCGCGACTCTCGTATAGTACTGTGAAATGCGGCGGTAAGACGACGCTTGCGGGTATGCACAGAAGGATGCGTGCGCAAGTGCACTCATGTGTTGGCTCGTACATGTGTACGTGTACTCACGTATCGAAGGAACGCGTATGCGTGTACCATACGAGTCTTGATTTTGAATTTCGAGCTCTATTTGATGGAGATGAAAAACTGATTAATCAACAAAATAGTTTACTTTGATCTTTATACGGAAAGAAAAAATTTCTTTTGAGCAGAGAGTGCAAATTAAAAAGTAACTGTCACCTTATAATATTATCACATTTATCATACTTTAATTTTGTGCAGTTTTTTTGAATTTTATGTTTAGTACAGTTGTAATGAATAAATATTAGTATAATTTAACGGGCAACGAGTCGAAATAAAAATATTACAATTGAAAAGAGAAACAAAGAAGATATATTTAAATTAATGACAAATAAGCAAATAACAGACGTTTCGACACCGATCGGGTCATTTTCAGTGTTGACAAATTATTAAATTATTAACAGAAATTTAATACATAATGAAAATATTAATGGATTTTAACAAAGATATTAAATAAATGTTTAAAACATTTTTTATGCTGATCGTTAGGATGCTTGCCAAATGTAGTCAGGCCAAATTAAAGTAGTCCATCATTAAAAAGTTGTTGTCAAAGGTTGTAAAACTTAGGAAGCATCGTAACGGTGCAACAAATAAAAAATTTTTCTAAAAAATATAGCAATATGAAGTAAAAATTATTATAATAAGTTGTAATAAAATAAAAAAATTATAAAATCATGAGAAGAGATACGAGAGTAACGATTAAAGTTACCATTTTATACTGTTCAAATTTAATCGTTTTTAACTCTTCATTTTAATTCATGACTTTCTAACTTTCTCTATAATAATTTATTATAATAACGTTACTATTGCACCACATGTTTGAGTGTATTTATTCCCAAAGTTTTCATCTTCAGCATAATTTACGTTTTTTGGATTCTCATGGCCAACCATTTCACTCGGCCTTCGAACTTCTTGTGAAATAAATCACTTGTAGACCGTTCAGTCTTGCTCCTTCAATTAATGTGTGTCCAGAAAACATGAAATTACCGTATACTACATATATTTTATACAACATCGTTAAGAATGGTTCAACATAAAGCCAAAATGGTTGATCATTTTAATTATGTATTATTTTAATTTAATTAAATAACTAATTTGCGCATCACTTACCGCTGTACTCTCATTGTATTCCAATTATTACATTCCTTGTCCTTGTACAATTTTAAGAAAAAAAAATTCTCGATAATGTAAAAAATATAAGAATATAATAATTAGCAATGAAAAAAAGCGTGGTAAGTGATGCGCAAATTATAGTTATTTAATTAAATTTGAAATAATACATAATTAAAACGTGTACGGATGTACTTCAACTGAGGTTATTTTTATAGAAAATGAATATGTTTAAATAAATATTACACGTTAAAATTGAGAAATCAATAATTAATATTTTTTCTTGTGCTGCACGCATCTCCTTTGCAGCCAAGATTCTCGTGCGATGTGTAGATAACAGATATTTTTCTCTCTTTTTCTGTCAGATGCACGGTAATATATTTGATTATTTATCGATAGGATTCGAATTAGGGGGGTAAATTCGAAAATGTTCGATGCTTTGCTATCGATATTCGCGTATGTCCATTATTATACGCTCGAATCTTTTATTCTCGTTAGCATATCCGGTGCGATATAGCGCCGGGAATCTCACTCGAAAATGAAAGGGATTTCAGAAAAAAGCGTGTTACGCGACGAGAGAAGGTGTATACATAGCAAATTGAAAAATACGGGAGTGCTGCGTAAATGCTGTTTTCACCTCGTTTTTCTCCCCTCTTTTTTATCCGCGAACGAGAATGGTTTTTCGGGCCATAGTCGCGACGGTGCGTATATTCGAATGTCGTTATGATTTATTCAAAGCATATAATCCAAGAAACGGGAAGCCACGAAATAATTACTTTATTACCAGATTCATCAAGGTTATATTTTCTTTCTTTTTCCTTTTTTTTTAAATAGCGAAATAGGAACGTGCATGCGATCGATAATACTCTGTTGCCACAGTGTCGTGACGAAGTACAAATAGAAAATGTATTTTTTCGAATCGAATTAATAAACAAAATCTATTGTGTTATAATAGAATAGAATTAATAGATGAAATATATAATCTATATTTTATCAATAAATCGAATTTTTATATATTTTGAGAAACTTTATTACTTTAATCTTGTCACGTGTAATGATTAACGTGATTATAATCTACAAATACACAAATTTTATCCTTAAATTTTTAGTTTGAAAACGAAATTTTTAATTTTATGGAATTGTAAATCATTTTGCAATGCACGGCATTTATAATAAATCACGATGTCTAGTTACTGCCTTGGCAATGAATGAAAGCGTTTGAACGCGGCAGCTGTTGGGAAGAATCGTAAATAAATTTGCACGAGTTTAGTTTCGAATGACACGGGGAATATTTCGTAAATCGTCGGTGTTTATTGCGGAGCACCGTATCGTTGCGTGTTTACTGTTTACTTCGTGCAGCACTAAATGCAAGTCGCATAATTTTCGTTCTCTTTAGTACGGCGCACGTTAATATACGTTACATCGAGTAAAAGGTCGCGGTATTATTTTACAATTGAAAGTAATATATGTATGGTCGATACGTTTGCGGGAATTCTGACGATTTAACAAATTAATGTTATAAATGTTATTAGATATCGCAATATTTTCCATTAAATTTCTTTATTTCAGAGTAAATAATATATCTCCTGTTTATATATTCAGAGTATAACATTTTATATGGCAACAAAATATAATATTTGTGACGAATAAATTAATGGTATTATTTGTGATAAAACGTAATCTTTATTTTCAAGTACGCTAATTTAAAGTAGACTAATGAAAAATTGTATCCGACATTTTTGTTGCGAAGTTCTTGGTCGTCGAGGGATGATTAGGACGTTAAATCCGAATGTTATTACGATTTCACGGCTCGGCCGAGGTTATCCCGGAAGGACAGGGATTATGGCTGCGGATATAGGATAATAAGGATCCAAGGAGGTAAAGACGAGAGCTTGGTTGTACGTGACTGGAATCGCGCGTTGAAGAAAGCTCGAATTACTTTGACAAACTCCGTGGCGTACGTGCTCCGTCTCTTTGCAAAAGAGTCATGCTTGTTAGAAATCAGCAGAACGTACGTACATGGCGAAAGCGAAATACGTAGGATATACGTATATAAAGTCGAAACTGAATTAATTTTTGTTATGGCGAAACTACTTTTCTTTCTTGATGATGTCTGGAAATGTATATCGTTTCGTGAAACTCGGCGACACAGGAGGAATTGCGAATTACGTGTGTAAAATTGGTTTTCAAAGAAGAATTAAAAGTTTCTGTTGTATATTTCGCAATTTAAGTGGACAGAACGATCAGATGTACGAGTTTTCATAAATTTTATTTATGAAATAAATATCTTAAATAAAGTATTTTAAAACATTGTAAGAACTTATTGCGAAAAATATTACTCCACTGCAAATATATATATATGCAAATATTATTAAAATAAAAATAAATAAATACAAATATATATATAAGTAATAAATACAATGAGTAAAATAAATGTATATGTATACATATATATAAACACTTGGCAAGTCTTATTGATTTCACATTTATTATTGAATAGTTTTTTTAATAATATGATATCATTCCATATTTTTTTATATACTTGGCGTACATTTTTTTTAACGGTTTTGTTAGAGATTTGATATGAAAAATTTCACGAAGTTACAATTCGCAGTAGTTCGCAATAAAGTGATATAAAACGAACGAAAAACAGAAGATAAGTTCTGATCCTTGTGCTTTTCGCTGGGATACGTTGCTTGCGCCTCCACCGAATGAATAATTCTTGTATTTCAGCCGTAAAAGTCAGACATCGGGATGCAATATACGGCGAGCCGAAATTCGAGGTGTGTGCGAAAGAAGCCGACGCGTCGGCGAAACGTATGTAACTTTTAAAAGGTATTGTCGCGCTGTATCGCCACGACGTCGGCCGAAGTTTTCCCGCCGAAAAGTTCGCGAGACAATGACGGGAACGACGGGGGTGGTTTTGCCTTCCCGTACATTCTCCGGGAGCATTCCCAGAGCGCGTTGGGAACTACGCTGTCTATATCTATCCGTCGCCGATAGCAAGTTTACATCTGCGATAGTAGTTCGAAATGTTCTTTCTATCTATCCCGTTACTTTTATTCCCGCCATGTCTCGGCGGCGATTTCTCGATCGTTTCATCTCTCTTTTGCCATAACCCCGTTGGCGTCGGTCTCGACCCTTCCCGTCCTAGTATCTATCTACTCTCAGTCAAGTTACGACTCGGCTGAGAATGTGATCCCTCGAATCTGACTTTCCTTGTTTGTCACGATCGACTGGTGGAATGGTGGACCTCCCCTCGGAATCGGTAACTCGATATCAATTCAATTGGTCATTTCGAAAGGATCGTAAACGGAAATTTTATATAAGAGACAAGGGAATAATGAGGTAACATGATAAAGGGACTTATCCGACCTTATTCCGGAACGAAATTATTAATTATAGGTACTCGAGAGAAATTGTGGAGATAGATGTGAAACACACATATAAGGTCCCTTACAGTACGAAATGTTACAGCAATATTGCAGCAATATTATTTTGAAAGATTGACATATTTCATGAAACGTTCAGCAGAGAAAACAATTATTGTTCAATATCGTAGCGATATTCTTATTTCCACTAAAATAAATGTTGCTTTAATATTTAGAGAAATATTGCATATGTATTGCTGTAATATTATATAATATTTCAGGAATTAATCAAGTTTTATTGCTAAAATATTATTGATTAGTATCATATTTTAAACATATACAATAATGATCACAAAACATTTGGAGAAGTTCAGAAAGCACAGACAAGAGAGCTTGGGAATCTCCAAGAGACTCTCCAACTTGATTTATACGTCTTCTTATAGGACTCTTGGACATTTTGTTTTTACGAGAAACGCGTCCATCTCGTGACGAGGCTGCGTACTTACTTGTTGAATTATAATACTGCAGCAATATATTGCAATATTTCCTACAAAATATTAAAATTTCAATATTTCACAATATTGCTGCAATATTTTGTGCTGTAAGGAGTGTAGGGGATGCATCCCACTTAATGTTCCATCTAATATAACGCTTGCGAGCGTCATTTTATCTTTGTTGTTTATCAAATGTTAAATATGGATGAAATAATGTTTGGGAGCGTTACGAACGCCAAGTGGAACGCACCCATAATGTATAGATTCTTGGATGAATTTTATGTTCGTTCTACCGTGGAACGGCGTTCTTATCTTTCCTCCATACGTTTAAATCGATGTAACGGGCGTTCCTAGCAGTTGGTACACGGCGCAATCGTGTACTTTAAATCGATTAATCGCGATAGGAACTGGTTGCGTGTGTAAGAACATTTCGGGGTCGGCGGCGATCACTTGAAACTTTCGGCAATAAATGTCGAAGACTATTACACGAAAATTACACGAAAATTTAGTTTCAACGATTGAAATTTCAAATCATTCTTTGGGTTACGAAAAGTTACAGAGTCGAGCGTGCACGGCAGCTCTGTGTGTGTAGAAGTATAGAAATAATTCTTTTAAGATTTTATATATACCTATATTTATAAGTCAGTAATTTAACCCTCGACTTCTTACTGCGGTGCCTTCGTCTTTTATTGTTACCAATATCTCCGTTCATCTTACGTCATTTGACTTACGACTTATCCTTTCAATTTTCCTCTATTCATCAGGAAACCAGAAAAGCTGCAATCTCATAGGTATTCACAGATTTTTGGTGTTATGAGACGCTTAAGATAATATATCCAACAATAAAATGTTGCCATCTATTTATATATTAATAATAGTTTAATATTTTTGTTTAATCGAAATAATGTAATGCAAATTTAATTTTTAGTGAGAATTTTAGTAAAATACGAATAAATATAACTGTCTTTTATACATAGTAATATATATATTAAAAATACATTTATTCGTATGGAGTTATCTATCCCCGTCTTACCAATTCTTTAAATGTACAATATGAACATTATTTATGCATACCTATAGTATTATATTTAGTGTAAATTGTTTCACAATTAAAAAAAATTTTTAGCCTTTATCTTTATCTAAAGAATATACGGAATATTATTAATCTTTAATTGTAAATCACATCAAAGAGAACACAATGAAATATGATATTGGGATGTTAGAAACACCTTACACGCAAGTAATGTAGGGATAATAAACACATTATTATGAGAATTCATCAATAAAGTATCCACACTTTTCTGCGTTAATTAATGGTACTTAATAAATTTTAGAAAAGGATGGTGTCCAGACGAGAGTTTTTAGTAACTAAAACCGTTAACTAGGCTGCAGAATTTGGAATTGCGTGTGGGTGAAAGTTTATTCTCATTTAAAGTTATTCGTGTCGTTAAACTTTTATTCAAGAGAACATTGCGCCACACCGTGTCACCAGATAGTAACGTACGCAAGTGCCTGGTCAGCCGTGCCTGGACACAGTCTTCAGAACGCGTTCTATCGACCTCCAACGCTCCGCGTCCGTTTCTTTCGGCTACGATACGTACGGAACGTTTCTCGAGAAGCAGTGACAATAACGGCGAAAGACCATAACGTCGTAACAGCAATAAAAGCACACTGTCGCTGGCCGGAGATGAAATGAGCCGGCAGTAAAACTGCGGAATGCGCCGTGATGCATATAAGTCCCCATTTGTTTCAATTTGTGACGCTCACTCTTTCGCCTCCGTCTCTTCCAACCACGTCTTTCAACGATCTTGCCTTTCCCTCCTTCGCTGGCATTCTGACTCCCTGCGCGGCATAACCCTCCACTGATTATTATTGTTACTCGGCTGACGGAGCTCCATCTTTGCGTATTATTGTTAGTCGGCGGAGAGGGCGGATTTTTGGCGCATAAATTCCAACGTGCAATCCCGCAGACAATACGCTCTCCTCGGGTTGTGGTCGGAGCTGTGTTTACCTTAATCATACATAAGAATGCTCCTTTACGTCTTGGTTTAGCACTTTTTTATGTTAATCTATTTTTTTTTTTTTTTGCTACTCTCCAATGGGAGACAGAATTTTAAGGCGCGAGAATAAAGGATCATTATTACAAATGCTTCTATTTCAGGTTACCAGAGTTTCCGACTAGAATCGATATTTCTTTAATAAAAGATTTTAGTTTACATACATGTATTTATCAGGTATGGAATGAGATTGTTAGAGCATCAATAATTTCTTTTCTTTTGTATTTATTATATAACTATATTTAGAAATTGAATCTATAAGGCAAGAGTTTCAATTTTGAAAGATAATGTACATATTTAAAATAAATTCAGAGCATGCATGAGGCACATAAGGGAGAACTTGGGTGTTAAATAAAGGTGATTTTGCAAATATTGCGATCGGATTGCGATGATTCATGAATATTGGTTATATCGTCTTCGTGATGACCGCCATTGTGGCGCTTGATGCACCCATCCACCCGTGTTCCCCGTCTTCTACCCCGGCTAACAACGTCCAATCCTCCCCGAGGATTTTATTTTGCTCCATTACCTCCATATCGGAAACGAACCGACGCTGACGTCATCGAGTTCCATCAAGTTGCCAATTTTGCACTTTTCTCGACCCTTCGTCAACCCTCCTCCGGCAGTGCATCTTTTACACAGAGCCACTGTCCCCTTGTGCGCCTTTGCGCTCTAAATTCTCAGGATTATGTCTCAAAATAAATCTTGCATGAATTTTGTTCGCGTTAATAATATTAGGAATAGATAAAATAATGTGAACTTCGAAATATACTATTTACTTGTTTTATTAAGGAGTTAAGATAACATTTGTTTGATTTGTTATTAATATCCTTGTTGGAATTACACACACAAATACAGTGTGAGTATTGTTCCATTCTTTTAGTAGAATATCTTTTAGTAGAATATCTTTTAATTGCTTAAAAGGTCTTGACACAAAGGAAATATATTTTCCACTCTGCTTTTCAAAATTATAAATGATATTTAAATCAAGAAATTACATGGCCAGGAGAGACGTTGAAGTTTTCGAGAATAGAAGGCAATTTTAGAAAATGCACTGAGACAAAATGTACTAAATTTTAATAAGTAAATAAATAAAACAAGTAGATATATATAAAATAAATAGTTTATTTTCCAGGTGTTTACTTTGTGTTTATTTTGTCTGTCCTCTCTGTTCCTGTCTTAATTTTTTTTTACAAATACGCGAAGTACACCAGAAAATCACAAGATTTACTTCACTTTACGTTCCTTCACTTACACACGTTAATTACATTTTACTTGTATCAAGGTACGTGATTACGCCGGCACGGAGATTTGATGTTACCGGCAATTTTGTGTGTGTTTAATGGATCTACGACCCGCAGAAAATCAAGACTTAGCGTCGAGTGTGATAAAGCTCGACTGTTATTTGACGATACATCGCGCACTACAAGGCAACATCTTCCTCCAGTTTGTTTATGACGTCGCATAGACGAGCGAAGCAAGGATAACGTTTGTTGTGCCAGAAAGCTCCACGTATTTCCACCAAGATAAATGTCGAGCGCTTTGCCGAAGACGACACAGTGTGAAATGCGGGATATACGGGGAGATGTTGAGGGTCACGTTAAATTTATATCGATTATCGAATAATTTGTTCCAATTCAAATTGCGTCCTATTTTTATATCTCCTTATACATGTCAAGACTGTGATTTAAGATTGTCGTATTTTCTTTTAGATGTAGATTCTGCAATAAACTTGCCATCAATCTTAGTTTATCAAAAATTTTAGAAGTCTAAATGAGCATTTATTATTGAAGATGAAGTAACTTTGGCGCAAAGTAAGATTCAGCAGTATAAAGAGCTAGATAAGAAGATTTGACTTTTCCAATTAATACCATGCAAAATTTATGAAACATTAAATTGAAACTTCTAATATCGAAAATTAAAAGATTGCTAGCACGATCTCGCTCTAGACTTCCGCTAAAAAAACAGATATGTAATTCTTTCTGTCTCAACAGATAAAAATCTACGAAATTGTATATCCGTAATTACAATAAGATTGGTATGACGCTCGGGAAAGATGCCAGATTATTCTGAAATAATTTTCGCGAGTTACAGACTTTTATTTTGATAAGAATATTCTCGCGCGAGAGGCATTAATACATATCTACCGTGAAACACCTTTGAATATTTTATCTTTAACGACCGTCTTCGAGGCTGAAACAAGACCATTTGATATTTGCGTTAAGCAATCTCCGCGTCGCTCGTTAAAATCTAAATTTGTGGTCGCGATGTACTTCGTCTTTCTTCCCTGTCTCTAAGAGAATTCCATGCAATCTTCTAGTTCGGAAAAGTCGAACGAATAATTTTTATATCCGCATCGCGAACATAATATTGCTATTATCCACATATGTGAAAGATGTCTTATTGTAAACATTAACCACGATATTTTTTTTAAGAACTATTTTTTTCTGAAAAAGATATTCTGATTAAATCAACAAAAAGGACAACCATTTAGAATAGTATTTTGGTGAAACAAAACAGAATTTCTAGTTAAGATAACCAGAAATTTTATTTGGTCTCATCAAAATGCCATTTTTACTATGAATTCACAACCAGAAATTTTGTTCGCCATTCTTGTTGAGTTTTTTTTATAATTTAATCAGAACTTTCTCAATATGTGTGTGATCGAAGAATCCTTATAAAAGGAAAAGCAATTTTGAGGCATCCTGTATGTATTTTTATCGTCTGTCGGCATATGTATGTGTGCGTCCGTTTGCCAACATGAGCGCTTCATATGAGCTTGACGAGATAAATGGCAGACGGTGGAGATATCTGCGAAGAGCGAGAGACGCGAGGGTAGAAGTGGGTTTCGGGGGTCTATGGGGGGCGAAATGGGACCGTCGCGTTGGAAGAGTCCGTTTCAATTCAGATAGCGACGTCAGCGTAGGACACGTCGACTGGCAGGCTTTCGGAGCAACGCTCTACCCCCCCCCCTCTCCTCCTCTTCCTGAACAGCGTGCGACAAAAAGCGGGGACGGCGGGGCCGAGGGCAACCTGGCGAGCAGATAACGCGGGTGAAATGTGCACGGGCATTATTTTCCCGGGTAAATGTGGCGTAATAGAAAAAAAGAACGAGACAGCCGTGGAGGGGGGGGGGGCAGGGGGCGATGCATGCTCCCGAGTTATCCGGACTTTATTTCGCGAAGGTGAGAGAGCAAGTTCAAAAGGGTGGGAAAAGGAGACGCATCAGATTCTACTTGATGCTGCTTGGATGGGAATGAGAGCGATGATTGAAGACCCTTACGCAAGAATCAGGCAAGTTCACAAATGTTATCGAAAATTTCGATCAGGGGCGTTTTCAACGAAGTGGAAATGGATGACGTTGTCTGATTATCGTGGGAAATTCTGTGGCGAACATCGTAAGAATTGTATTCGCAACAGTAGCGAGGGACGCGATGGCGCAAGGTATTGATGTATTTATTAACCTTATTAATTGCAGTAAGATATTTTTTATCGTTATTTTTTCCAGATTTTCTGTATTTCTCTCTTCTTTCTGATTGACAGAAAACACATTTTAGTAGATTTAGTAAAATATAGGCAAAAACTAAAGTGTTTTATTTTAAAATTATTGTTGATTTCATTGTTTTTATTTTCGAAACACGTTTAAAAATTAATTAACGCTGGAGACGCATCCTGATAATAAGACGTAAAACCTTTTAATTAAGCCAACGAAGACTTGTCCATCCTAAAAATTGCAACACTGTGAATTCTATTTATCGTAGAAACAAGCACTTCTCGTTGTTTCTTCGTCTTTGAATATATGTATATTCTACTAAAGAGTGCAAATGTGCTGACAACGAAGTTAAAAAGGGAGGATAAAAAAAGGGTTGAGTAAAAAAGCAACTAGGCGTCGTAAAGGAGAAGAGGAAGCGGGCATAGTATGGGACGAATATTTGAAATATTTTTGGCGAGAAAATTTCGGGAATTTGTTGCTGCAGGATGCCGCGAATTCTTCCCAGAAATTTATGGATCCTCGACGAAGTCTCGGTCGGGCTTCGTGAGAGGCGAGATATAATTACGACGAAGTAAATGGGGTGGGATATTGTGGGCAGGGGGATGAGGGAAGGTGGTGCTGGCGTTGTAAGAGGTGGTTCGGGGGCCGTCCGTTAATGCCGACCACGAATTATGTACACGAGACTCGAAATAACGAGCGTAAATCGATACGACAAGCCGGAAGAGAGAGGGAACACAGTTTAAGTTTCTACTGATTGCGCAATAATTATGTCAGTTAATTACGCGCTAACGGCGAATCATTATTTACATACACTTTATATCAATAAGGGGATTGTCTTCTCTCTCTCTCTCTTTTTCAAAGAAATAATGACAAGAAGAAAATGAGTGATCTTAGAATAAGAGATAAAAAAAGTTTTTGTACAATTAACAGAAAGCATTGTGATGTTAGTTAAACTATGCAAAGATTTATTTTTACAAGAGCTGAAGAAAGTTTAAAATTTTATTACATAATTATTGAATTAATATAGGTTGAATATTTTACATGTATTAATACTTCATCAATTTATTTTTGAATGTATATAAATGTCTTCCAGCATTATATATATATATGTATATATGATTATACAATTCTTCCGTACTTCTGGAATACACATATATGTTTTAATTACAAAAAATCGTAACTTTAAAAAAAATACAATAGTCCCATTAATCTTCTATCTTAGCTTGTTTTAAAGAGGAAAGCTCAAGCTCTATGTAAAGAATTGCATATTTTGCAAAATCTACACCTTTTAATAAAATATAGTTTAATAAAATATAGCTTTTTAATAAAATAAATTATATAAATTCTACTGACGGTTTCTCTTGCTGCCGCGCATCGCAATTCTCTGTTTAGAATATTAAAAATACTATTACAATAATAAAATACTTTAATACTTGGAATAAGTAAGTAATTAATTACTTTTTTCCAACGTTAAATTAGTATAAAATTTCTGTAAGAATATATTGCGTACACGCAATTTTTCGCTATTATTCGTGTAGCTAGATTCAAAATGCGATTGCAACAAGTACCGTGAGATGCGATTATGGTTATTAACATTTATAAGATGGCGCATTTAACGAACTCTCATAATTAAATTATAAGATCGAAATGAATAAAATGAATAAGTTATCGAAGCAAATATCTCACATTATTCTTCTATCGCACAATTACGTGATAAAACGCGTGCCGCGTGCGGTAAATCTCGGAAGCATTGTGCAGAGTGCGGTACAATCGTCTTATTCACGTAATCGTAATTAACTACCTTCTCCAGAGTGAATGTTGTGCGAGTGAAACAAAGAAATCTGAGAGAAGAAAGAGACTTGGGAAGCATCGGATAACGATAAAACAACTTTGTGAGCAAAATTTATTATTTATTTATTATTTATTTGCAAATTTAATTATTTACGAGTAACAAAAATACTTAAAATATCAGGGAAAAATAACTGGGCAATAAAAATTAATTAAGAATTTTGTAACACATTAATAAATTGATACTCGTGTATGCTTAGTTAGAGGTTTTGTGTTGTGATCTATTTAACTTAAATTTGAGGTTTTAAAGTGAGGCTTAATTAAATCAATAATTTAACTAAATAAGATAGATGGTTAATCAGAGTTAGATTTAATGCTAATTATACATACAATACAACAATGACTCTCATAAAATAATGAACGCGTTTCTATCTCTATCATTTTGTTGTCAATGTTAACAAAATAAAAATTATTAAAAGCTGTATATAATATTGATACGAAAATGGTAATTAAAGACGTAAAATTAAAATTATATCATAAAAAATATAATAGTAAAATTAAAATTACATTGAAAACATTAAAATAGTTGAATTAGTAAGAGTGATTGAATATTATTTTAATGTTATAATTTTAATTTTATTTTTAATTGCTATTTTAGTACAATATCAGTATTATATACAGCTTTCAATAATTTTTATTTTGTTAACATTAATAATGAAATAATTAGGGATAGAAACGCGTACACGTGTGCACGTTTATTGTTTTACTAGATGTATTGTTGTATAATTAGTATTAAACATCTAGCTCTGCCTCATAGTTCTTTACCTTGTTAATTTGATTAATTTAAATTGCTTTTAACTTGAAAATATTACGACATTTTCGTATCATGTTTTTAAATTTTAATTAATCTCTAAAACACGGGGCTGGCTATGGCATATCTTGTATAATAATTTCTGGAACAACGTGTGATACGTTATTCCGGTAACTGACGTGGCGTCTTTGCATCCTTTTCGCGAGAATGACATTATTATAGCATGATTAAATTCCGTATGATCTAGAAGTGATATACGTCGCGGTGCGTCATTGCGACCAGGTTTATCGATTTTCTGAAGATATAGTTTTAAAGTAAGCGAGAGAAACATATGTCGCTTCTATGTAAAAATAACGAATATTCATAAAACATTTTTCATTGCAATACGAGGGAGGTATAGATTAATTCCGGGAAAAAATGTTTTAGAATATCGATATTATTTAAATGACGAGTCATATCTTTTTTATACCGTGCTTTGTCAAAGATATTATTATTTCATACATTTTGAAATAGATTATACATTTTGTAATTTAATCATTTTCGAGAATTATCTTTTGCTGAATTATATTCTCAGAATATTTTTATTTATTTATTTAACAGTATAATTTTTATTATTCTTATCTGTTTACAGTATCTTTTATATCTATACTTTTAACATTAAAGTAATATACACGTATAAGAGACGTTTTTTTGTAAATGGTATAAGTTAATTAAAAAAGTGAGTTAATGCCACAGTTTTAGTTAAACATAGATCTATATGTATATACGTATAAGATAGTTTATAAGATACAAGATTGAAAAGTTTATTTGACATCTGAGTTTTGTGAGAGAAATGAGAAGAAAATAAAATCTCCCGTAAAAATATCGAAATGTCCGCATTCGTCGCATAGATTGCAATAATACAAGAGACATTCCAAGAATATCCGTTCATGTAACATACAATCGTGGAAGGCAGCGTGTGACGTACATATTACAATAGGCGAGGCTGCTATACACAGAGGCGCTTCATAAATGCGCGTTGTCGCGCACCGTTTTCTACCTGTCCAAGCGTTCTCCCTGGCGAAATAACGAAGGGTGGACAAAGTGGGCCGCCGAGAAGCGAGTCCAGTCCAAGGACAAGTTTCATCGCGAGCGCAAACTACGCGCATCGCTCACCCCGACCTGAGCGTGACGGAAAGTAAGGAGGCGAAGGTAAAGGGAGAATATTGCGGGGGACGGTAGGGTGGGTACGGTGTGACACGCGGACATAAAGCGAAGAGCTAGGATTACACTTCGTCCATTAAAAGACTCGGAGTCTTACCGGCGAGGCGCGAGCCGTCATCTTTGTGTGCCATGCGACCAACTGGTTTTGAAATGGAGTTGCACACACGACGCCTTTTCGCTATAAGCGAGATGAGACGTTTCTTGAGAACTCGATTGTTCGTTGCATGGATGCAAGGATATCACGGTTGTAGCTCGAGGGTATGAGAAGAATATTGGCTGTCAGTAAAGCTGTAGTGCGACGTAAAATGGAGATATATATCTATCAAACTGACACTTTGCACAAAGTAACATTATTTGTTTTTGATATGCACGTAAATTTATTCGATGGTACATCTTCGCCGCGTAATACAAAGGAATAATTGTTGTAATTCCATTAAAACTTGGAAATAGAAGAAGGAAAATCTGCTATCGTGAATACGCGTGGAAAGGGAAATGGAAACAATGTCGTTCTTCTCCCTTTTTATCAAACGCACGAGTATTTTTCGTTTCTGTACACTATTGCATGAATGTGTAATAGAACAAGCGAGTGCACGCACTTTGAATGAAATATAAACGAACATATTTCACTCGCAGTGCGTCCGTTCGGTTGTTCCTTTACACCTCTACGGTAATATACACGAACGATACAGACACTCGCGTATATTTTGTGCAAAGAGAAACTCGAAATATAACTTGCTCTCTTTTATGTTGCACCTGCTTCAACATTCAATGACGTCAAAGCAAACGATGTCCCAAAATTATTTTTACTACTATATCTATTACGTCAGTATTTTATTGCTTGACAGATCATATAACGCGACATGACTTTAGAATTAATTATTTCCTGTAAAATGTATTATACTTTATAATCGATATATGTTATACATTTATTGTATTAGTATAATATAATACGTATATTATATTAGTTTATATGAGTTATGTGTGATATTGAATATCTTATGACTTTTAAAAATCGTAAGATATATTAAATATTTTGATAAAATAAATTTTATTATTTAATATTTTAATAATTTTAGAAAAACATTAAATAATTTTCCAAAGTAAGACAAACAATTTTTTTAACTATTTTATATTGTTTTTTTTCATCGTAATTTAAATTTCATTTTAAATATCATGCATGGTAGTCGTAGAGACAAAGCAACGTTTTACTCTTTTTGAGTTAAGAAAAAAGTAGATATTATCTATAAAACGTTAAAAACAATCCTTAATTTTAAAAATAAATGCTTGATTAAAAGTCGTAAATAATTCGTAGTAATTAAACGATATTAATGCTTCGGACATTTAATACACACACACACACACACACAATCGAAGAATATTTTTTGCTTATCCTAAAAGGATGAAACTTTCAAAGAAAATATCGGTTCTATTTGAAGGTGTTAACCGAAAAGTGTTTTAATCAATTTAATTGTTACAAAAAAAGAGAAGACAAACGAGAAACGAAATTCATAAATGTATAACAGTTAAAAATACATCGTCACTGTGTAAATTCTTTTTTATAGTACATAATTATTTTTATTGCATTACATTAAAAAGTGGCCAGTGGACAGATGTCTGACAGGTTGAAACGTCGTGAAATTAGTACGTCGCAAACTACTAAAACGGGGCAATTATTGCGTCACGTGTTGTTGAAGCAGAGTGATAACATGTGGCAGAACAATCGCGTTCTGGTTTAGCAGGCGTAATGACCCCGTTGATTATGTTAATTAACTATTAAGTACAGCGTGCATTTCGGCTTGTCAGCTTACTTCTATGACGATACCTCGATGCGAATTGCTCCTAAAAACAGTTGCAATTTGGAGAAACCGCGAATATTATTTTACGCAGTATTTATTCTTGAAAAGATCGATATTTTTATCTTGTGGAAACTCTTGCGTTCCTTAGCTTAGTTAGTTATTATCAAGTGGCTGCGTATATGAATTACGCACGCCCCAAGTTATTTTGCAATGAAAAATACAGCACGTTGGCCATGAGTAATGGAAAGATGGAGGGAAATAAGCGAAACAAAAAAGACGATCGCGTGCAATAGGTCGCCGAGACTGTGGTCGTAATGGCACAACGCCGGCAAAGTGAAAACGAACGACAAAAAGTGTACCATGGGGGGGCATTGCAAGCGGAAGTTGGTCGGCTTAAGGAAACGTCAAGCAGTGCGGCGGCGGAACAAATTGTCACTAATACACCACGACAAAAATAAGTACTTGTTCAACGTACAGTAATATTGTCTATTTGTTCTCAACATTAGAAACAACACTGTTAAAATCGGTACTGCACGAAAAAAGATCTCGTAAAACTACTGTCACGTGAAATAATACAAACCTCGTTTTTCAGCTCACGGCAATATCGTGCTTTGAAGTAAAATCGAATGTTGGCCGTTCGAGGCATGCAAATAGTCAGCATGTGTAAAAAATATACCGTAACTTTTGCTAGAATAGTCTAAATATTTTCGAGAGTATCCGCTGGTACCTGACAGGTTCGCGCTTTTGGTGTGCGAAATAGAGGACGATTCTCTAGAAAAATATCAATTTTATATAGGACAGACGTTTTCTTTGTCGTAATAAACGTCGAAAAATATCATGTAATGGAGAAAACTTTAATGAACCGTTTCGTTCAAAAATTCCCCATATGCCTTGATCGACGTATAAAAGTTTTTCATATATTTCCGGACGATATTGCAAATGGTATCTTGACAGTTCATCGATTTCGCCTCGTTACATTTTGATTGACGTACTGCATATTTCTTCTTATCGGTATTAAAATGTGATTTCACTCGGATATTTTAATTTGGCGACGTAGATTAATACGCTTGCCTTTCTTGCTGAATGCCTGTCGCTTATATCGTTCTACTGTACGTATGGATTTCTCAGCTGCCAATATAATTCGCAAATATTCTGAACAATATATATGGTCTGCTAAGTGCGACAAAGAGGGGAAATATGATCGATATCGCGTCAGTGAGCGCGAACAATGTTTTATATAAATATTTACGAACACCGGATCAGACCAGAGTTAATGGCCGGTGGATCTTGCTATTTTGTCGTGTCGTAGTGCGATGAGCAAACTGTTTCCGAAGCATGATCGTGGTACGAAATTTCCCAGAGGCGTCAAATGGACACGACAATAGGAGAAAATTCACCAACATATCGACCCAGGATGGTACGGAAGTGGAAATCGGAGCGGTCGTTTGGAAATGAGTCCAGAAGTGGATAGAACGTATCGCCAATATACGACGTGTCGAGGGGAAAATCGGTAACGAAAGTTGGTTAGGTGTTCGCAGCGAACGAAGGGATAACGTCAAAGGCCAGCTGGGTAGATAGAAATGTGAAAATTAAAATAAACGAATCAGCGAGGTAAAAAAAAGGGGGATGAGAAAAATATATAAATCCGCGGAAGCTGACCAGGAAGAGCTCGAGGGGTTTATCGCGCACAAGGGAGAACAGCTCGGCATGAATGTGAGTATGGAAGACAAAGAGCGAAAGAGGGATAGATGGACGAGAGACGGATGGGTTTAGTGAATGAACGAGGGAGCGAGGAAGATGGTTGCACTTGTATTTCTGTATGAGTGTGCGCCGTCCCGTTGGTGGATCCACTTTTACACGGGCGCGAAAGTGTGCGTGTACATAAATCGGTGGACGTGTGCACGCATCGCGGTCGCGCCTGGGGGAACCTGTTTGAGTCGGCTCGCAAATTGAAACCATGCCGCCGTATTTGACGGCTCGCCCGGAAGCTCTCATGGAAGGTATTAATTCGGCTGAAAAAATCGAAAGGGTTCAGTTGGAGAGAACCGGATAGAAAAGGAGGGAGAGAGAGGCAGTTGAATCCTCTGAAATCACCAGGGAGGATCTCTCAAGCGATCGCGATGCACCGCCGATTTGCATTGTTAGCCTTGCTTTACAGCTTTCGACTTACGGGAGGAAAAGTGATTCTACTATTTTCGTGCGTCAGCATTCCTTTTTTCTTCCTACCGTTATGCGGATTTGATCAACTTTTTGTTGGAGAAAACCACATTGAAAAAACCGCGGTAATAAAATTGTTGATTTTATTCTCCTTAACTCTTTGGAGGACTCGAATTTTTTTAACAAAATAATTTATCTACGATTTCATTTTTTAAGGATTGTTTTATAAAGATTTACGTATAATTCTCTGGCCTCTCAATTCTATTATAAAATTCAAATTTCAAAAAAGTACTTAATCTGATTATCGTGAAATTCGTTTCAAGAAGGTTCTCGGTATCATTAAGGTTGAATATAGCTTGAAAATGTCGAATTACAAAATGATAGTAATCTTCATTGGACAATCTAGTGTCACAGGGTTCAAAATTACATGGAACTAACTGTTTTAAATTTTAGATATCTAAAAATTTAACTAGATATAGATTCAAATATTTTTGTTGAACCGTCAACGTAATTCTGTAGAAATTACATAACTCAAACTAGTTGCTAAAATGTCAAAACTGTTTGCTGCATTGCTCATCATGTTTGATATTCCTACGTATAATTATTTTGATGATCCAACAAAATCATTTTCAGATTTGTTCTAGCTACATTTTTTTATATTTCATCAATTCAGCGTGCTTTGCGTGCAGAGTTTAAAAGTCAGTTTGGAAATCAGAACTGACTACTGTTTGCGTAACACTGACGAGTAACTACGCCTTCAAGTAAATCGCAACTGGAAGCTTGATGTTACTTTACGACTAAAAATTTTCTAAAACCGAGTTTTACGATAATCAGATTACTTTTGAAAATTTTGTTTATTTTATTGAATATACTGCTGATTTTTAAAATTTTTGATCTCGAATTCGAATAAAGAATTCTCAAATTATCTCAATTAGGTCAAGTTTTATAAAAATCGAGCGAGTAGTTTACAAAATACTAAGATAGAAGAAGGTGACCAAATGAGGTGACCCAAATAGGATCGTTCTATAAAGAGTTAATCGAGTTCTTAATAGTTCCAATCTGGTTTGCTTCCATTTACGTTGAGATCTGTGTAATATATTTTGTTATAAGCAATATGTTAAAAATTAAGATAATAGAAATGTATCATGTTGCAACAAATTTCGTTGAATTCTGCTGAATCTTTTTTGTGAAAATGTCGCGTAAAATGTCCCGCTTCCAGAAAACTCTTCCTGCCCTGGAAACAATTGCCTGGGAAAATTTCCCAATGGCGCATCGGTGGATAAACCGAGTACGGTTATTGTGCGATAACACGAGTTTCGTTCGTGACCGTTCGAATTTTCCGCGAGATCGAGGTTCGTCGAAGCTCTCTCTCTCTCTCTCTCTCTCTCTCTCCAACTGTCGGAGGAAAAAGAAAATAGCCGGGCAACTTCGGTTTTATTAAAGAGCGCGAACTTTGGACTTGCGCAAGAAGAGAAAACGATGTAATATGTCAACGGCATGGATAATGAAGCCGGAGAAATAACGTCCACCTCTGCTTCCGTAGCGTTGTCGAGTGCGGAGGGGAGATGGAAAAAAACGGAGAAATTTCCGTTCGCTTTTATCCGCTTCGCATAGTAATTCTCTAGAAATGAGTTTCGTGTTACTCGTATAGCCGGCTTCATTGATTACATTAATTCTTGTAAAAGTTGGATATTGAGGAACGCGAAGGGCACTATACCGCGAATGAATTCCATCGGTTATTCAACTTTGCGAGATAACTGTAATATAGTACGTTGGACGGATTGCAATATGTATGGAATTATTCGAATTCGCATTTAATATCTATTAATATTCCTCGCAAAATATTGTCTATATTGGGGAGCATAAATATATTTAACTTATTTCTGTGCACTCTTTTTCTCTCTTCTTTCATAAATTTTAGTTACAAGTTTAGTTAGTTCATGAAGTTTATCTTGCTAATTATCTCAATTCGTTGAACAGAATCTAATAGCACCATTAAATTAAAATATTATAATTTCTTACTCAACAATATATATGCATGTGTTATTATGTTGTATTTATATATTACATTTATTTTTTTTATATTGAGAGAAAAATTATAATATTGAACACAAATAAGTGAAGAAAACCATATTAGGTCAAGGCAGATCTTAGTATCTATTATATATATTGTGTAAATTTTTATAATTTTTAAACAAACTTCTCCAGCTTCAGTCTAAGACTGAGTTTTGAGACTGACAAACAATTGGCGCGTATTAATTTAAACTGGAAATTAGAAAAATTCATACATATTATCAGGCACTAAGACCTTGACGAAATATGGTCTTCTTGATTCATTTGTGTCAAAGACTTTTTCGTTTTCATTTTCATTTAATATTGTTTTTAATATTGATGCAATATTACTATTAGTTTGTATTTAACAGGAATATTAATATAAAAAGTTAGCGTAACTTGTCGGCTATTATCTCATAATCCTCGCATCGTAGTGTCACAAGGAAGAACAGAATTGTCTCGTCATCTCAATGGCTAATAGGAAAGAACGTATCTTTTTAGTCATCCTTTACAGTATAAGTATGAGAGAGAGAGAGAGAGAGAGAGAAATCGCACGCGATCATAGGGAGGGCATGATATCGCAAAAGGGCGACATATCGCTCGGCTTAGATAAAACGGGCATGTCCATCAGCGCGGCAGCCAACCGGCGAGCGGTATCGCCACCCGGTATCGTCTATCGGCTTGGTATTATCTCGGGCGGTGCTCGCGCAAATGGCGCGAACATCCGCGAGACTCCTTCCTAACTTATCGTCGTAGGAAGTGGCCCACTCATCCTCCCTGCCGACGAGTTTCACCCTCCTCCTTCTTCGCATGAGGAGACCTCCCTCTTTTCCTCGTTGACTACCACACTTCGACGTTCCTTTCGTTTATCCTGTCTAGTGCGAGGTAAAAGACTCTCTTCAGTATCTCTGAGACCTTTTCGTGGGATGAGTTAAATCTCGCGGGCGGAGAGGATATCGTTTTTTTTTCTTGTCTTAAAAAAAAAATGGTGTCCTGGGTCCACTTCAAAGATCGGAGAGTTTACGGCGTTCTACGGCATCAAGTCGACGTATTTTTCGATAGACGTGATGCTCAGCGTTTGCAGGAAACTACCAAAGATGTTCTGGGTTTCCATCGCAAAAGTTAAACTTAGATGTCTTTTTTTAACTTTTGATCTTCGGACGACCTTACAAGTGTATTTGATATGTTATATAAGCATTACTTCTTCAGCAAGATAAATATAAATCGCTGCGACAACTCACAGATGCGTGTCGCAACGATTTATATTTATCTTGCTCGAAAAGTAATGCTTATATTACATATCAAACTTGCAAGATCTCCGAAGATCAGAAGTTAAAAAACATATCTAATAGCGAATTCGATTGGACACATTAATGCATATTATCTAAAGCCATTATATACTGATTTCATCTAAATGCAAAAGTGATAAATATTTTGAATTATAAAATACATATTTTACAACAAAGTACAACAAAGTGTATTGAATATTTGAGTAATTGAATATTTTACGGTTTAACCAATTTCTATATTTATAATAAACACATCTTTACGTTAGTTTATGTATCATGAGTTTAATGTGCATGAGTGCGCACTGAGAACACGAATAAACAAAAAAGGTCAAAGTGTGCACCTAACAACATTTTTGAATTTTACAATTTTCTGTTTTTAAACAAAGCACGCCAATTATTTTTCGACTTTGAAACAGTTCTAAATTGAAACTGCGGAGTACTTATACTTGTTTTCCACTAATGTAGATTAACTTTATAATCTCGGTTTAACTTACTATTCATCTTTTTCTAATTTTTAGAACTAGAAAAAAACGATGAGCAAATTGGACTGAGATTAAAGTTAATTTACATTGATGGAAATGAGTATTAATATTACAAATCAAATTAACAAGCAATTTTACACACTGAGAAAAATTTTCTCGTTAAAAATAAAAACCAGTATATTCTGAATCTTTCATATCAGAATTCCGATTATCACAATTGGATATTGGAGATAAGAAATAATATTATCTCGACTAGAATTATAATAGATTTAACTAATAAAATTCTGTAGAATATATTCATTTTTTTTACTAGAATTTTAATTAATACAACTAGATTCTTTCTTTCAAAATATTGATGCGAGTATCTTTAAAACACTATAAAGTAAAGAATTTATTGCAAAAAATATTATTTCAGTCAGGGTTTGAATCTGGATTTCCCTTATTCCATACGGGCGTCTTATCAATTCGATTATCGAGGCATGATATTAATCGCAATAACCAGTATATGTTAGAAGAAAGTTCTTTTCAAGACACCAAGATTCGCTTTGGTCAAGACCAATATGGTAGGAAAATAGTATCTAAAGAAAAGAGTACATGCATATTTTTTAGAAAATGATGATTTGAAGAGAGAATATAATTTTGTGTATGTTAAATGTAGTTATTTATTAAAATAAAATTTCTAGAATAATTTTTATTGATATTTCTTATTATAATATAAATTTATATATGTAAAATTTTAATTAATAACTAGAAGTTTTATGACCTCAAGAAGAATACATGTACCTATTCTTAAGAGTAAGTAGATACTGCTAATGACTTTGGAATATGTTTTTCATTTATTTGTATTGAACATTTCTCGATTTTCACGTAATATTAAATACAGACAGATTAGATCAAACTGAAATAATTTTTTGATATAATATTTGACGCGATGTTTAAGTGAACGCGCGATTTTTAAACGTACCTATTCTTACGTGCCACAAGTGCGGATATCGTGATGTTCACGGATGGCTCTCAATATCATCTGTTACCGCTTTCGAAATGAAGTTTCATTTATCGCATATCAACCTTTGTATTCTTGTCTTCTTTAGTAATTCCGAGCGTCGGGTTCGCTGCCAACGTCTCTTCTTTCGATTCTCGCAGCTCTTGGATCTCTTTCGCGGCCTCTCAATGCTTTCTACCTTCGGCTTGTCGCGGATCATCCGGCTTATCGCGATTCGAGAGTTATCAAAATCCCAACAAAGACGTAGACGTTTGAGCTATTACCTTCAGATAAGAAATAAAAGTTATACACGTAACGCATTAATTATTACGAAGTTTTGAAGAATGTATTCAAAGTAGAAGGAAAGGTGGACTCTTATTTTTTTTTGTATCATTTTTTATTTTTTAATTATACATTTAAGTCGTTGATATCTCAAAAGATAATCTATTCATTTCTTTATCTTAATATAAGGCATTTGTGAAATAATTAAGACATTTCACAATGTGAGAAAAATTGTTCACTGAAAGAAACTTGATGTAAGGTATGTTAAGTTAGCACCCCAACTATAGTACTCAGGAGTTCTGATTAGAGTTCCCACTTCCTTTTGACGAGACGAAGAGTTCCCTATAGTTAATAACAAGAATTCCGCTCAATAAATATTTTTTTTACATTTTTTAAAAATGGGGTGCTAACTTTTTATCGAATTTCGACGTGGAATAGTTCTGAGCGGCTTAATAGCTTCAATTTGCGATTGCCTAGAGTTTCTGATATGTAAAAAAAATTTTCGAATAATAAAAAAAAAATTAAAAATTTTTGAAAAATTAATTTTTAGATACAATAGTTCTGATGATAATTCCTGCTTCTTTTTGACGATACGAAGAGTTCTCTATGATTTTTAATGACATATG
>NW_017275086.1:2740725-2747687 GCF_001594065.2 Cyphomyrmex costatus
CTGATCAGAACTATGCGACCTTGAATTTCGTTAAAAAGTTAGCACCCCATTTTTAAAAAATTATTAAAAAATGATTATTAAGCGCATATATCATTAAAAATCATAGAGAACTCTTCGTATCGTCAAAAAGAAGCAGGAATTATCATCAGAACTATTGTATCTAAAAATTAATTTTTCAAAAATTTTTAACTTTTTTCTTATTATTCGAAAATTTTTTTTACATATCAGGAACTCTAGGCAATCGTAAATTGAAGCTATTAAGCCACTCAGAACTATTCCTCGTCGAAATTCGATAAAAAGTTAGCACCCTATTTTTAAAAAATGTAAAAAAATGTTTATTGAGCGCCGGAACTCTTGTTATTAACTATAGGAAACTCTTCGTCTCGTCAAAAGGAAGTTGGAACTCTAATCAGAACTCCTGAGTACTATAGTTGGGGTGCTAACTTAACATTGTTAGCAGATGTAACTGTCTGAATGTGATGGAAAAATGAGTCCCTATATTTTTACAAAATCTTATATTTCTTTAATTCTATTTGGATTTTTCATGCATTCATTTAGAAAATTTTATATGTATATTGAGATTATAAGGTTCAGAAATTTTTTTTTCTATAAATATTATATTCTTCTAGTAAGTAGTACTTTTGCGTTGATTCTTTCATCACGAATGTTTACCACAAGCACTTCTTCCCTGCTTCGCAAATGCCTTTAGGGATTTCTTAAAATTATTTTAAGTGATAATCATAAAGATTTTTAACACTCTGTAATGTTTCTCGTTAAAAATCCCCGAGCATATTATCTACTTGTTAGAAGACCCACTAAAGAAACATTGTCAAGATTTACATTTAATTATGTCTCAGCGAAAATATAGTTATTTAAGCTTACTCAAAATAGAAGAACAACATCTTAAGAATTATAATTTAGAGTATAAACTCGTTACTTACAAACTTTAACGTTGACATTGAAAACTATCCGAAGAAACTTTGATGTCTTGTAATAAATAAACATTTATAGTCAACAAAAGATCGCCAGTTATGGCGGCAATTGTTTCACAACTTCGATATCTATTTAAGATCAAGTTAAAAGTTAGTTTTTTTTGCAAGGGAATGTATTGATTATAATAGAATTTTAAGGTGAAGCCTACATTACCACCTTTTCCTTTAGATTTTGCACACTTATTATTTTGTAAGACGATAACGAACGTTCAAACCGTAACGATATCCGACGTCACGAAAGTGTCATGAAAATGCATCTATGCAGTATTTTAACGGGGAGACGCATTTCACGCGTGGGTGTTTCGATAAATCGGGTTTACGCTTGACACTTATTACACGAGACCTTTATCGTACGTTACATTATCGCGTAGGGTGAATTACGCCGACGACGGTTGCACGTTGCATGCGCGATGTGCACATGCACCCGCGTTGCAAGAATCAATGCCGATGACGAGGGGGAAAAAAAAAAAAGAATGGCGAAGGGCGCGTACGGTAAAGTTCGCTTTGAACGCGAATCCGCGGGAGCAACAAGTGCAAGAGAAAAAAGAAACTATGAGAAAAGTTGCCACACGCGGGCGATATAGTTTTAGAAAAGTGCACCGCCGCACTCCAGAGAGAAATGAGCGAGAGGATAAGCGAGCGAGAAATCAAAATGAATGGGGAGGCGGTGAATAAGGATGTGCGGGGACGCAAAGGAGATTCAAAATACGTCATATAACAGCTATTTTCAGAAAACCGCGTGAAGTTTGGCGGAGGCTTCTTTACACCGCACGGCGGCGGTGCCCGCAGCCGGGACAAGCTGAGAGTTTTCCGAGAGGTAGAAGACTCGCTGGAGTAACCTAGTTTCCTCCACTCTCGCATACACTTACTTAGCCGGAAAAGTTCATATGCGCGTAAAGGTAGCGACAAGAGGCGATAAAAATTCGTCACGCGTCTCACGAATATTTTTTTCGTGTCACTCGGTACCTCTTGGTGGAAGTTTTTCTTTTTTTTCCTTAATATACAGGGTTACTCTCTAAAATTTATTGGTATCAGTGTTAGTTACTGTAAATTCTCGAATTATGTTCTATCACGGTGGATGCTTACAATAAGTATCGTAGATAAATAAAATAAAAAATAAAACAACCAGGCACAGTGACGAAAAACGTTAAGATAAAGTATTGCAGGCACGCCAAAGCGAAGTACATTTGCGGTACTGCACTTTCGAGGTGAAATTCGATCTTGTCGAATCGAGAACGGTCCCAACGATACGGAGCGACTCTAAAACCATCGGATAATCCGATTAAAGCATTTCCGTGGCGCATGTATGTACCGTGCATTTGGTGTGCTCTCTTTCTATTCCGTTTCTGCTCTTTCTCTTTCTCTCTCTCTCTCCTCTTGTTCCGTTCTCCTATTTCTCGTTCTCTCGCTCTATCAGCGTCACGCGCGCGGTGGTCTCTTCCTATTTTCACCAGTGCTCTCACTCATGCGCGCCGTCCCTGATGCAAATAGTCGTCAGTGAGGTGAGACCCCGAGGTTTAGCATCCAAATGGTGGCAATTTGCAGCAGGTGATAAAGGTGATAAAGGTGACACAGTGGTTGCACAAGCATGGTACCAACTATCCCCTACTAGCCGCGTTACCTCCCTCACTCGCCGACCGCCCCCTGAGGTGTTAAGCCCCTAAATAGCTACTCCTTTCACCAGGTCGAGCTAGAAGTCGGTTAGCTACATCGCGTTGATAGTAATGGCTACGCCTTATTCGAGAGCTGAAATAATCGCTCGCTTTCTCTCTCTCTCTTTCTTTTGCGGTCTGTTATTTTTAAATTAATTCTTTTGATGACAGATTTACAATATTTTACGACATCTCAGACAATTGTCTTTACATTGTTTGATCTTTTTGTTTTCCGTTCGTAATTGAACATCTTGTGTTTAAAAATTAAAAGTCAAAGATTTATAAATGTACGTATGTATATGTGTACACCGCAAATTGAGTGTGCAATATCGTGTAAGTGTAATAAACGCTATCGTACATGTGTGATTCAGTCTTTCGTATAAAAATATTATAATACTCTATTACCTACAAAAAGTAGATTTATGTTATACATTCAAAGTGTGTAGTATATTTTCAATTTTTCAAATGAAGATCGTGTTCGATTATTTAACAATATCTTAGTTTAAATTTGAATATTAAAATATATTGAAATGAAAGTAATACATATAATTTATATGATCGATTAATCTTTTAGAAATGTGTACCAAATGAACTGCAAATGAGGTATATCGAGACCAGGCCATCTCTTTGGTAATATATAATCATATACCTTAACATATATATTCTATCAATATTCACGGTATTAATATTAATGTCATTTATAATTACGTTTAATTATAAATTATAATTATGATAGTAATTATGATATTAATTTATAGGCTAATGTAAAATGGTTATTGATATGCTAAAACGGCCGAAACGTTTTATTCGCTCCGTGTGGAAACGTAAAGTCCTCCTTGTAGATCGATGCATGAAAGTGAATAGGAAATACGTGCTATATGTGATAAGCGAATACACACGTGTGTGTCTGTGGTAAAGCGCGAAGGCGAACGAGAGGTGGCGTCGACTAAGGTCGCTCTGTATCGGAAAACAATTCGAACGTTCGCACCTGCGGCGTGCTGGCACGTGCGAATTAGGCTAACCCCGCTCGTCGTTTCCCCCGCATACACATCTTCGGCTGTTCTCTGCTCGTCGTATCGTTCGCACCGATGTGCAACGACTTGCAAACCTAATATCCGGGGCTTACCTGGCTAATTAAGGGGCAAGTCTAATGACCTCCGTATCATACTCGCGCCTATAATCACTCTCTTAACCGATAATCGAGCCCAATTCTCGAGTCGGGCGAACTGAATTCTACAAAGATGAGATTCGCCCTTAACGTTGCGGCTCCGTAAACATTAGAAATCTATGTTCTACGCAGATTGCAGCAAGCTGATTTCAATGTAAACATTTCATATTTACTACTCTTTTATATAAGAAACAAATATCGCATTGAATCTCATTGTTAAATAATATTGATGTTAAATAACATAATTTATGTATCACATCTTGAAGTATTACCGAAGGTATACAAATTTTGCAAATTTTTTTATTATTACGTCTGAGTATCTGTGTAAAATTTGGAGCACAATTCTATTATTGGTTCAAAAGTTCTTTTAATTCTCTTTTGTTTGCTTTATGTAAAAATCGCATTTTTAAAATTTGATAATTCGTAACATTACGAATTACATTAATTATTCATATATATTATAATAATAAAACTCTGGTAAATATTCGTACAAGTTCACTTGGATTCACTTACTCGTTTAAAAATTATCTAAAGCTGCAGCAAAATAGGTATAGGTACTTTGCTATATAAAGTCATTAAAACCAAATAATTTATTGTCTTGTTTTTGTATTATAGTTGATTTCAGTGCGCATTTATAATAAAAATTTTTTTGTTAATATTAGTTGATTTTTTGGCTAATATTTCTAATTAGTATTATACATTCAAACGAAACATCCTTGAATAATATTAAATGTTTATTGATGCTTTATATTTATACGATCTATTTATGTGAATTCAGTTATTTACACTACTGGATTAATGCAAATTAAAGGTTGCTTTATATAAATTTTTAATTGCAGTGATATAATATAATCAACTTTGACAATGCTACAGTACATGTAGTGTATTCTGTGAAATAGTGACAGTATCATTATTAATTATTTTATTGTTTAAAATGCTTATATGGTTTTATATTTAATTTTGCTAATTTTTTTTTTCATATATAAAAGCGTTTAATATGCAGTAATCTAGTGCAATGCAAGTGACCGAATTTGCAATTAAATTCTGTTTAGATAGATATTCAATTATTAAATTACGTTATCGAATTGTTTTTATGTGAATTGTTGCGCAACTATTTATTGGGAATATTAGTGAGGTTGGAGAAAACGTATTGCATCGTGATATGCTGAATTGCCACGAAGGCGTGTGTAATTGTGTATGTACGATGAAATCTCTTCTATAATCATTCTTTCGTGTCGCTAATAAACAGCAATGTAGTGAGAAAAATATGGTACGCGAAAGAGCGTTAATTAAGAAATTAATTTTCCATTCCGCATTGTTTCCCACATATTACCTTAATCAAAGTTAGTTAATGATCAAAGGAATTTAAATTAGTATCTAGTATTATTAACGCAAGGACCAAAGAGAAACGCGCTGCGGTAGGTAGTGTGTATATGTGTACATATACTATATACATATATCTCCTCTGAAGGGGCATGCTCGAGGTACAGATTGCATCTTCAGAAGCATCTCAACGTTGCGAATTCCACGAATTTCCGTCATCTTAGAGACGAGACCCAGTTAAAGAGCAGGTTATGAAGGTAAGCACCATCAGATGATACTATCGACCCGCTTATGTATGACAAATGCATTTCGAATCTAATTAAAGCTTCACGTTACCGCAAATACAAATAACTTGATTAGAAATAATATATCATAAAAATAAACATATGCTTCATATGTTCTGTATTTCACGAAGCGACTTATTTTAAATGGAGATGAGAATAGTAAGAATTCTGTAAAAATAATATATAAAACTCGTGAAATGTGAACTGTGTTTCGGGTTTATAAATAAATGCTCTTATCTCAATGTTATCTTTTACAACGCTGTGTGTGGTGGAGTTTAACGTCATCGATATTCCACAGGTTAACGTGCTTACGTAAATAGGTATCGATATTGGAACTCACGTACGGATTTCCGCGTTTACACCGTGAATTTGTAAGTTGCACCGGGACACCCCGGAATCGAGTGCGGCGAATTTTATCTCCTCTCGTCGGAAGCGGCGAAGCAGAGTGCCATGCCGCCGCGTAGCGTACACGTCGCTTCCTGCCGCGTGAAATGAAAGCGGAATACGAAACGCCGAGCGTGCCGTTACGAAATTATAGGGGGTGGCGATACGCGGGGTTGGAGCGGCGTGGTGCAACGTTGATGCAACGCGCTTTTCGTATGAACATCCCCCTCTGGGATCCGAGGTTCGCGAGGCATCCACACCCTCAGGCAGGTGTGTTCCCGAAAGTGCGAAATGTTTTTGAGAGCTGGGATAAGGTTGGGTCCTCTCTGAAAGTATTATCACGCTGGATAAAATCCGTCCAGCATAGCATAAATGTTATGAAAATGTAAACCATAGCCATGCAATGCGGCTATGGTTTACATTTTAAATTATAACAAATCATCAAACTGCAAATTTGAAGCGTAACGTTTCGTGTCAACGTAAATTTATGTTAGAAATTAAAATAGAAAATATGTATATGTAATAAATGAACATATATGTACAGTGTAAAAGATATTCGTATAGAAGAGATTAAAAAAAAAACTTTATTTTTAAAATATTGTTCTTTAAAATATATAATTATGCAAAGAGTAACGTTTTGTGTTATATAAATAAAAAATCTTTGCAAAAATAATGTTGTATGATTTTCGAAGATAAATTTTTTGATTAGATATGCGAATATGCGTTTAAATAATCGTATTTTATTGTTCCTTATTAAGATAATATATTGTTACATCTTTTTAGATAAAATCATGTTGAAAAGTATATATAATCTGTTTTCTTTGTTAAATAAATTGCTAAGTAATGTTTACTTCAAATAATGCTATTTTTATAAAAAAATCTCCTTTATAAATATACGAATGCTTTTTACAATGCAGTATACTAAAGTTTTAGTATACAACTACTGTACTATTTTTACATTATGATCTACTTTTAAATGTACGTTTATAAATATTAGATGGTTGGAAATTTAGTATTCTTATAGGATAAAATGTTGATTTTCAAAGAAAATAAGCTTTACGCGAATAACGTTTCTTGTTATATGCAGAATTATGAGTTAATCTCTCTCTCTCTCTCTCTCTCTCTCTCTCTCTCTCTCTCTCTCTCTCTCTCTCTCTCT
>NW_017275086.1:2748009-2752373 GCF_001594065.2 Cyphomyrmex costatus
CTCTCTCTCTCTCTCTCTCTCTCTCTCTCTCTCTCTCTCTCTTTCTCTCTCTCTTTCTCTCTCTGCATATAAGTGTACATTGTCAAATCGCTACATTTTATATTTTTACATTATGGATGCGCATTTTCTACTGTTATTCCGTTTCACATTGTAGATTATAACGTTAATTTACTGGAAACTGTGAAAAGATGCGGTACCGTTGTATGCTTTGAAACGAGAAAAACAAGTCACGACAAAGTTCCTCGAAGGCACCTTAAGTAATAAGTATCTGGCGCACTTAAAAACAAGACTTTAAATAATACACAGCCATCGGCTTTAAATGAGCACTTGAAATAATAAATATGAAATATTACTGTAAATACTGTATTTCTCTTCAGAAATTCTTTATTTTGAATAAGGAGTTATTAGAGTTATATGAGAATTGGTAATTTTAATTATAAATGAAAAGTATTTAATATATTTTAATATAAAAATTGATTGAGCTATAAAGAGTATATTTATACTCTTTCAAACTGTAAACACACACACACACTGAAATGTGTGAAAGTTCACTATTGACTCTTGTGCAAGAATATGATATCTGTGTAGGTATATGAAAAATATATACACAATAGATGTGAGCTTCACTCATTCAGAGACATTTATTTGACGCAACATTGTTTTTCAAACAAAAGAAAACTTGACGCGCACAACCAGAAAAAAACAAATCCGAGATCGTTATTGTATATTTTTACGCGTCAAATCATCAGTGGTCGAAAAAACTAGTTTACAAAAATTGCTTACGTACATACACAAGCTTTATATTTTACACAATAAATCAGGATCATTTTTTTTGGTATGTGTGATTGTAATAAAATAAAATAAAATAAAACACCTAGATTTAATAATCTTGTAGAAATAAAAACAATAACCTATACGTCTTCTTAAAAATTATATAGAAAGTCGATACTGTTTGATTTAATATTTCATAGGAAGAATTTGAGAGCAAGAAAATTGTAGAAATTTATATATAAAAATATTATTAGGCATCAAGACCCGCTTTGACTGAATTTAATCTTTTTCGTTTATTTGTGTCGAATATTTTTCTATCGATCTTCATTCACTATTGTTTGAGTAAAAAGAATAAAATGCAATATTTATAATTTTAGGAAAAGATAAAAATACAAACCTCGTAACTGTGATTCTTTGAAAACTATGGAATATTACGCAAAAGAACGGTCTCGAGTAATCCATCCATCATGCGATAGCGTTCGATTCTTTCATTTTTTTTTTTTATAGAATCGGTATTTTTAGCGAATTGCCTCGGTGCATTAAAAAGCCATCAGGAGCCTCAAGTTCTTGCGTTCGATCCGTTTGATAGAAGCAACGGCGTATCGTCACTTTTCACATTCGGTCTCCCTCCTCTCCTCCTCCGCGTTCAAATATTTATCTCGCTTCTATTGTCAAAGTAATATCAGGCAATTACAGGAAATTCGAACGAACTTTGGCAAGCAATTGACTATTGGCTCGCGCTTCAATACGACTCGAATCGATCAAATAGCTATGAACTGAACGATTTATACTCAAATATCTGGATACACTACTTAATGTACGTACACACATGTAGGTATATACACACATTCGTTGATCTTTACTTAATTGTGATTAGTGATCTATAACATTTGTACAACAGCCGATATATCTTCATCGCATCAATTTTTTTTTATAAAGTATATCTGCGGTTCAAAATATCTCGTTAGCTCATTAAATCATTGTTTAACTTGTGCCACGCTCGCCAGGAATATCGTCTGGACTACAGAGATAACGCGATCTCAGACGAGCTATTCATAAACTTTGCTCTTCGCACTTTCAGTTATGATTATTATTTCCGCGTTATTGCTAGCGCAATTATTTTCGCGGCTTAGCCGAGGTAAAACCAACGCCGTGTAAATAATTACTCGGCAATTACGGTGCAATTAAGGGAAATTAATAAAGCGCCTGAAGCTACACGATTCTTCTCCTTGCATGCGTTATATTCCAGCTGTGCGAGTAGATTAAGTATGCTCATAGAATGATTCGTGCAGAAATAACTTATTTTCTAACATTAGATTTGATTAAGAATCGATATTTTATTGAAACATTGTCCTAAATATATATAATCATTATATACTTTGTGAGAGAAACATTTGTTCTATTTGTAACTACAATTATTTATTACTACATAATTTTCGGGAGTTGTTAACTATATATACTTGTTAATAAATCTATGTATATATTATTATTAATATTATAGCAGTGATAATCATAATTATACTAAAATGTAATTTTAGTTACAAGTACAAAATTTTTATCTCAGTGTAACAAATAATTAATAAGGTTGTACATGTAATTTAAAAAAGTGAAAATAGTTTAGAGAAGCACACGATTTAAATAATAATTATTGTGTTATACCATTAATTATAAAAAAGAATAAAGGAAAAAATTACAAGATGATGATTAGAAAAATACCTATAATAAGTAAAATTTTATAACGAAATAACAAATTATTTGCCTAAAGACAGATAGTGACAAAAATATAGTGAGTCACAAAATCCTTTGAAAATTTATGATGTCTCATATAAACCAGATCGCTGGCAGATGGCTATTGCTCTCTAATAAAAAAATGCAGTTACGATCTTTATCGCGTGTCATTCTCGTAGCGCTACGTTCATACGATAGCGTTACGATGCGTCGTTAAAATTGCGCTACAGTGCATATTTCGGCCGATTTATGGTCTGCGAAAAATATAGTTTTCAAATTTTAGGCAGTCGAATAGTATAGAAGCCATACATCTACTTATTCAGCCATTGCCGACTTTGCGTGGCCGTTAGATTAATAAAAGACGCAGTTATTAAAATTTAAAATTAAACTGATACTATGTTAAAATTTGTATATATGCGCCAACATTTTGATGAATAAAATCAAATAGAAATAGGAGATATGAAACAAGCTTAAAAACGTATATGAATACAGAATACAAATGAAACTTGTATGTACATACGTGTTCCAAGATTGAAGCTAAAAAAGCACGTTTGTGAATTTGTACGAGTGTGACCTGGATTGTGAACTAAATGAGGATGTCGTATATCAGTTTTACGTGGTTATCTACAGGAAATGTCTGTGTATTCTGTATATTTAATGTATTTTTCGCAAATATTTTTTTTTAGCATTTTACATTTTATTAATTTAAAGCGGTCAATTACGCTACAGAAACAATGACCAAACGTTCGTGTTGTCTTAATCAATTTAAGCAATTCGCTGTGCAGATCGCAGAACAGAAGACATACCTATCTCTTTATATGTATGTAACATATACGCGCGTACACTTTTTCTCTCTTTTTTTTTTAATAGAATGTAAAAATCTAAGAGAATTTTTTGGATCATTTTAGATAATTGTTATGTTACTTTTATAATATTAAATGAATAAATTCTTAGAACGAAATAATCGGATACAGTTATGATTTTTATAAAAAATTCAGTTACGAGAATTTAAAAGAATATCTTATCGCATGCACGTGCAAAGTGAGCTCGAAAATTTTATAAAGTTGTCATCTTGTACGCGCCAAGTGAAACTCGACGCTAAGTTTTGTTAGACACTAGAAGTTCAGAACTATGTACGGAGTTTGACATGTGTGAGTCTTCTGAGCAGGTGTAACCGTAATTTAGTCTCCACGTTTCACTTAGAGGAGAAGATCACCTGCTTTTGTCCTCGGACGCCTTGAATAAACGCGCCAGATGTCTGGGAAACGGGACGATTCAATTGAACGCGATGTTATAAATATAACTCACTGTACTGTGACACTCTGTATTGTTCCTTAGACATTTGCAATATTATTTATCGCATGCTTTATCGAATTTTACATGCTCTTTACCGAACAAAGCCATTATAATGATCTCTTTAGAGAGTTCGTCTTGTACTTATACATACATATATATACATATAATATTATCTTGTTGAAAATAGATATAAAGAAAATTTATACCTATACGGTATTTTAAACAACTAACGAGTTTCTCTTCGGCTTCTTGAAGTTTGAAATATCCCTCAAACCTCTTACAGATTTAATTGACAATTCCTTTTCATATTTTTGACGTTTAAACATAACGTTCAAATTGCTTAGTTAGCATCGTTGCACAAAAGCCTGTGAAAAGCAAAAATCTTTTTAGGCGAATGCAAGATTGCTAGACTTTAGGATTGGGATCGACGGTGAGAAAGAGATGTTGAAACAGAGAGAGGTGCGGGAAAGATGAGATGAAAGAGGAATGTGGAAATAAAGGGAGAGAAAGAGAGATAGCAGAGAGTGAGAGAGAGAGAGAGAGAGAGAGAGAGAGAGAGAGAGAGAGAG
>NW_017275086.1:2752446-2797232 GCF_001594065.2 Cyphomyrmex costatus
GAGAGAGAGAGAGAGAGAGAGAGAGAAAGAGAGGGAGACACCTCGTATAATACTATCGCTGAATGTTCTTTGTGTCGAAGTTCGACGAACGATAGAGGGATGGAGAGAAAAGGCCGTGGCAAAGGGCGTCGGTCCTTTTCGGCATATAACCGGGCTAGGTATTTGAATGCAAATCCAATCGCGCTCCGGTGAATTTTGCAACGTGATCCTCCCCCGGAGCCGAGGCTGTCTTTAATTCATGAACGATTCGCGCGCTAAAGGTATCGAGGCCGGTCAAAGTCTTTCGACAAATTAAGCTGGTCCCGTGAGCGTGCTGAATATTGGAAGAAAATCCGATACTGTGTGCGGAAAGTACGAATATGGTATAGCATTAAGAAAAGAGTAATTTGTGCAAACACACGTATTTAATAAGAAGTCAGTGAATGCAAGATTGTAATTTATATCTTCCTTAAATGCGGATATCGATTTAAAATATTTATTTTGTATAATATAATTATTTATATAAGCATTGTTTGAGCATTGTGCTTAAGTTTCATTTTAGTTCACATAATTTATATTATATATTTATAAGTTTTATCTAAAGTATTTTAATTTAATAATTTTTAACGTATATAATAAATGAAATACAATTGCAAAGTTAAAAATATTTGCACTGATCAATTGTTCCCTCGCAGCATCGCAATCTGTGTTTAATCAAAGCTGCGAATGGTCAAAGGGCTTAATCCGCACTTGTCAACGGTGTTTCCGGTTTACGCATTAGCGGATTTCAAGCAATATGTAATCGATGAATGCTACACTATCATTTGTGAATCTGTAATTGCAAAGACTTATACGTTACAATTATTTCAATAGTGATTTGGGCATTAATTAAAAAAAAAATTTATTAATACTTGTTACAGATAATTTCTTTATAAACAATTTGATTTATGCGATTCGGAGAAATTGTTAATTATTACTATAATGTTTTTATAAAAATCGAGTATACGCGCGAAACAAATGATTTTTTAAATTCGAATCATATATAGTAACATCTACTTCTTTCCTATGAAACAAAAAAAGGCGATATATTAATTACGTGAGTTTGTGAATTTCAAAAAACTTGTTATTGTCATTTCCATTCGTTGAATCGTATCTAATTAAAACAGTGCAATTCCGTACAAGCTATTCAGATGGCGGAGAGCATAAGGATTAAACGAAAATCAGCGCCATACGGTAATCTGCTAAAATATTCACGCGATATTATTTCGGTACACGCAGACGCGAAATGTCGCGCATCGCCGGCAATGGTTGGCGGAGATATATTCATGAGCTCGTAATTTTGTTCACTCGGGTTACTCGCTCAAAAAGCAGTACAGATGCGTCACATCGAACGGACAAGCGTGAATTTTTCTTCACGCATGTAATATCGTATTAGACAAAGTTTTAGGCTAATTTTACAATGTGCTTTTTGTTTTCAGTTTCTTGCTGTTTGTCTCTTGCCTTTTTGATCAAGAAGGCAAGAGACAAACAACAAGAAATAAGAAACAAAAAGCACATTGTAGAATTAGCCTTAGACAAATGTAATCACGCTGTCTTATACATTTGAGCGAAAAAATTTTTTTAGAAATAGAAAATAAAGTTAGACACTAATAGAAGGGTATCTACTCTGAAACGAAATGTGTAAATTGGAACAAAATAATATATTGGAATTCATTAAATTGACTGAAAGTGACTCACCGTAGAGAATGAGGAATCTCCTTGAACCATAATACAAACTTGTACTTTTACAAAATAATTGAATCTCCATAAATAATCTATTATACAGTTAAAAATATGTCAGTATAAATTAAACTATGTTACACGTTTAAAGTCTGATAAAAATATTTTTTTTCACTAAATGTTAAATGAATTTTCTAAAGTAAAAAGTGTTAAATAAAATTTTAGACGTGTTTAATTGGTCTTTTGCATCCTAATCATAAAGTTAATTAATCCAAATGACTTTATATTCTCTAAAAAATTCTGTCTGCCTCTTAGATATATTTTGTAAGGAATTTGGAAGAAAACCGTTGAATTTGAAAATACTAGGAGAATAGTAAGTGCAAAGGGAAAATCTGCACGAATGAAATTTCCGTCGATTTAGTGATTTTCTTTAAAGACTTGGAGTCATTTGAGATCGAGAAAGGTACGTCAGTAAACTCAACAGACTCAATTGAGACCACTTTAAGCAGCTAGTTTTGGGCACTTTGGAAATGACGAAGTTTCCGTTCAATACATTTTGTGATGCGGTTTAAGGGAATGAACAGTACACAGATCCTATTTTGAGAACGACATACTTGTTCGAAATTCGTTATCAAAATAGAACGATCTTTTCAGGAAAAAGGAGAAAGAGCCTCGAATTTTCTTTTAGATTTCCAATCTCATACTTTTCTAACAAGAATTTTACGCGAAAAGGATTCATCCGCCAAGTTTAATTGTTTTTTTTTTTGTAAAGGATTATTTACTCGAGTTACATCGGATTTTTATCACTTCCGATATAACTGTACCGATGATAGGAAAATGTCGATCACTTGCGAGAACGATGATAAAACGGCACAGCGATCCTCTATATATAAGATTCCAGCGTGCTACTTCCGGTGCAATGCTTTCTCGCAAATCCGTGGCTGTCCATCGCTCGGAACGAAATCACACGGTTCAATTTCACGGGCCAAGGCTCTCTACGCACGTGAAATTTCCGAGCGAGCGATGTCAGTACGGTTTGAATTTTTAGAGGCTGCGATACGTGCCATAAAAACGTAACAAGAGAATATTAAACGAGACATCCATAACTATCCAAAGATTATTATTCGTTTATGTATTCCATAAAGAAATCTAAAAAATTATCTTTTGTACACATTTTACGTGTACACAAAAAGAACGATTTTGTTGAAGCGGCTAAAAATCTGAAAATAATTTTGTTGAATCATCAAAAGAATTATATAGGAAGCTCAAGCATGATGTGCAAGCTGCGAGAAATTTTACATTCTCTAAATAACCAGCTTGAGTGTCCTACATAATTATTTTTAGATCTGTATCCAGCTGAATTTTGAGATATTTTAACAAAATCGTTCTTTCCGTAATAATAGTAACATAATTCTTTGAACATGTGTTTCTTTTTAAGTACGAAATATCATTCAGGAAGCAACATGTTTTCAAGCCGAGCGAATTTTTGTCTTTTATAAAATCCCCTTTTCAAAGCGACCGATTCGATTAATATTTCTTTGTGCGTGAAATTGAATAAATTCAAGCACTTTTGCATCCCGTCACCGAGTCCACGAGACGCTCTTATCGCGATATGAATCGCAAAGGTGCCGAATACGTTTGCACCCCTGAACGCTACGCCGCGCTCTCCCTCTTTTTCGCACGCTGTCAACCGAGATCAACGAGTTTTTCCTCGGGAAAGATCGCAATTTGCAACCGGGCGAACCTTTCAAACCGATTGACAACTTCTCTCTGTCGTAAACGCGGCACAGCGAATCGGAGAATCGACGGAATCGTAATGAACGACTCACGCGCACAGCCGCCAATCCTCCCCAGTCACCCCCCTCGGCCATCCCGAGAGTAGTACTGCTCTCGTTCCTCTCGCCATTCCCCGATCAGGGGGATGGTAGATTGTCGCATCGAGGAATTCACGATCACCCAGAACGTTTTCATCGGATTCGGGCGTGCCGTGCTTTTCTGTCTTTCTTTTTCCCCTTTTTTTCGCTTACCTTTTCACGGGGACTCGCCCTCAAATCGATGGAGGAGATTCTCCTCTTCGCTCCTGCGCTCGTTCTTTTCCCCGCGTTCTTTCATTTCTTTTTATCTTTTTCTTCTTTTTTGTTTTTTTATTCGTATACCCGCGAATGAGCTTAAAGGAGAGGTCTTGCGCGACTGAAAGCATCGAATTTAGGCTGGCGCCCGTAGTAACAAGGCAAACAAATGGAAAACCTGACCGGTTGGCTGGCTAGCTGGCTGCGTTGCAGTATTGAATCGGGTATATCGTATTACGGCGCGTTTTGTATCTAGAACTGGAATAGAGAGACTGCGTGCTCTCTGGAACGGGCGAAAAAAAGATGGCTCGTCGCCGCGCGTGTTTTTCAGCGCGAAAATCGTTTATTCATGCTTCCGAATGTTATAACTACAAATATGAATAATTTGATCTCGACTGGATCATTCCGCATTTCATGTTTTTGAACGCGAAGCGTATTTTTCATCAGCTTGAGCGAACTGATAGAAAAACAATAAGAATTTAAGAAAACGCGTCCTAAGATACTGGAAATATCTTAATCATATAACTGTCGCTTGTTTGGAGTGAAAGGTGACACAATTCAAAAAATTAGCATTTTGTGATAATACTAGGAAATTAATTCTAAAATTGGAAAAATATGTATGAAATTTATAACTCTCCTAATTTATCGTTAGGAGGCAGAAGTGCCATTTATTCTCTGATCCAATTTGCTGTGTGAATACTTGAATATAAGAAAAAAAAAACATTTCTTTGGTGATATTGAGCTCTTGTATATTTTTTCTTATCTACATTTTTTTTTAGTAAAATGCCGTAATGACTCTAAAATAGTTATAGAAATTATATTCTATTTCATTATTATTAATAAACTGCTATTGAAACATTTTTCCTTAAAACGCACATTATTCTAGTAAAAGGTTCTTTAAAATCCAATTTTGAATTTTATAATAATGTTTTTCTGGAATGTTTTTAATTTTGAGATGTATTTACCATAATTTTTAATCTAACAAGCGATATCTTTTTACAGTGTCAGATTTCCTACAAATTAATTTATAGCATAACAGAGTTTAGTTGTTTGTCGATCAGGAAAGCAATAATTTAGGCTTAGTTCCACAACTCATGGATTACTGATGGATTTTTATCTTTCAATTATAAACATGTATCTAGATTGAACAATTTTTACGACGTTTTTATTTAATTTGATGTATTTTGCGAACTAATATCTGTGGGGAAGATTATAAATTAATTCAGAAATGTACTGAATATAAGTAGTTATTTATAACAAGGCCGCATGAGAGGAGCCACAAATTCAATGCAAAATCCGTTTGAATAGCGTAGTTGAAACTCTCGAGCATAATTGAAAAATGTTTCAATAGCTGACTCGTAAAATGCTTTCATTATACGGACGCTATTTTAGCAAAAATCCGCCTCATTTGACCAACTTTTGCGAACAAAGTTTAATGCGGAATTTTATTATCGTTCGGCCACGCCGTCACGCGTGCTTCAGCAAATACGATGTAGTTAATAGGTGCGCACTTTCGCGGATTTTCACGTTAGAGATCGCCTAAGGGTTGTCAGGAAAATTTACCACGAGCTGCAATATGTAACTCTGCAATGTGAAAGCTGGCAAAATATATAATAGAAATTTATGACTGTAAATTGTAAATATGGAAATTATGTATATTACTTTTCATTGAAATTACTTAAAACATACACGTCCTTAAAATTTAAATATATAATTAAAATTTCGCATTTAGAGTCAAATGTAAAATTGTTCCGCTCGCGAAAATATCCTTGTTTAATGATTTACTTCTTAATTTATTTAGCGATGCGAAATTAAGAGATTGATAATTGATCATAATAAGAATAAAAAGGAAAAATTAAGGGATAAATAAAAAAACTCTTCATATAAGGGGGTCCGAAAAAATTGAAGTATGCCGTTGAATGAAAGGCGGCCTGCTTCTGACTGCTTTCTCTCTTTCTCTTTCTATCAAAGACTACCAATTTAATCGAAAAAAGAGGGTGAAGGATAATTCCTCTTTCTCCGCTTTCCACCACCTATCCGTCCTGCGCCTATCCGTCCTGCCCAACAGCTACCACCACCACCACCGTCACTACCACTCTGCTAGTCGTCTATCTGTCTGGTCTAACCCTGGGCGCGCATCGGGCTATCTGTCGAGGAAGTATTTGCAGGCGACTGTACAGAAACCCAATTTAGTCTGCGGTCGACTAATCCTATCCTACTACATACCATCAGTCGATAGCTCGGGGCTCGACCCACTCTCACCCTCTCTTTCCACCCTCTTTCGAGCGCACTTCCTCCATCGTCCTCTCCTCTGCCTGCTGAATCTCCTTCTCCTCCTCCTTGTCCGCTAGTCCCCGACAATCCCGGTAAACTGTCCGAAACTATTCGATTGTCCCAGAAAACACGTTTTTCGAGAACTCCGGCTGGCGTACGGAAGAACTCCTCTTTTAAAACTTCACCGATATAACGTCCGGCTATCGAAGTTCCGATCCTGGGCGGCAGGAAGGTTTCCCAATGATACAGAGAATCACGTTTGCTTTCGGTTTAAAGGATGAAACTGTCTTGGATAATAGCAGTCCAACAGAGAAACTTTATTAGACAACGCAAGTGTCTAGGTACAACGGTTTTGTAAATTCACTCTAAAAAATAGTGATGTAGGTATACGATTCTCACGACTGTGTTGATGCTAATATCTACTCAGGTGTAGATTTAACATTTCTAATCTGGATTAATATATCATGGGTTTTAAATCCACATAATAACGGTGTTGATATAAATACCTAAGATTTGAAATTTACATCATATTTTATATTAACACAACACAATGAAATTATATAGACATCGCCTAAGTTAAATCCACACCGATATTTTGTAGAATATGTTGTAGAAATAGGAACAGGAAATGTCTATTAATTAGATATAATATATTATAGGTATTCTCTATATCTGCGAACAGTATGACATAAACATGTTTTAATTCTGAGACATCGGGGACTGACAACCGGAATTCTTATTTGCTATAGACGTGCTTAATCCTCTACGGAAGTAATTAGTTTCCTTCTGAGAAGAAAGATTGATAAAACTGAAGCGATAGCGAACCTATAGTAAACATTAAATCACTTTTACCCTTGTAACTTTGCACTTTTTAAAATAGATCAGAGCAAGGTTGCTATTTAAGATCCCTCACTTTGAGATCATAAGTATACGGTGGAGTGCCGCACAAAGCTGGGGATAATACCAGGATACGCGTCCACGATATCAGGACTGTGCAACATACTTTCCGCATTTGACTTCTACTTGCCTCATCTAGTAATTTGCAAGGTCTCGCACGAAACTGCACGTGGGTATTATCTAGGGGCGCCGTGCACACAGGCACACACAAGATGGCATAAGACGGCATAACGCGCGCCTGTTGGCAGAGTAAGCCGACATAGCGTCGCGCAGAGCCTTTCCCGACAAACCCTACTCTGGACACGATGACGCGACATAGTTGGCGAAACACCAGCGAATAGTTTCACCAACAATTTTGTGCAGTATTTTACAATGTGTTACGAGAATCGCCTCTTGCTCGTGCGCGTGCTTCGCCGCCGCTATATCGAGCAACGCGTTCTTTCCCTGACCAACGAGAAGCCCGTGTTGCATGTCTCGTCGACTTCCAAACAGAAAACAACAAAAAAAGAAGAGAAAGGGAGAATAACGTGCCATGTGTACGAAAGATGGTAATTTTGTAAGCGCAATCTGAAATGTAATAAGAGCGATAGGTGCAATTGCGAACTGACTCGAGGAACTTATTTTCTTTCCTACACTACATCGTGATATTAATAACTCGTAAATATAATTGATACATTTTTTTTTACTAATAAATGTGTTTTTATATAATTAATAATTTAAAGATAAAATAGAACGATTGAAGGGCTAAGAGCCAATTGTGCAATAAAGAATGTTTAATTTAAAACATAAAAATAAAAATAATTACAAACGTTCGACGCCGACCGGATCGTTCTCAATATTAAACAAATTATAAATATAAAATTATTAGAAATCTATAAATTATTGCTCTATAATTCTTCGTTTTTTCCTTTAATGCCGCAAGTTAATAAATAAAAATAGTCAAATTGGTCGTTGAAAAATTCGTAGTAGAAATGCAGATACAAGACTTTAATACCGAGTGTATCAACAAAAATATGATTGGAGATTTGTTTTTATTTAATCATTTTTCACACATTACGACAGCCAAAATTTTTTTCAATGGTAGTAGCGTTTGTTTTTCCGCAGAAACGACATTTTCCAGTCTCGATAGGAATAACTTGACTTCGCATTTTGCTTTGGTTCTCGATTTTTTCTCTTTCTCCGTTTGTCTCTCTCCCACTTTTTCTATAGCCTTGCTACCCGCACCGGGACAGTGCACCCTTCAGCGGGTTTTCGTTCCCAAGTTTCGACACAATGTCTTTTGAATTCTCACCGGCCGGCAAAGAAGGCACGCAGAAGGCGAGTGTAATCTAAAGTTCGAACTCTCGATTAACGACAAAGGGAATCTTAGGAGAGAAAGAGAGAGAGAGAGCGGTGAGCAGACGGCTGGGGGTGGCATGCAAAAAGGAACACCGATAGGAGCGAAATAATATTTCCTTCTTCGTTCTGCCAGACTATAGGACGAAGAATTTGGACGAAGAATAACTCAGTTGGCAAGTTTTCCATCTTTACCCCACACCACCTTTCCCTCATCCTTTTACCCTCTTTGCCTTCAGTCATCATCCCTCGACCTGCTCGGGTCGCGCGTATTTTCGATTTCTTCGTGTATAGCTTCTCTCGCCTTGGCGAGGACGGCAATGCAGCGCGTTAGCGTCATTATTATCGTTATTATCCTTCGCTAAGCAGCCCATCATGAAAACCATTTTCCCACGGTTGCTCGGGGAATCCACGAGGAATTTATCGGTCAGGAATACCGAACGAGGTGAACGAACGAAAGAACGAACGTGAGAGAACAAACGCGCGGTGGAAAAAAGGAGGTAAGGAAGAGATAACGGGGCGCGATCTTATTTCGAGACGGTATTTGCATGGTTCACCGGTATTCCCAAGCAAGAGAAAGAAAAACGAGGTGAAAAAACGCGGAGGTGAAAATCGCGTGCGCCGTAAGTTGTCGATTTTGTAGCTCTGTACGAGATATTTTAATATCAATACGTTATTGGATGTTGAAATAGCAGCTGTTTTGCGTTACAAATCTTCCATCGTTATGCATGCACTATGAGGCCGAATAAAAATGAATAGAATTTACGAATGATATTTAATTTAATTTAATTTAATTTAATTTAATTTATAATAGTTTAATTTATCGTGTATTCAAAGAATTACATTTGAGGTACGTGGAAATGAATAAATACGCAAATAGTGAGGCACCAGCAAATCTGCTGTTATTAAGGGGATTCTAAAGTGAAGACCGAACTCTGATCGTATTGCTGTTTAATGATTCAAAAGGACTTACACATATATGATTTACATGCCTCACGTATCACTATTACACCAATACATACGCATATAAGCGCACATAGGTATTAAGATATTTAGCAATGTGTGTAGAAGAATAGGGTGCATTTCGTTTCATGTATGATGTGCATCATGCATCATTTATCCTTGTTTAATATTTGTGAACAACAAGGATAAAAGATGCATCATGCATGAAATAGAATGCACCTATTTTGAATTTGATAGAATAATATTTGACAGAGTTGCTAAATTAAAAATTTTTTTTTAATTTTTTGCTCAACAATTTTTGCGCTGAACTTTTACAATATATACTCATTGCTATTTTGTTTATTTGAATTATCAGGAATCCGTTTCTTAAATTTAAATTTTTTTTATTATTTTTAGCTATACGAGGTATTTTATAGATTTTTGACGAAAATGTTGCGTTGAAAAATTTAACAAGTCAGGTTTTTAAAATAATTAAAGTTTAATATACCTTTTTTTTACTATATTTGAAATTTATCAAAAAAAGATTAACGTTATTTTGAAATTTTGATCAAGAGTCATGAATATATTGTTCATTCCCTATTTAAAAATCTATAAGAAACATTTTGTCTGAATAAAAATAATTTTAGATGTAAACTAGTGTTATATCTTTTACTACATCGTTTACAAACCTTTGATTATTTTCTTTATATATTTTGCATGTTTTAATTAAGTTTTATTTACTATAATGTCTTATCGCTCGAGTTGTATCAAATAAGTAGCGAGAAATAGAGAAAGCCAAAGTGCATCAGATCTCAGGTACGCCATTTCGGACGTTGGATTCATCTCTCCGACGACGTTAAATAATTCTGTGATTCTGCGCCCGCCACCCCGCGAGATCATATTATATAATCCAGCAATATGTATTTCCTCGCACGATTCACCGGTATGATAATAATTGGCTGGCTGCATAACTTCAAAACGAGAGCCCGGCCGCAAACGAGGATCGGCCGTTCGAGACCGTTCGCGATACGAAATTACCCGCATTCTCTCTCGCGATCGAGGCGATGGCCGCCTCGCCCGAAATACTCGTAAACGCGAGGTGGGACAAGGTCCTCGTAGAAATTATCTGGCATTTCGAAACCCTTGGATTACCCTTATCGCGCGACCCGAATTCAAACCCGTCTGCCCCTCCCGCGCGTTTCCCGCACCAGATTACCAATCCTCTCCCACACACGCGCGGTATAACATTCCACAGAAATCCTAACCCGAAACATCCTGCGGGGTTATGGATACACAATGTTGACACATTTGCACGCGTCTATATATAGACATACGCATAGACGTGACACAGGTCGGGAATCCCGCATTGCACGTGCATAGATTGGTACATACGCAATTGCGAATCAGCGGCGGTTGAGTTGAATTGTTCAATTTCAAATTATGTACAAGAAGTCAAAATAGGGCTTTTATTAACGATTCTACATATCATTTCGTATACAGGATTTTATTAGCGCTATTTGAATTGCCTAATTTTTATTGCAGATATTATTATACTTAAATATTTAAGATATCTATGGAAAGAATGGTTCTATTAAAGTATCTCGAAATTTAATAAAGCATAGATATGAAAATAATTTTGTTTGACTATCAATATAATTATATAGGACGCTCAAGTTGCTGAAAATATCAAAACTGTTAGTAGCATGATCATTCTGCATAATTATTTTGATAATCTAATGATAAATTATTGTATTTTTAAATCTAGCTAAAATTTTAGCTAGATGTTTTAGCAAAAAAATGTTATTTCTGTTGATTCTAATTCACATAAAAAGAAATTAGCTAGTAAAAATAGGATATTTTCTGTCGAAAATAAAAGAGAAATTTTTATCTTTTTAGTCCTTAAATTTACTTTATAATTTTTTTATAATAGTTTTTGTCATAAATAATTATTACTAATTATAAATTATAAATAAATATAGTTCTAACGGGAAGAAGCCATTATTTGTTGTTTATAGTTGTTATAAGTGAACATTCTAATTATTTATTTAATAGTATACTATTAACTAGTCTATTATGTAAGGAACACGAACGTAATATTCGTTAATAATACGTGTGGGTCTGTGTTGTAATATCCAGCTTAATCTGAAGAATAACGCGTGCATACGGCGGGCACTATCGCGTGATATTCGGAGTGGATAATTATCGTATCGGTCTACTCGGTGTTTGTCGATGTCATACATTTTCGAACCTAATACCGATGAAAATTTGGATCTCTGATAGTGTACTAAATTAGTGTACTAATTAAAATATCATCTGCCGTGAACCTAATTATGTCTACAACAGCTATGTGTTTATCTTCTCTGTATATCTTCATTGTATATCGGAATACAGTGATATAGAATCAAAAATTGACTGCACACTTTGTTAATTCTTACAAAATGATTTCACTAAAGTGTCGAAAAGTTCTGAAAATAATTTTGTTAAATTATGAAAATATTATCGAAAGCTATTTTGAACAAAATATGAATACGTTTACCGAGAAAAGCAATCATCTGTCGATTCCGTTTTGCTATTTTAGTAGAAAATATCTCGGTTGCAGGAGAGGAAAATAGGAAAACATACATAATTGTGACTCGTTTTATAAATATATATATCCGTCAACTCTAGCGACGTCGATGTATACGCAAATAACCGAAACCGCTTTACGCCGGCTCATACCGAACAAATAACCAAGGCTACGTGTGCATTCGCCTGCGGATGCGGTTGTGCGTGCAGAAATGTGCGTATCGAGCGTGGCCGATAAACGTGCGTGTAGCGGGATAACACAGCGCAGCGGGGAGAACGCGTCCCACGTACATAAACGTGTTAACACAGACGCATCCGTATAAACGTGTATCCGCGCACTCGTCTCCATTTCCGTGTCTGCGCTATCGTGCCGCGACAATGAGAAGGGTGAGGGCGCGGTGTATTGTTATTGGGTGTCGCAGATATTATTCGATTAAACACACTCGACTAACTGGACTCACGGGCCGGTCGACATGGCTCGCTCGAAAGCGAGTTTGTCATCGGCAAATACTCGCGTGACACGCGCGGGATTACGTCGCGGGATGACTCGCTGACGCGCTATTATTTGCATGACGATCTGATAACTCGGATTTCGCTAAGATGTCATCGTTGATCGATATCGATGCGTGAAAATGAAAGATCGTATTTGTACGTTAATTGATCCGATAAATATCGAATATATGAAGCCACGGACTGAGAAAAATTTCTGGTTAATAAATCAGAAGATCCTGATCATAACAATTAGAATCCTGGTTATCTTAATTAGAATTATAATAGAATTATGATAGAATCGACCACTGAAAGTTCTAATTTGTCCATTTTCAACCAGAATTCTAATTAATACAACTAGACTCTTTTTCCAGTGCGAAGTAGTGTATCACGCGAGTAAGACAATGTAAAGATTCGTTATGTAACTGTTTCACTTACGAGTCCTTCCTATTAAATTAATTACGAGCGCAAGAGAGAAACTATGCTGTCCACAGAATGTTGTGAAACAGTAGAGACACGCCGGCGGAAGTTAAACTAATGAAAATCTGCTCTAAATTGGTAAGTTATGGCATGCACTTGCCTATGTGACGCTATACATCTCGCACGGATATATGGAAAGAACGATTTTGTTGAAATATGTAAAAATTTAGATAGATACAGATATCTGAAAGTTAAAATGATTGAAAATTAACGAACCATAAGATCTGATCATATCAATCAGAATTCTGGTTATTTCAACTAAAAAAGAAAAAAAATTACAATATAAATTTAATTAGAAAATACTAGTCTCTCTCTGTCCATTTTCAATCAATTACAGTTAATGTAACCAGACTTTTACCAGTGCAGGAAACTCAAGCATGGTGAGTAATGCTGCAAATAATTTTAACATTATAACAAAAAGTTTGAATGTCCTAAATAATTATTTCAATAATTCAATACAATTTTTTTTAGATCCGTAACTACCTATTTTTAGATATCTCAGCAAAATCTAGTTTTTTCATGTAGAAATAACGTGTGTCATCTAACCTTTATCGACTCGTTCTGAATATGTTATAATTTTTTGTCTTAGAAGAACATTATGCAAAATAAATTACCGTCCTGGAATTTCCAATCAAGTGCACGATGGGACGGCGCTATTACGAGCGAAAATGCGTGGATGTCGTTCTCTTATATTGAAAGCAATGGCCGCGATAATAGTTTAATTAACGCATTCCTATTTCGTAAAAATAAGTAGTATGCATTTTTGGCTCTTGTATATAATCTGTGCAATTTTATAATTATGTCGCATAAACATTTTTTATTTTATAATTATACATACGAAAAGGATGATTTTGTTGAAGCATATCTAAATATTTAGGCAGATACAGATCTGAAAATAATTTTGTTAGATTATCAAAATACAAAATTACGTAGAAATTGCTGTAAAATATTTTGACATTGTAGCCACCAGTTTAAGCGTTTCACATGATTATTTTGACCTGTGTGAAGCTGGCCTCCCAATATTAAAAAATCGATTTTTTTCTTCATGCATTCGTTTGCTCATCGCTTGCTCACGAATGCTCAGTTGGAATTTTCGTTTACTCACCCTTAGTTCAAAAGATTTGTGAGCAAACGAATGCATGAAGAAAAAATCGATTTTTTAATTCGATACCAAAACTTAATTTTCGTATATCTTTTGAACTAAGGGTGAGCAAACGATGTGCAAACGAATGCATGAAGAAAAAAATCGATTTTTTAATATTGGGGGGCCAGTTTCATACGGGTATTATTTTGATGGTCTAATAAAATTATTTTTAGATTTTTAATTAAGATTTTATATACTTATTAAGCAGGGTCACTGTATGTATGTTGATTTATTCGTAAAATGCGACAATCCTGATTTTCGAAGATGACGCATAGTCGGAAAAAATGGAAAATTATTAATAAATACGATCGACGCACACACTGTCATTAAGAAAGAATATTGTTGACCTGAGTTTATAATTATCGGACGTACCTTGTTATTATGTCGGCTACGGAAGCGGACTATTGTACGGCCGACTTCCGTCAAGTTTTCTCCGAGCCGAAACGTTTAGCATGCATCTGACTTAAACGATCGATCTACTCAAGATCTCCGGATAGAACCGTCTACTCGGAGATCATGGGTAGATCAATCGACAAAAGAAACTGTAATACGGAAAATGTTGGCGCATGGTTGACATTCGGTGGATGAATATAAGATGAAAGAGAGACGGCGGGCAGGTGGTTCGGCATAAAGATGGCGGAATCTGTACGACTGTTTCAATGCGAAATACAGTACGGTTTTCCAGAAATATATGCACGAAATGTAAAATGCGATGCAAGAGAGAGACTTTTTCGTTTTTATTTCTTAACTATCGCGAAATATTTAAATATTGTCCAACACGGTATTTGGCATCTTTTTTCAATTTTTCTACAATATTTTCTAGGCGTTGTTAGCAATATTGTTCCTGAAAAAAAGTTCCATTACTAATTTTATTTTATAATCGAGAACGTAAGACTCAGATTAAATTATGTATGTACACCTAATTATTTTATTTTAAAATTAAAAGTTAAATAATCATATCTATTCATGATGTATGACAAATAGAAAATGAAGATATATTTATATACATGGTCATATGTACTATTAAATGATATTATTACGTTAAATATGATAATTTATAAAATATGTAGATTTGATTTCATAAATATCACATTTAAAATTTACATTATAAACAATTTATAATTATAAAAGAAGGAAAGATATCGTAAATATAAACTAGATTACATCCGATCAACTTAACGAAATTATCTTTTGTTTTTATATTTAATGATATTGAATTAAATTGCGCAATACACTGACTTCTTGTTAGAAAATAGACCAAAGAGATACGAGCGTCTAAAGAAAGAAAGATAAAGAGAGGGAGCAAAGAGAAAAAGGGAAAAGGATTAATTTATAAAGACTTGAGATCCGAATCTCAATAATAAGAGTTGACAGGAATAGAACTATACGTATTGTTAGCAAAGATGCCTCGAACAATTCTTTATAATTCTTAGAAATCGTCTTTCTTTTTTTTTTTCATAAAACTTTTTATAATTGTGATTTTTGAACGGCATTTCGATTGTTAACAATTTATTTGTTAAGATTTTGTGTCATGAGGATCGATGATAGTGTCCCCATAATATGGAAAATTTACTCAACGGTAGACAACATCCGCGATCGAGAACAGAGAAAGCGAGAGAGAAAGACAAGGGGTGACAGGAATGGGTGTAGGAAAAGGGATATAAACATCGTGCGCGAGAGAGCGAAGAGACTGAGCGGGAGAGACAGGAGAGGTAGCGCGCGCGTGTGGTTAAAGTGGATTACATATTGCTGTCCCAGAGCCTGCAACATGTTGTACACTTGGCCGTACCGGCCTTCCAGGTAAATCGAATCATCGCTAACCTGAACGAAGTTACTGCCCCTCCTCTGACTCACCCTCTCGTCTACACCAATCTCCGTTCCTAAGTGCGTACGCACCATCAGCCGTGTCCGGGAGAAAGTAAACGTCGGCCTCGCTGTGTCTCTTCTTTTTTCGCGTTGAATTCACGTGAGTTAATGAATTAAAAATTGCAAGAACACACGTTAACCCATTCGACATAGTAATTTTTTTAAAAATAACTACCACGTACCTATGAATTATGTGAGAAATGTAAAACGGCGTGTCACGACTTTGGATAGTTGTAACAATTTTTACTTGGCTTTCCCGGAAGATAAATAACTCTAACGAAAGCAATGAAAAATGTCAAGTGTGGCAGTTTCGAAGAAGTCAAGTCGATAATGTCGGATGATCCAATATTGGAACTTTGTAACGAATGGGTTGAGTACACGTTGTCGTCTTCTTGCAGGCTCGCGCGATCCAGGTCAAATCTATCTAACGAAACGATTCTTTTGGATAATCAATATCAAGATTGCGATAGATCATTATTGTTAATAATAATTATAATAACTTTATTATATTGCAACTTACAGATGGATTTAATGGCGAATATTAATAAGAATTACAAAAAAGTAAAAATATTAATGATAAAATGCTAGCAAATGGCGAGGCGATAATAATACAGTTATTACAAGGCTTAACCAAAGAACTGTGAATACATAATACAGATAATTGTTTGTTTGCTCATATTAAAAGTGGAAATTTTTTAAGTTTAAAAATAGTCGATTATTATAGATGCGGTGCCTCGAAATTTCTGTAAAACGAGACGAAATTTTATGATACATATTGTCAACCGTTCTGTTTTTGGACGATTGGAAATTTACGGTACGCTGGCTTGTCGCGATGTCAGCAAAGTTCACGGATCAGACTGAATGTCTTACTCGGTTGCATCCCGAGACAGAGGATGAAGGTGCCATTTGCGACGTAGCTCGTAAATTCTAAGCAGCTTAGAAACAGCGCACGCAACTCAAACCCCCCGGCGCTACGAACCCTCATTCTCACGGGTTTAACCCGTTGCGCTTGCATTCGATGTTTCCTTGCGTGATGAGCATTCCGGAAGTTAAGGACACTGATGAACGCCCCTATGTTGCATCTCTTGAATGGCACGCACGTATTTTCGCGGAAATCGAATGCCGGTTAATAATATTCGATTGCAGTTGTATCAAAAACTGTTCTACCAGTCTTTTTAAATTCAATTATAAATAGAAGTATTAAGATATATGTTTATAAAATTAATAAAATGTTCCAGTTATGAAATGAGGAGTACATTACATGCCTGAGATAAAGTTACAATGAGAATCACGTTAACATCTTTTATTGAGAAACGATTAAATTGTAATGTTGATCATTATAGCGTTGTTATTTATCTTTTTCCGATGCAATTGCACTTTATGCGCGGTCTTGCCTGCGTCGTTTGTGGAGAATATTGTGAAATCATCGTGCTCTTCGTTTCACGGACTCATTATGCTGGCGTAATTAGGACCGGCGCCGGGAAAGCACTTGTGCCGCAGAGGATGAGAGGTGGAACGCGATATTAGTTCATTTACGTGTCCTAATGCCGCCGCGGGGGCACGTGTTTACGAGAGCGTATTTACGAGTGCGGAACCTGCGCCCCTCGTTTTCTCTCGCGTAAATTTCATGTCAGTGACGTAGCCATGCGCTTTACCTATCGTAACAAAAGGATTGTAAAGCATCGCCAGAACGCGTTTTGTCTACAGCACATGCCCGTATGCTTTTGCGATGCAATCGTGATAAATGCCATAAACTACCATCGAGAAACTGAGAAGATAAAATAAGTTGACTTGAATTTTACCTTTAAATGCCATTTAGCAATAAAAATCATTACTCGTGAAATCAAGACAGCAAAATTGAAAGTTTACTGTATATACATATACAATATAATAATATTAACAAATAATATAATACATTACACAATAAATTAAACATATACATTGAGAGAGAAAAGATATTTGTGACTATAATTATAACACCGATGAGAATAAGCCATTTATTCAAGCTGGATCTAGGATGCTTCTAATATAATTTCATATGAATTTATATACTACGTATGTAGATCCCTAAATGCGCGCTGAAATTTTTTCACACTTACAAAACGCAAAATCCGGGTTCGACTCTTGGTCGAGATATAATATTTATCGCAATGTAATTAAATTATTTAGATTTTTAATATGCCATTCACAGATTTTAATATGTCATTCAACATATTATTAAGATCCAAGAGCAATAAGCAATAAGTTAGTTTAACTCGTGATAGTACTTCGGTACGAAATTATATTAGAAGCATCCAAGATCCAGCTTGATCGTAAATGACTTATTCTCATCGGTATTTAGTTTGAAACTCTTACGGTCCAAATAAAATTTAATATAATTATTATACTATATAATTATCATTATTAGCAATATTAGTGATAATAATTATATTTATAATAATTCTATATAAAAAATATACACACATATACATTATGTAGTCGGGATCGCGAAAGTGACTGTAGATATAGTTATTATTACTATAAAAGTAGTTATAATAATTATTATTTAGCTATAATTTATTAATAGTTATTTTTGGAACAATGAATATTTTTATATTCTTCGGTGCCGACTATATCATATATTTTGATAGAATTGTAAATCTAATAATTATTAATACATTTAATACCATTTAATTACAATAAACAGAAAAAACAATTTTGCTAAAGATACACAAATCTAGAAATAATTTTGTTGAACTGTCAAAATAATGTCCATTATTTAAGACGCTAAAACTGATTGCTAAACATTTTTGCATGCAAAAATTTCTTCAGTATTATCCGTCATATTGAGTTTCTTATATAATTACTTTAATAGTCCAACAAAATTATCTTCAGATCTACATATATCTAGCTGTATGAATTTTTAGAAACTTCAATAAAATTGCTCTTTTCGTGCAGTAAGTAACTGCATGATTATGGTACCAAGTAATTTTATAGTCACAAATACTAAAGAACTTTCTTTCAATGCAGTAGACACAATATACAGTTAATTTCTGCGGTTTCTGCAATATATCGCTCAATATAAGATAACAGATACATACGAGTACAAAATAGATTCGCGCGTTTGCCTGCATTTCGTTAAAATTGTCTTCTATCGCATATACATCAGAATGGAACATTTATAGTTAATTTATAGTTAATTCGTGAGCGTCGAGTGGCTCACCGCTCTGTGCGATTGACTCGCGATTTGTAGACCCAAGTTCAATCCCACGTGCGCCCAAACGCGATTTTTCGCGTTTAATGAGCCAAAAAATGGCTCCATCTGGTGATCAAAAGATCTATGATCATCAGCGCCGTTCGGATTCGGCGTTAAACTGTAGGTCCTATACATCAGTATACATATCAGTAGATATTTGTCTCTAATATCTGACTGAGGTAGGATTCTGTGGACCAATCACCCACAAATCCGAAAAACAATCTGATTCGAGAAACGAATATAGGCCTCGGACAAAAGAGGTCTATAGACGTCCTATGCTCCACATAAGGAGATAAAAGGAGTCGTTATCGTTATAGTTAATTCGTAAAGTTTTATGAAAATTGCATAAAAGGCGCCTGAGGGCATACACACTATACATATGCGCCGTAGGGAAAATGGCGGAATCGAAAAAAGACCGTTGTAATTGACACTTTTCGTTTATCTACGAAATCTTTTTGGCAAGAGGGCTTTAGCTGCGGGAGTTTAAAGGAGCCATTGAGTTGAACTCCGGTGAGAATTTTACCTGCCACTCCGATTGCCCGTTAATCCCATTGGTCGGTCCTCGAGAGGGAACTCCGACAAGGGTGACGAGACCGGTTGATTCGGCCCTGTAGTATGCCATGCCATCCCCGAGGCTGTGCTCGATTCCGTAGGAAAGGAGGATTGGGAGCCATCGGAAAGGAAAGGAAGAGAAGGAACGGGAATAGCCAAGGAACCCCTCGAGTAAACAAAGGAGGAAATGGGGTAAATAAAAAGCAACCGCCAAGAAAGAATGGGAGTCGGTCCGGGCGTCGGTCGTTGTGTGTGCATGTATTTACACAACACATGTGTGCACGTTTCGTGAAGAACGCGTTGGTTTACAGGCCGTGTCTCTCTTGAAACATAGACATCTGCCTTCCTGAAAAGTCCGACCAAAGGTCTACGATGCAGTAAATATTATTCTTATGTAACATCTCGATGTGTTTTTATATACAGATAGAAAACAACTATAATAAATTAATTAAATATAATATAATAGCTCCAAAAATTAATTCGCGAATAACGAATTCGTTTATCAAAAATACATCTTTATTGCTTTCCGAATTTAATTGCTTTATAACGTATATAATTTACGTAACGGTCACTCATATAGACAATTTTGTTTTCTTATATTTTAATTTTTTATTTAATCGCGTTAAAATTTACAATAATCTTGAAAAATTGTGAATTGAGTGTTTGGATTTCGAGATACACCCTGTAGATTCACGTGTACAAGAAAGGGTCGATGTAACGTGTGAGTTAGGCGCAAACGCGGCGTTTCTCGATTCCGCAGAAGTCTCGGAGGTAGGAGAGCGAAAAGGAGCGCAAGGAGATTCTTTGCAGGACGCAAAGAAACCAAACGAGGATCAAGAAAGAGAAAAACATGGAAAAGGGATAGGGAGAGGGGGGGGGGAGGGGGCGATGAGAAAAATGGGCATCGAGAGAGAGAGAAAAAGAAAACCGCGAGAGAGAAGTTGCGGAAAAGTAATCCGGGCCGGCGAGAGCTTTATAGTTTTGTTTATTCCCTCGCATACAATTACGCTGATGACGCGAAGTAAACGCGACTCGCGTGGAAACCTTTATCCCGAGAGCGCCTCTTTTTCCTACTCGTTGTTTCCATCCTCCTTTCCCTCCCGCCGAGGAAATGGAAGCGACGCTGATGGCCGTCGCTAAAACGCTCGTAGTGCGGCGCCGCGAAAGATGATGGCGAGAACTCCGAAACGAGACTCCGCCGCCAGCGTCGTCGGTGCGGCGCGATGCGCTGCATCGCGAGAAGGCTATAAATTCAGGGATGAACGGTGGAACGAATCGCGCGCGGACCCGGCGGTTTTAAGGATTAAGGAGGCCACCCCGCGCGTGTGTTTACGGTCGCACTTACTCGAGACACCGCCCCGCCGCCACCGCGCGACGGTTCGATCCCTTGCATCAAGTAGTAAGAGTTTATGTTTCGGCGGGCGCGCGGCGCCCCGACGAGACGGTAGCAATCGGCTATCGAAGTAAAACGTCTAATCGATGAACGAAAAGAAATTCGACGATTTCGATTTGCATTGTGTAAAACGTACAAGATTAATGCAAAATAATTCTCGAGCTAACGTTGGCTCGTTGAAAAAATATATCAAGTTTATGTATTTTGTTAGTAAGTTGGTATTAAATTCAGTCTTAAATTATATTGAATTACTTCTTGAATTGTAACAAATATTATATAAATATATTTCGCGTGTGTGTTTTTTTTTTTTTTTCGCAATGTTAGTACGACGGGAAAAAATTCAAATAATCGTAAATTAAATTAAATTTTTTCCATTAAAGTGTTTATTTTTAAAAACAAGGGAAAGGTGGAGAAGCGTGGCCATTAGTAACGCCGTTCGCGTGAATTATGCACCGTCTACGTGGATTACGCGTAAAGAAGTAGTTTACACGATCTACACGTAGACGCTGAGCTATTCACACGCAGACACTCGACGGCATTTCGAATTGTTGAGAATTCGCGTGCGGCTGTGCGATTTATTGCCGCTGTCGCCGTAAGTGCACGGTGATATCAAGCTTAACGAATCGCATCCGTTCTACTGGAACCACATGTTAAGTGAATATCGAAGGAGCTGGATGTACGCGTCTCATTCACCACGGTTTTCTTATCGGTTCTTCATCACTGTATTTACTTTATTTTTGATAGAAATTGTATTAAGTGGAGGATATTTGATTATTTAAAATTTTATATCTGGATGTTCCATATTGAATTAATCAATGCATTTACACTTTTCGTATATGTTTATGTGATCTGTTTTTAGCTTTTCTTTCCTTTATAATTATTTCTGTTTCGTTATATTTAAACATATTTTTAAGAAGATTTCGAGTTGGTTTATCTATAATGCACTCTGTACTACTGCACTCTAATCTAAATAATGAATTTATTAGAGTATGGAAATTTCTTTCTTCGCGCACAGAAGTTTTCACATAATTAAAATCATAAAGTCTTTTTTAACTATATAACTTTTTATTTAAACAATATTTTCTTTCTTTTTTTTCGCTTTAAAAAATAAGTAGATATATATTTTATATTGTAATATCATTTATAATAATATCAGTAATATCAATTGACTAACAATTTAGTTTATTAGTGTTGCGTGTTTCAAGTCTGAAACAATTTCGGCGCGCAATCGAAGAAATATATTCGTAGTATACAAATTCACACACAATTAGAAGCACCCGTGATCCAGCTTAGACCGCTGTGGCATTGTCTCATTTGGTTTGTAGCGGTCCAATAAGAATTGATATTGTAAAAAAAATTAATTAAAAATATAAAATGATTCTTAATATTTTATATATTAAAAAACTGCATATAAAAATCTTAAAGTTAGACATAGGGATTAATAAGAATATTATATAGGATATAAGATATAAGAGAATTAGTAATAAGATTGAAGATATGAACGTCAATCATTTATTGGTAAAATACGGAATACAAAGTATAAGTGTCCGTCTGTCAGATTATCTGACAGACTCATTAAGTCTTATGACATTTACATTAGCCGACGTGACGGCGGAAAGAAGACAACCGTAAAAGAAAGGGAGTATTATTCATAGATCGATGACACTGTTATATAACGACTTGCGTCAAATAAACTCGAAATGGACTGTAGTTCAGCGAAATCAAACAAGAATGGTGACGAGAGCGAGGATGGGAAAGAGCGAGAGAAGATGATGATCCTGAAGAAGGAGGGAAGGAAGGTAGAGAAGGGCCGGTTGGCTGTATGCGGGCTGAATTGTAAACCAGACTGAACTTTTCGCCTTCTTCTTCCTGGTCGTTGCCCGGAGGATGAGATGGCGGGGAGGTGATGGTGAGTGGGCTCGAGAGTGTGGTGGTAGGAGATGAAGTTCGTTCCTTCTTTAAATTACATTTGGCCACTCGTTTGGACACCCCGGCTCTCTCACCTTCCTTTCCTCTATCCTACTCTCCTCCGTATAACCCATTTCGCGCTCCCTTCGCTCAAGCACGAACGAACGCGCCGCAAGTAGCCCCCTCCTACGCGCCTGCACCCCTCCGACATTTCGCGAAGAGCTTAGGTAGCTGGGAATTCGTTTACGACCCGCTTGTTACCCCCATATATTTCGCGATTAATCAAAAGTTCGTCCAAGAGAAGTATGCGGCTTTGATATACGTTGAAAAATTGGTATTGGAGAGGAAATATTTCTGTGTGCACGGAAAGAATGATTATGCTGCAAGATTTCGAATCTTGCTGGATACAGATGTGAAAATAATTTTGTTGGATCATAAAAATAATTTTATTGCGAACACCAGGGGTGGAATATGAATGGTTACTAGAATATCAAACTATTTTGCAGCATTGCTCGCTTCTTAGTTTCAACATAATTTACGTGTTTTGATGGCAACAAAATTATTTTCAGATCTGCATCCAACAAAGCTTTAGATTTTTCAGCAAAATCGTTCTTTCCGGGTGACATTTTAGTTTTTGTCGTCATTATAAAGCACTTTGTATTCTTTACATTGGGTGCTTTCCATTTAGTGACACGAGTCGACACAAACATCATTCTATTTTTTTTCAGTTTTTTGACATTCTAGTGAGTAACAAAGATAAAACGATACTTGTGTCAATTTGTGTTATCAAATGGAAAAAAAAAGCATTCATTATACTTTCATAATTAATGAGGTAGAAAGAGCATTGTTTCTAATGATCTAAAAAACAACAAGCTGTGAACTTTGCGAAATCCGGTATTGTGCACGTTGGAAAAAAAATGCGTATTAGTCTTAATTCTTTGTAAAATAGTCTTTTCATAAAATATATCGCGAGGAAATTGAAGTGTATCGCAATTTTATGGAGATTTTTATTTGAGAATTTTTTAGTTTGAAAAAGCTTGTTAGACTGAAGTTGACCCTTTTGTAGTAAACTTCATTATAAAAGAAATTTACACGCAGGTCGTTTAAATACGCGAAGGAAAGTACACTGTCGGTCATTAACTGTCTGCTGAGCGTACGTCGACGCTCGTACTTCTTTTCATCTTTTAATCCGGAGGCTGCCGTATATATACGCAAAGGCCATCCGGCTCTTTAAAGTCATCCATGTCGACGGCGCCTGGACAAGCGGCCCTTTTCGGCGCAAAGTTCATTTACACTTTTGTGCTGCTTCAATTTGAATTTATCCGTTTATACGGGGGTGGCTCTCTATGCAAAAAGCGTCCTTAGCTGTGTGCGCCCCCGCCGTTATAAAGACGTATAGATGAATATGCATGTATTCAGATCACGAGTGTGGTAATATGGTAACGCGCGGACGCGCGCTCTGTGCTGTAATAGAAGAATAAGTATTAGAAAATTAGCCGGAGCCGGATGATCTCTCTCGTTCCGCTTCCACGTCACGTTGTTCAAGGTGCCCGGTAATTTCGCGCGCCGTGTATACGAATAGAATTACGTGGAATTATCGCGTGTCGGGATCGCCGACACGCCGACTGTATCGATTAATCCGTAATGAATATCGGAATTCTTTCGGTATGAGAGAGATTTGTTCCTACTTTTGGTAAAGCATTTACGTTAATGCACGTATTAAGCTTCCAATACTGGAATTTTATGAGATCAATATTAACAGATTTACGCAGGTTAAATTTATCCGGGTTTGACAGGAAGAGTGTGTTTCTTAAGTCATTTATAGTTCGTTCTTATTTTAAATCGTCTTGACCCTTCAGTGTTATATTCTACAGAATATATGTATCTTTGTTATGTACTTTTATTACACTGGTTATATATTATAAAAGATATTGCATAAAAATGAACATATTCTAACAATTTTTTTCAATTAAAAAACACCAGACATTAAGGAACAAGCAACGTATCTATTTACTATAATAATTTGAGTCTTTTTTTGGCATAAACAAAATTTTATTTTCAAATTTTCCAAAATAAAAAAGATTTATTCCTACTTTTTAGATTATCATGTTAAAAAACTATTTGATAACGTAATAGAGATGAAAAGATAATCTTAAATTTTTCCACACTTTTCGAAAGCTTTAGAATAGTAAAAAAGACTTGGATTGTACGGAGGAAATAAAATTATGATCGCAGTCGGAAGGTTAATAAAAAATTTATAGCATAATAAAAGAAACCTCGAGTATGCCGCATGGTGAGTGGCATCGAAGGGTTAAGTACTGTCTCTCAGAGAGAGATGCTTTAGATTTAGAGAATACTCGTTTGTATCCCATCGCGAAACTCCCATTAGTATCTCGAAAATATTTCGTGCGCTATGCATCTGATCGTGGAATAACTTGGCCCCACGATACGGTCTACAGTTGGTTAGTTATAGACTTATTTGATATGCCCCTTGATAAAAGAAAGAGGCACAGGCGATAGTATCTGCACCGTTATTTGCCCAGTCTTATCTTGCGAAACGGCGCGCCGGCATTTGTGGACTGTAATTTCGTATGGCTCCGCGGCGATCAATTTTAATGTTTAATCAGTATCTGGCTCACGTGCCTTTCATTTATATCACGAAATATTTACTTAAATTATCCGAACCGCGGTGCTTTAACACACCCTCGCGTGCGTTAGTTCGGCCCCGTGGATAACCCCCGGTGCACCAATCCCGCCGCCAGTCCGCACCTTCGATCCGTGTGATTCAATTTTGTTTCACTTTGTTCACTACACACACGTTACGTGTCTCCGTTCGCGCCTGACCCGAAATTAATTTAGCGCAAACACTTCCCCCTGATTCGGCAATATCGTCTATTGTATCGCCCATCGCGGACGCTTGGAAAATTGGCTTACTTCGTCGTATCGTTCGCGGCAAAAATCGAACGAGGAACTTATTCGCGGAATCGATTCATCGACAGGACGGAGTCACGTTTACTTGAGAATGCTTACGTTAACGTGCATGATAAAAAAAATTCATAATTTTCACGTCAAGAAAGGGCGAATTTCGTATCTTAAGGAATTAAGATGAAGTACTGATTAGTCCCGTATATATAGGTCTGAACTTTTCTCCGATAAGATCAATTTCCGTGTCGCGTATTTCTCGCGGAATCTCCGGCTGTGGCACGTGACATGAATTATTGAAACCTTTACGGAAAGTTATTCTATTGGCCTTGGGGGAGGGGGGGTAAAGCGAGGTCCGCGATACACGTGTCAGGATACGCGGTTTGTTTTACCGGTGGGAAAAGAGAGAAAAGCGAGAAAGCGGTGTAATGGTAAAGAGAGCGCGACGGAATAGCCGGGTGCTATCGATTCCACGTGTAATAAGAGTAACAATTTGCCGAATGTGGGGGGATGGTGTGAGTGCGCTCGCACCTGCCGGTACGGATAAGCTCTTACTGCGAGACGGACGAGAATTGGCGTAAGCGTTACCCCGAGGCAGGGCTCCCTTTAATTTGCTCGCAATTTCCATGCAGCCGTATACGCATCCGGTGCATGCGAGCCACCCTTGGGCACGTTCTTGCAGTCGCCAGGTTCTCATTGCACATATAATTGCATAATTTGTCCTTGGACAACTGCAAACTGTCTCTCTCTCTCTCCTTTTTTGCCTTCCATTTCTATCTTTCTCTCTCTTTCTCTTTCTATTTCTGTTTAGAGAATTTTCGCGTAACGTTTTATTCGGGAATGCTGTCCGCAGCACTCGTAACAATATTTATCTTTTAACTGTTATTTCAGTGTTTATTTCTTGCACTGAAAGTATATAATGCGCAAGCTGGGTTGTTGCGGATTGTGCGAAATATTGTTGCGTTGCTTGTTTCATGATTACAACACTTTTGACGTTTATATTAAAAAAAAAAAAAAAATTATACTAAAATTAAAATATGCTTCTCGTATTTTAATTTAGTTTAAAGCTGTAATACATATTTTATAGTGTAACCGAATTATTACTGTTATTAAAAGATGTATACATATAAATTATGCCGACGTTTGATACACTTTGTGAATAACGAGATAAAATAGGTAGAATATCAAAGAATGATATTTAAATGATTTTTATTATATGTAGGGGAGACCGGGGAGACAAAAGTAACAGTATCATGAAAGTAACAAGTCCTCTGCCGGCGTACACAACGTGTTATTTCATTTGTATTATACAGTCAAAAACTCGCGCTCCTATCCCCCCCTCTTCCCTCAACTAGTTATCGTAGAAGAATCGCGCCACTGTTGCATGGAGGAACAGAATTTAGGTACTTTTTTCATCCACGTAAGTATTTTCCGTTTTGTATTTTTTGTGTTTATGTGTAGTTAAAATGTATATATCGATGTAATTATTTACCGGTGCATTCTTGTGAAATGTGTTTATAAGTTATTGCAATAGATTTTGACAAGTCCTGCGTAGTATATAAGTTATAATGCTTTTATGTCAAAAAATGTATCTAGGAACGAACGAAAGTAACACGACACTCTGTGGACGAAAATAACACGTTACTTCGTTTCACTCGTAAGGGCTGCCACATACAGCATTCTTTAACAGTGACCGTAAAACGTAAACTTGAGCCGATGAGCCAATCAGGATATTGCTTTAGGTTACGTAATCTAATAGAAATGGAAATAACAGTAAACTTATCCATAACCTCGCAACATGGCGAGTTTCAACCTGTTGAAATTCTCCATATTGCGAGTAATTGCGAGGTTCAGATAATTTATGTTTTTCAAGTTTTATAAAAATTGTTTTGTTATAACAATTATCTTACATAAAAAAATGTATTTCTTATTTTATGTAAAAAATATATTTTTAACGTATTTTCTAGAAAATAAGAACTATTACTTTCATCCCTATATAGTACGTTACTTTCGTGTTATCTAGACCTCCAGAATAAAAGTAACAATTGACGTAATTGTGAAAAATCATTATAACTCTAAAAATGTGTATCACTTGGGGCTTAAACACAGGTGAAATAGTAAAGTGATAATCAGAGTTTCGTAAAACTTTGACTGAATAACTTTTCGTACCTCTAAAAAAAAAAGTGATAGCTAAGACATATGTAAAAAATGTTACTTTTGTCCCCGGTCTCCCCTATTTAAGTAATTTATGATTTACTTTGTTGTACGTTTCTATTAATTTTTTTAAGTTTAAATTTATCTTGTAATTATAAAAGAAATTTCAACGGATTTTCCGTGCAAAAATAAACTATTCCGACACATTCAGTTTAAGCGGTTTGTTAAATTTGTACTTAGAATATAAAAATTGCCATGTCCGTTGGTCTTTTCGCAGTTAACATGAAAAGATAATCAGGGAAATGTTTCGCATCTGCGTTATTATACAACATAATGTCGCGTTTATAGCTCAACTAAAGCAAAATACGAAAACGAGAAAAAGAAAGAGAATAAGAGAACAAAGAAGGAAAGAAGTAAAAGAAAAAGCGAAGTGAGATTCACTTGTAGCATCTCGCTGCTACTTGACGTAAGTAGTGCAGTCAGAAACAGGTCAAGCATTGACATGTGCATTAGAGGTCTTTAGGATCTTGATGATATTTCATGGTCTTCGCGCATTTTCGTACACGTTGCACATTGCACATTATTTGATATTAAAGCAGCAATAAGAACTCAATCTCTTAAACGCAAATAGGTGAAGAAGATATATTTGGTCAAGGCGAATATCTAATAATATATCAGAAAAATTCAAAAGATTTTTTTTTTAAATAGAACGATACACAAAATTATCTTATTCAACAATTTTGACTTTATTGATTTGCAGATAATGTTAAATGTTTTTTAAGTATCCTACTAAATACAGCAGACGACATTTAGAGCAAATTATAGTATAACGATTTGAGACTAATAACTTGTATACGCATACATTTAATTTAATCCACGTCACGTTTAACCATACACTAAAGAGGACCCAAATAAAAAGGTTTGGAACGTCTGTAATCGATTTTTTTTTCAATATATAATTTACACACGAATAACCTGTGTTGGCTTGCATCAGCTTTTGACAGTTACTTGATTCAAACAAATAATTTGATTATTGTAAAACTCGATTTTATGAGATTTTTTTATATCCTCCAGTTTGAATACATAGTCTGAAAATATCGAGTTTCAAAAGAATACGTATAGTAATTTCCATGAAGGAGGATTTAGTGTCATAATCAGAGTTTGAAAGTCAATTTGAAAATCAATACTAACTGTATAGTATTGATGAGCTCCAAATAAAACGAAATTGGGACTTTGTTGTTATTTCGCAATTAAAATCACTTGAAAATCGCATTTTACGATAATTAAATTATTTTTAAAAAATTCTATTCGTCATATTGAATTCACTATTTTGAATAGTTTACTTTTTACAGTGTAACATGATCATCGAAAGTCTCTCATTTTTTCCATATTATTAAGGTAATTCTTAAGTACGACTGAATCGCGAAACGAAAAAAAACTCATGGTTGCCAATACACTGTCAATACGAAAATCTCCCCAACGGTATGTGACAGTTTTGCATTATCATCAGCAATATTTTATTTGTATTTATTGATATTTTTTTGCACTATGTCAGGTTTAAGTATTTAGATAGAATGCCGTTCGTGATCGTTCGTGTGGAAAGACGTGTGAGATCCAAGTTTGATAAACACTATCGGATAATCGAAATGATGCCAACAGGAAGCATCTAGTAAACGTATCTTCGTGCAAATATACAAGTCAATATGACAATGGTAACTTCGGTGGATTTCGGTCTGATGAAATTATCGATTTCTCATCTTAATAAAACAATGTGTGTTAGATATTTGCATGCTAGATATCTTCACTATTGCATAAAATGAATAGAAAAAGTTTGCTGCTATAGAAGAATCAACTGCAAGTTCTCATCATAATTCTCGTCGTAAAACTATGGTTGCGAACTGTGGAGTTCTGTGTAAATATGTATTTTTTTCGTATGCATCGAGTGTCGCGTCAGAATAGTCTGAATATAAAACGTGCGATGAATGATGGAATGTTCTCTGCTGAGAAAACAAGACTTCCGCAAATGAAATATTCAAATTAGTCGTATTGGGCGACGTTGTCCTAAAATATCCGCCGGAGAAAATGTTACGGTCGAAACTTGGACGGGGTTACGAGACTAATAAACCTTTTTATTGCGTCATAAAGAAATCCATCTGTTTTATTTCAAAAATCGAGTCAAGTTTGAAAATCAAGTTGAAATTATCGTTTCAATAAAAAAATCATTGGTCGATGAAGAGATATTGGAACAATTAAATGTGTGTAATTTTTTGTGATGATGCTTAACACCAAAAGTACCGGACAGTTATTATTAACTGCTTCTATATTTTTTTAGAATATAATTATATTTCTTACGTAAAAAATGAGATTAAAAAATGTTTTGACTTATTAATATCTGGAAAGCCTGTGAATTCTTGAAAATTTTTAATGATATGTATCTTATAATACACATATACTTTTATAATATATATATATGTATTTTTATAAAATTTTAATAAACATCCTGTTTGCAGAATGGCGTAAATATCGTGTTCGATTTGTTCGCTGCTTGTTTTCGGTTCGATTCTAATATCGAGTCCAAGATTTGTTGCGTGCAATACTCGAGCTGATAATATCATCCGTCGAGCATGACAGTGACAGGCGTCACTATCGATTATGCACGATGCGCATAAGCCGCTCACGATTGTCGATCCGCCGCCGTGTATTCCATTTGTACTCGCGCTTGACAGCCGAAGTTCACACGTACTCTCACCTCACGTACGTAAGGAACCTGATTTCACGTGACGACAGCGCATCAATTCTCGACGGTCATAACACGCGAGCGCGATGGCAGATTTCGATACTTGTAAAATGGTTTCCTTCACGCTACAGGGGCTCGGGGACTTTCCTACGACGTTTTCAGATATAAGTCATTTATCTCGAACGAGAGCTCAGTTTCAATATAAATTCGCCCCCTAGATCGATATATCACGTTAATTTATATTCACATCTCGTTCAGTTTCGTTGATAATGTTCCTTTATAAATCCTCGAATTGTTGCACAAAATTGCCAAACATCGTACAAATTGTGTGGAGATTGATATTTAATGATCGTGCAGTTACGAGAACGTGCGATTCTATTAAGGTATACTGTACAGTCGCGGTCAATAATTCCTATTGACTTGGACTTAGTTGTGTTTAGGTAGACATAGCTATCTTCAAGTATCACGCATCGTGTATCTATAGATACAATATTATAACTCTTAAATTCGAGTAATGTAATTGAACTTAACAATCACAATACATGTATGTATAAAATATTTATACTATTAGATGCGTTTATCTGAAACGTAGCTAACTTCAAGCGAAAAGGCATTATTGACCGCGAATGTACAATCAGCGAGCATGTATGCCGTGTTGCACGTCGTACGGATAAACATGTGGCGCGTCAGATATTATAGACATGAATCGGTAGTCTGTAACGGCCGATGGATCATGAACGGTGAAACGGAGTAGACGCCTATAAATATCGCTCGTAGAACCGAGAAGAGAAACGCCGACGAGAAACACCGAGATTGACAATAGAAAGGGAGGGAGGGGAGGGGGGAGAGAGAGAGAGAGAGAAATAGTGGATGAGGCGGGAGATTCAGGATAGCCCGAGAAAGTTTTCCAATTTGAAGCAATTAGTTTGCAGTACGGCGTTGGATGGCATGCATCCAGATAATCGAATATAGGTCAGCGTCTAAAGCGGGATAGGGTCGAGCTACGATCAGGAGGCTGCGAGAAAGAGAGAGAGAGAGAGAGAGAGAGAGAGAGAGAGAGCGAGTGGGATGGGAAGGGAGAGGAAAGGAGACGGAACGCGAGTTTCCCGAGTGTGTGCACGTGCAACGGGGTGGACCCGTCGCACTTCTGGTATGTCCGACGCGCATAAAACCACGTGGCACAATTCGAGAGACGCCCGCCTTAGAATTCTGCCGCGCGGTAATCGATTGACTGATCGTCCCCGATCTACAACTGCAATTGATCGATGCACCGGCCGGCGTCTTCGGACGCCAGTGATAGAGCTCGAAACTTTTCCGTCGTATGTACGTTTGCGGAACCTCGGGGAAACTGTTCAGGCGAGATGTACGAGAAAGAAAATTGCGGCTATCGCAATCCAAAACGTGCAACGTACGCGCGTTACTTTCAGTACCGTATGCAGTTTAGAATAAGTTACAGGAGTTTAGAAAGTAGTTATTAATATTTCAGAAACAAGACTTTTACTGATATCTTTTTTTGTGTCTCTGTTTACAGAATCCGAAGCCAGCTGGGAGGAATGGTGGACCTACGATGGTATTTCTGGTGAGTATTCTCGCAACTTTATTATCTCAAAATATAATACTAAGATTTGTACGACGTTAATAGTATGTTAATGAATACCTTGTGGACGTCGTACAAAGTATATCACATAATTTGCAATTAGTTTTATAATGCAACATTCTTCACGTACGATAGTTATATAATTTATCGCATTGAGATCATATTTCCTTGTTGTAATAACGTGAGATCAACTTATCGTCAAAATCCAACTTACAAAAATGTTCCAATGAAGCTTTGCAGCGGCGGCGGGCGTATCGATACATGTGCATCATTCGCTAAGTAATTACTATTAAATTCCTGAGAACAGAGCATGCAAGCGTTTCGCGAGCTTAGCCGGTCGTGCGGCTTCCTAATTTTCTTAATTTTAAGTTACGAGGCCATCGAGTGCCTCCGGGTGCCGGTGAATTTTTTAATCTCGCACCATCCTCTTCCCCTTCGTAGTTTTTATTAAAAATAAGGCGAGCGCGCCGATAAGACTGCACCATGTCGGTCCTGGGTCTTGAGTTTAGTGTTGTTCCGCTATGCGAGCCAGCTGCCACACGAAAAACAGTGCCGTATACTCGGGTGTTCGTATAAAACGCCAAAAATTTCAGCTACTCCCCAGTCGTCCGCCGACCCTCTCCTCCCGTATTTCCCTTCGATCCTGCGTACCCTACGAATTTCTCTTCAGCCTGTTGACGTTGGGGAGGAAGTTGTTGATCTCATTTCAGAATTTATGGGTACCACAGAATTTCGCCATCGATTAGCTCGAGTGCTCCAACGAAATTAACCTCGCTTCGCGAAGTGCCAGTAATATCGTTATCGCAAGCAATATTCTTGCAAACGCAGAACTTGTCGCGTCATTTTTCTCTACTAATACGGATTTTGTACTTTAATCTCTGTATAATGCGGATTTCAAGAGAATGCTTAAGAAAAATGCGAGAATTCAACTTCAATAAAATGAAAGGGTGTATTATCTTCTATTGTCATAATATTGTGCGACTAAAAAATCTTCTTTACTGACAAAATGATGTTATTTGTTAATTTATTGTTACATAGCTTATATTTTATCTTAACATTTTTGCAATTTAAATCCTTTGGAAAGGGTTGTCGGATAAAAGATATTAATATTATACATAGGTACATACATATACGTATATATATATCTCTCTTTTAAGATTAAATATTAATATTAATTTAATACTTAATAAATAATACTATAGATAAATATGACTCACAATATGCAAAGTAATATTGTATATAAAACTAAGGTCAGCAATGATCACACATTATGTTCCGTTTTAATTTATCTATAACAATTTATTTAAATATTTTATTTATAGAAATTTTTATGAATATTTCAAAGCTGAAGAAGATTCTTTGTCGAAACATACAATATTATTATATCATTTTGTTAATAAGGATCATCGCACATAAATTAATCGACACTTCCTAATCTTGTAGATTTTTAAAACACATTTTTTAAGATTAATTTACATTATCGCAGCATTGTGTTACTTTAGTTTTATATTAGTGACAAGTCGATCGTAAATTTGTTGCGACAGGCAATTTGAAGAATCATTCATTTTAAAATTGGTACTTCAGATTGAACGTTGCAATAAGCTTATGATCGACTTGCAACTAATGTAGAAGGAATACATAGAATTCTTCTATGAAGTGGTTCGCACGTTAGAAATACCCGCTGTGCCATTGCAATCAATTAGGTGACTTATTACTATAACAGTAGTCGATTTTCAGGGTTCTCTGTCTCATATCGTGGACAGATGAGGGTTTTCGTTTTACAACCAATAAGCGCACACCTTCTCTCCACTTTTTCTATTTATTATATAGGGTTCCGTCCGAGTTACACCGTGTTCTCTTTCATATATATAAAATCTTTGATAAATTTGGAGACAAGTTTTTTTCAGTAAAAATCTGATTACTCGCTGCTTTTTTTACTAAAATTTTTTGATGTTTGACGTTATAGTAAAACATATTCCTAGATAATTTTTAGCTGAAATTTCTGTCAAAGTACCCTTGAATTTAGCCCCGAAATAAGATTTCGTTTCTACCTAGTATACCTCCCAACATCTCGGAAATTTAATTTTACTTGAAGCGCATTACCACATAATTCAAAATTTTGTTAATGAAAAATTAAGCAGATTGAAGACAAGGTGAAATTATTAAACATGATTTTCCTAATGGTTTTAACAGATATGTTTCTTTAATGTTATGTAGTACATGTTTTATGTGAGTATGAACATGGAAGGCTGCCAATTTCACAAAGTCTGCGCGAGTGCAGTGTGCATGAACAATTGCATTTCCTCGTGTATTTATGCGACAGCGGAATAATCTGGTTACATTACAACGCAGATTGCAAGTTGAGCACTTATGCTTTTTTCGACCTCAAAATGCACCGTCGCGGCAACTGCGTTTACGAAACGGCTCTGATTTTATGAGCGACGTACTGCAGTACATGATATATCTTTGATTTCGCCTCGAGGGTATTCGAGCAAACTGCTGGCTGAACTTTGCTACCGTTGTTATATTATAAATGTGAGACGAAGGAAAAAAGAAGTTTTAAGATATATTGCTTCGATTATTCGCGAACATGCCGCGTGTTTCAGATTTACCGGCGCTCTTCTCAACTACGGATACCAGGGAAAAAAATAACGTAAGGATAACTAATTTAATAGAACTCGGCGGGCGCGGCGCGTCTTCCACAAAATTAAATCGCTAACGTTTAAAATATACTAGTTTACAAAGTTTTCTGTAAGAGTATATATGAAGACTGTTTTTGAGTAATTTTTTCGACGTTGAATCTAATTTATCAAAAATTGAAATATTTCTATCAAGTTCAATTTTCGAGAGATATAAAAAAAATTTTAAATATAATATACTTACGCAGTTTCATCGAAATATTAGAAAACAAATCAGGTGTGTTGAGCATTTAATTTTTATTTTTATACAACTTTGGATTGGTTTTTCATTTATTAGAGTTCAGCATTTATTGTCTACACTTTTAGAAAATTTATGTTAAATTCAACACATGTTACGTCCCAAACGATTCGCTGAAATTTTTATGTCAGTTTAACACAAGTTGAATACGTTATAGAGAAACACTAACACAAATATTACGTAAAAATTCAAAACTCGTTTGTGAACTAGTAACATTAAAAATTTTGCCGACACTTAGATTTCTGCATTGAGTTATTGTATACACTGAAAACAAATGTATTATATCTTAATAAATATTTCTTTGAATATTTGTAGTAAACATTTACTGAATGTTAACGTACTATATTTATTTGATACAAAAAACATTAATTTGATTTAACTATATTTTTTTAATTGAGTAAACATTTATTTATACAAATATTGAAAAAATATTTATCAAAATATATTGAATTTTTTTAAACATAAACACAAAATATTTTAATCTCCTAATTACGTATTCTAAAACTTTCGTTCCCATGAATGCTAATTTATTATGTACGATGCATTCAAATTGTGATCGCATTGATTTTACAAGATTTAAACGACTGCCCCGCACTCGACAGCAATTTTTCATAATACGAAGAATACTCACGGCGCGGCGGCCGTGGAAACAAGTCGCGGGGATTATTAGGATCGCGAATTGCGGCTGAGTCAATGTGAATCATCGGACGAATAAAAAAAAAAACGCTCTCCGGACGAGATGGCTTGCGGGAAAATCTCCACGAACGCGAAACTTTTCCAGGGATTAAGCTCGGCTCGTCTCGGTCCTTTCTTTACTCCGCCACGCAACTGGTAGCATTGGCAGCACCCCGTTACTTGACGTACAGTTTCTTAAGCCCGAGGAGAGAAGCACTACGAAGCTGAAGATGAAATTTCCACGGTGCGGCGAGAATATGTCTTTCCGGCTAAAGACGCTGAAAAATGTAACGCGTTTTCTCGGCGGTTCGTGCGCTTCCAGCCACGCGTTGCATTTCTAGTAGAAACTGCATTACGAACCACTGTAAAAAAGCTATTTTAAATTTTAATGCAATAGATACGAAAAACGTTCTCTATTCGCGATAATAAGGAAAACATGAACATTCGTACAGTGAGTGTAAAAAAGATTTGCACAGTGGAGATATCTTTTTAAAAAATCTTATTTTTAGAAAGTAAACATTAATTAGCAATTTATAAAGAATAAAATAGATTGTGTATTTCTCAAAATTATTTCTCCTAAAAAAGTAATAATTAAATTATATTTTAATAATATTTATAATATTTTAATATATTTACATATTTTTTTTATATTTTTACAATATTTATTTATAATATTTTAATAATAAGCGAAAATAAAATATTATGTTATTTACGTTCACCAAAAATTTTTACAGTCGATAAATTTAGCTTCTAAGTCATAAATACGGTTATTTTCGCGAAACTCTTGTTTATATTGGGACAGAACGTATTTATTGTATCAATAAATTATTTAATTTATAACACAAAAGTTAGGGCTCTAAGAATAAATTAATAATAATACAAAAATGCGAACCCATGCGGACTTGCAATAGCATTTTGTTATATAATATTAATTAATGTTCATTTGTCACATACACAAATAAAAATTTTCTCTAAAGGAATACTTTTTGCATTCACTGTATACCTGCGGCATGGGAAATTTTCAATTTTCTACAGAAACTGTAGAAACGACGAGAGTTAGCTTTTGGTATTTGTACTTTGGAATGTGCTTTAGGATTCACGTAAGTTGATAAAATTCGTACGGAACATATGAGAACTTGACGAACTTGATCTTGGCTCGTTGAAAAAGGTAGTTTTTTCCCCGCAGAAATTGTGAAGCTTATTTTCTTGGTCGTCCAAATATTTACCCGAATGAATAGCCTTTTCAAACTCCTGACGTACCTGGGCCGGGTTTGCCAGCTAAGTTTTCGGTAGCAACTGAGAGTGCCCGACTATCCGGATATTTGCGCATCCGCGTTAAATCACTAACACTAATGTATTTATGAGGGAGAAGTTAGACGAATCTCCATGCAATACGATAATTGAAATTACCGCGTAAACCAGTTTACCGGCGGGAATTGCGGGCTTCTGCGTTCTAAATATTCGAAAGCCTCGCGATATTTGTGCAGTTACATAGAGAGTGCTTACTAGGAAGTTGGTGCGACAACTGAGAAAATAAGTAATTCCTCGTTGAGGAATAAGTCACCTCGGCTGTAAATGTGTTTTCTCCACCGCCGGCTTTAATCGAACGTTTTCTCATCGCGGATTTAGACAAGATTATATTAAATACTATTATTTTCTATTTCTGCTATATATTTTATTTATATTATCAAAAGATGCAATTTACATTTTTTTTTTTTAATTTAAATGTTTGACAACGAGAGAGTAGAAATTTCTTGAACTCTGCACTCGATACGGTCCTTTACCCAAATTGCGAAGTTGTCCGTTGCTCAACAAGCGTGAAATGGCCGGACTCGACGTTTGGATCCAAACGTGAACAAGGCGGAAATATCGAAATACGAAAGCAAACGCTGAGGCAATTTTACAAATGGTTGCACGAATACTGAATGTTTTCTAACAGTCGAACAGAAGAACACTATGTAGTTTTACATAACTAAAAATAACTACGTGCTCTTTTTATTTAACACACAATAACTCAATAACAAAAAATTTTAATAACACTTTTACATAACGATTTTATAGGGAAAATTATAAGCCTCCATTAAAAAGTCGTCAATTTTTGCTAGTTTTTTTTTGGACACATGACAGGTTCATAAAGTGAGAAGAAAGTTTTCTGTTTTGCTCAACTCGTAGTGTTCTATATGTAAAAATTGCTAAACTTACAAAAACTAAAAAGGTATAATGACCTTTTACGAAAATAGAGATTTTAAAATTTACATCTTTTTTTCAAATTTAAATTTTGTGTTTATTTTCAAGTTGTGTGAATTTTAAAGTTCATAGCTCTACTTTTTATTTTAATCTAATACACGTATGTACAATGCAAAAAAGGAAGCAAAACACGCGCAAGCGCATCTTGAGGTCACTTTTAAAATCTTTAAAAAAAATTAAAGGAATTAAAGAAATTATCAATATATTTATATTAATAATAAAAATTAGAAAATTTATGCTAATAAAATTTTTGAAATCTAATTTTCCGTAGTAATTACGAAGAGTTATATACAAGAAGTTACAATCTTTTCTTCTATTTTTTGTATTAAGTTCAGTCCAAATTTACATATCTCAATTTTTTAATGTTAGCCAATTTTTTATAGTTATTTGGGGTCTTTTTAATATATCTACATATTTTGAAAGTAATAATATATTCTGATCAGTCTTCCACAATCTGTAAGTTGAAACGGAAGTACTTGAAAAATTTTATAACATATCGTTTAAATCGGAGAATTTTGACAAGAATAAAACACCACGCTTCTGAATATTTGATACGAAATTTCCAAGTTCATCTGAAATATTCACCGTATCCTGTAGGTCATTTCTGTGGTAGTGGACATAAATATCTTGCGACGCTATCTTCAGAAAGTTAAACGAATATACCGTATGCATTCCGCATTGCGTACTAAATCGGAATCCTTGGTATATATTCAGAATATTAAGAATATATTTAAGAATCGTCTGATGAATTCCGTTTAGCACACGGTTTATTCTGTAAATAATCCACAAAGGCGAAGTTTTATTTTGCAAGTTAAAGAAAATTTCAGAATTTATAACATATTTTAGATAACTATTTTAATTATAATATATTCTATATAATGAACACATTTTATTGTTTTAATGAAACGGTAAAATAACATATGCACTTTAAACGATATGCAATTTAACGAAATATACCCAGTCGAAACAAACTAGTAACGAAACATTAATGTTGTAACTTTGCACTCAACAAGTATAATATTGTATAACATACGATATTACATAACAGTTACATTATTGAGTGTGAAATATTATAATAACATTGATATTATAATATTATATTTAATTTGTGCCGACTGTGGATAATTTCTTTTATAATTTAATATATAGAGAGAACACTTTATTCGTTATCTTTTTCTTTGTCATTTTTACAAATGCCATTATATCAATGCGATGATGTAATTCAATGATACGTTCACGATAGCAAGATTTATAGGACAGATATGAGAAATTCGCGCGACCAGTTTAACTACTTCGAGCGAACAGCTGCTTAGACACGCTTAGTTTCTGGTAAGCAAGTCGATCATACGGTCAATCAAAGTTTGCCCGAAAGCTCAACTATTTGGTCGGCGAGATTGCCAGGCGAATACATGTTCGTTGCAGCCGGAAACGGCCACTCGCGTGCGTAAATCCGAAATTCCTACTTGGCATAGCCGAACATACCGCGGTAATCAAAACCGTCTCGCGCTTACATATGCAGCAGTTCACTTTCTCGCACGCCACCTCGATCCTGAGAGAATGCATCGTGTGCATTATTTAGATAGTGAAGAAATTAATTCTATGGCTCTGAGCATAAATGAAATGTTTATCGGACCTTTGCGCCTTGTTTAACTTTGCTGTATACTACAAGTAAGAAATATTTTGCAATAAAACTGATACTTATTAAACTTTTTGTATAGAATTTTTAGCAGATCTGAGTTTTAATTTAACATCATGTAAATTGAATATTTTGTGTTAGATTGATAACATTATTTAATATTCGTTAAAATAATGTATATTTTTTAAACGTAAATTTTGAGATAAATATAGCTAAAATGTATTAATTTAATATAAATATAATTTTTATCGAAGAAATAACTTTACAATTCGTTTATAAATTGTATCATTGTTACTTTTTTTGTATTAATTTTTTAACAATATAATATTATGTTATTTCCTAACTTATTCTTTTATTAAATTAACACAAAAACTTAAGTGGATCGCTTCGAATATGTAAAATGTATTAAATTTAATTCAAATTTTCCAATTCTGTGTGTTTTTAGGAAAATTTACGTTTTTAATATATATATAAAAAGAATATCAAGTATTTAACACAATTTAATGTAATTTTGCAGACTAATTAGTGAGATTGAAATGGAATATTATATAAATAGGCTGCTATATACAAGTATTGTAGAAAAAGCTTCCATACATTCGAATGACATATACGATAATCTTTGAAAGACCGAAGCATGTAAATTTGATCTTTCTTTCTTTCCAAGACGAAAAGGTGGAAACGACGCGCGTTAGCTAAATAAAAATAGCCTGCCTTCATTTGTAAAGTGACATTAGGTCGCGTCGTGGCAGCGCATCTCGCGCTATTTTGATATTTCACATATAGAAAGTAGACTCTATAAAAAGGTGACGGAAAGCTTGTATGGCAGAGGAATGAATTTGCCGGATCGATATTACGATTATTTATGAATGCTGTGCTTTGAAATAACGAATTTTCATAAAAACGTAATTTTCATCAGCCAACGGACTGTACAGCGATATAGCTGCTGGATAACGCGTATAGTGATTCATTGGAAATGTAATTGATTTCATGCTGCGCGAGTATTATTTCGGGTTGCGATATTTATATGTATGTATATACCCATATGGCGCAGCGTTCGTCATTAATGCAGGTGCAAAATGGATCGTGCTTTTCGGTGTGGGGGCGTAACGGCGTCATAAAAATTCTCGCAGGTGAAGATTTATACCGGCCTTTTTGACCCACTCTGCCATCCCGCGCAAAATGATGCATTGATCTCTCCCATGACGCCAAGCGATGTGCCCAACCGTAGCGTTTGCGTCAGGGTCAACGAAATTTTCACCGCGATTTATGATCAATGGGTCTCGGTCGAGCTCAGATTTAGACGGGAATTAGAGCGACATTTTATGTTTCGTAATATGAATCAAAAGTCAACCTAAACACGTAAATCTTTCTATGCATCTCTCACGCGCACTTTTGAACATATATTTTTTCTTCTCTTCATTTGTCTAAAATTTTGATTATGCATCAAAACGCGTATGAGATATATTGCTTAATTTAAAAAAAAAAAAAAAAAAAACTGGAATTTGTATTTTTGTTTCCTCCGCGAATATCCGCGATTTGAACTGGCGTAAAATTTTTGAAACCTGATTGCGGTTGACACACCTTTACGTGTATAAGAACACTAATGAAATCCTGCGGTCCGTGGCGATGCTTCTGGAACTGCCAGCAGATGGGAATTTCTCGGAATTTCACTAATTTGCGAAATGTCATGGAATTTGGCCACGTGGTCATACCACACGTGTCCGATATCTGATCGACTGGTTGCCAAAGCCAGCGATGGTTTGTATACATGTAAGCTTTTAGCGGTTAGAATGCTGGAGTTTCAATGAAGGTACCAATCCTCAATTTAAACCCATATGTTTATTTATTTAGCTCAAAAGATAAACTTTGATTTTCTTATATCTACAAAAACATGTTTTTTATATACATTGGAAACTTCGTATGGATATACGTAGTTTTTACATATAAATGAACATTACTTACATTTTTACACAAATAGAATGATTTTGCTAAAGTATCTAAAATTCTAGCTAGATGCAGGTCTGCGAATAATTTTGTTGGAGCATCAAAATAATTCTGTCGAAAACTCAAGCATGATGAATAATGCTGCAAAAAGTTTTGACATTCTAGCAACCAGGTTGAGCGTCCTACATAATTATTTTGATAATTACAACAAAGTTAATTACAACAAAATTATTCTCAGACTTGCATCTAACTAAATTTGTATATTTTAGGAAAACCGTTTTTTCATACTTTAACCCTTTTCGTATCGTTAACCCTTTTAGAAAAAAGCAATTTATTTTGTGTAAATGATCAAGAAAAAATGTTTAAATATAATTATAATGTAAATAACACTAATATAAATTTGTTTTCGTTCTTTTGAATTTTTAAAATTCAACTTTATACTCTTAATCAGCGATTTAAAAATTATAATGTTAAAAATCCGTTCATTAGAAAAAATGTGTCCCTAAAGATAAGGATTAAATAAATTAACTTGTTATTTTTCAATATAAGTCGTATTTACAGTTCTTGTTACATTATATTAGGTTTTCGTAGCGATTGTCAACTAAAGAGTAGAGTACGATTGAAAGGACGTATTGAACATTACATCTTCGATCCACACATTCGGCAGCTTTCTCGGCAGTGAGTGTGATGATGAAGTTCTCGAGTGCGGATTAAATCGTCGCTGTCACAGTACGCAAATTCCGACGCGAGAAATCAAGTCTCGGATAATTAACAAGCCGAATCGAAAACTTCTAATAGCTTCCATCTCTGGCTGTACTCCGCGGGATTACTGAGTCTATGCACGCGGAAATTTCGTACGAAGCGACGGTCGGCGTGTTGTATATTCCGTCGCACAGAAGTTTGCACGAAGATTGCAAATGTAAGCGCGTGTCTATATATGTATATCGGCGAAATTCTTGCATCGTTGCGTTTTAGATTCGACGGAATCGAACATTCGGCGCGGCGAGTTAGTCGAAGGTGGATTCAAATCGAATTTCATGACGACGAGGAACTGTCATGAATTTCCGGATTAAATGAAAACGGACAAACGAGACAGGCAAACGATAATTTATTTTTTGATGGCGATAATAATCCAATTAAAATAATGTTTCGAGGAATGAGTTACGAAAGACATAATGAATTTAAAATATGTTTCATATCGTTTATAACAAGAGTTCTAAAATTTCCGATCTCAATAGAGTAGTAAAAATCAGAAGATATCCAATAAATAATAATTACTTTTTTTAGTCTGTGCATTAATATATGAAGATACCGTTATCAACGGACGGTTGGTTTATGATATACTTTATTTTATGTCAAAACGTGTTAATGTATTCAACGTTTCAAAGAGTATATTTGTATCTCGGAATGACATGGATTTAGAATATAACATTCATGGAAAATTTTTGATCTTTTCTATAATAATAATTTTTCATTTTAGATACAAAATTTTATTACTAAATGCAAGGGATCTAAAATCCATAAAAGTGAGTTCTTTTCCAACTGTGCAGCTGTAATCACGTAACAGAAATCAATTATCTATACCTGAACTAATCGACATTACGTCGTCATATAAAACGTATTCAACGACATTCTGGCAATTAAAAGCCAACATGATGCGAACGGGACGTGATTGAGGGAAAGAATGGCGGTTTCTGATTCGTTGTGTTATTTCTCGCGACGCGTGTCATCGATTTTAATCGAAGGTGGAAACAGATCGGCGTATAACGCGACGTCGAGTGAATACTTCGGCTCGTGGTCGAAACTTGGTGAAATATACAACGAACAAAGCAGCGGCAGCCGACAAAACACAAAATACGATCCCGCGGTTTTTGCCACCGCAAACAACAATTCAGATTTGCAGGATAAAAGGGAGAGGGAGGTCTTCCCGTATATTTTTTCGCGTGCGTGTGGTCGCGCGTGAATCGCCACTGCGGATGGGTAGAAAAGAGCGGTCGGAATTAAAGAAGTGGAATAAACATGCAAATGTCGGCCACTTTCCATCTTTATCACTTCCCGCTGAATGCAAGTGCGCCAACTTAACTGTATACGCGGTATAGGTCGCGTAAAAGGGATGAAAAAAATATGGCAGAAGGGTGGAGATTTTCTTTACTTTCACATAGCGTTCATTGTTGCATTTCTAAAACGCTTGTGGTCACGAACGCTAAGTAAATTGGACGTCGTGACTGGGCTGTTATAAGAGTTTATTTACAAACTGAACTTAAATCCGTATTTTCAGAAAATGGAACTGTAATACCCTTTCATATATTTTACGTCTATATTTTTTTTCATCGTCACAGTACATTCCGCGTTTCTTTTTTGTCAAAACTGTATAAGATAGTGAAGTAATAAGTTTCTTTCAATCAACCAGTTCGCCGAGTCGGATCGATTCAGTGCGATTAGAAGCATTGCTCTTAGAGTGACTGAAAATAAATTTGTCACGCGCTCGATACACGTATTTTCTAGGGAACCAGATTGCGGAGTGGTAGAGGATAACAGGCGGATAAAGCCGACGTATGTGCTATCAATCACGTTGCCGTTGGTTGCCGTTGCGCATCACTCTTTTGCGATGAGTAGTCACTCGCAGGCGACACAATCGTGTCGTTATCGCGTTACACACTGTGTCGTTGTGATTTACGGGCGACATCGCATCTTGACAAGTTTTTACGAAACAAGTCTCGCGACGACTAAAATATCAGCGGTTTCTTGCATTTCTATCTATCTTGCAATCTTTCGTAACTTGGAATGATAAAATCTTAATATAAAAATGTTTGGTTTTTCGCGAAATATTAAGTTGGTGCAAGAAGTTCGACAGAAATAGTAACACGCGGTGGAAGAAATTTTCATCAGCTTTTTATTTCGCGATAAGTAATGAATGTTTCTTGTAGGGTTTTTGACTCTAAAAGGGATATGCTTTTTTAAAAAGTCTATAACTTTTTCAATTTTTAGAGCCAAGTTTTTCTTCAATCTAGTTTTCACCTAATAATCAGAAAATTTATTTTGAATTTCTTATGTAATAACGCGAATTATACTGTATGTAATGATATATAT
>NW_017275086.1:2797420-2865292 GCF_001594065.2 Cyphomyrmex costatus
AAAAAAAAAAACAATATCTTTAATGTCAAAAAATTACTATTTACAATATTTCTCAACATCTAATGTTGATTTTCTTATGGACTGTATTTTATTCAATGAAGTATTATAAATTGTTGAAATTTATATAGGTCTTCAAAAATAAAGATGAATATTAATTAGTTATACATTGTGACTAGCTCTCTTGAAAGATTTTTTAAATCTACATAATTTTATTCTCAACTTTATTCGACGATTATGAAATAGACACCTTTCACGCTCCAACTTGATGTAATTTTGGATTGCAATTAAAATCTTATTACGCGTTTTATCACGCTTTCATCTAATTTTAACCACCGTGAAGCAAAATGTGTACCGAAGCTTGGATATATCAGCGAATGTGACGTTCATCACGTGACGGTCGGCGATAAAAACGCATGTCATCAACGCGCTTAATTAGCACTCTCATCGGTTAATATCCAACCCCTATGACCGCGCGACCCCATCCCGGTCGAATTCGCGGATGAGCGTAAAGCTACCAGGAAGGTGTTTCTCGGGCATTACGACTTTTTGTCGAGCGGAACGGCGACATGAGTGCCATGGTCCATGGAATTACGTGGAAAAATATTTCTCGCTCGGTCCATTTCGAAGAAGAACGACGCGACGCGAGGGAGAGAGGGAAGAGAGATAGCGCGGGAGAGGAGTAGCAGAAGGGTTGCACACAGAGATTAAACGAAATTATTTAAATGCTGTAATTTAACATCCTGACTACCGGCGGCCGGACGATGCCGGCGCTGCTTCGCAGGTGTTGAACATGCATGTATGCATAGAATATGTTTCCGGAAAACCGACTCTGCTCCACTCTGCTGTACAGGTCCGGCCGGTCTATCTGCCGGCTGGCTGGCTTGGCTGGAGTGCGTGCATACATTACTAAGCGACGTGTATTTGGCGAGAGGGGAAGAGATAGAGAAAGAGAACGAGCATACGCGACGCGTGGATTTCAAACAAGCGGGGGTCTTTGCGTTCCTGCACTTTCGTTATGCAGTACGTGTCTGTTTATCAGACAGGCCCCGCGTCTATCTTTGCGTTTCGCCCTCACCCTTCGTGTACGGGAAGTTCTAATTAAACGGGAAATTAACCGCATTCGCTTTCACTGATATCGCGCTTTCAGATTTAATCGCGATTGCTATACCGGTACTTTCTTCCGGTAAAAGTTTATATTTCGTCGTTGTTTTATCCAACGTTACTCGACGGCATCCGACGATCCTATGAAACTTTTTAACGTAGATAACGTTCAATGTGCGCGACGATATACGCCGGGCTTATTTAGCACTAAAAAGGTGAATGTTCTTTTCGTCCCGGCGCGATTGGCGGCGCGCCAGCTAATGGCAGGAGTTGGATCAGATTAAAATCGAAACGTGTTAGCACTTGTAGTCCAACAAGGCTAATGCTCTACCAGAATTCTCACTACGTGAAACTTTAGTTGTCGATTGCGATGGAACTAAAGAAATGACAATAGCTTCTCACAACTGGTGAAAAGTGTACTGTATTAAATATTACCTGAAGAAACAATGGCAATTCAATCTCTTGAGTTAAATAACATTTTGTTATTTTTCTATATATATCAAAAAGTAAATTAATTCATTTCTATAGTTAATTTAAAATAAACAATTGTTCATATTAATGTATGTAAATAATAAACTGTAAAATTTAATACATTTTTTAGTTAAATTATATTGAAAAAACAGACTCTAGAGTTAGTAGCAGCTATCAAAAATATTGAGTAAAATAATTTTAATCAAATATTTAGTTATAATATAACCAAAAATAATTTTATTTTTCTAAATATTCAGAAAAGTAAAATTATTTTTGATTACATTAACAAAACTTTCGATAGAGATTATCTTACTCAACGTTGAATATTACGAGACTTTTTTTTTTAGTGTATTTAATTCTATTGTTTTAATTAAATTAATGACATATTAAATAGGAGCAGTGGGGTGATCTATAGAAATGATTTAAAAATAATGTAATTTGTGAATATATAATTTGACATTACGAATTTAACAGTATGAAAATGATTAAGTTTACAATTCAGCGTTCAAGGATGTAAGATTTATCTTCTTCCAGGATTTCGTAAATTCGTATTGATGGAAATTTAGACCAACATACATACGCGATCGATTTGACTCAAACGTAAATGGGCAGAGGCTGAACGAGTGATCGCCTGATTGATTTTGTAACTGACGTAGATAGAGTGCACGGCCAGTAATTACTGGTAATGTATCAATGCACCAGCATTACTGGCGAAGATTTTACAGGGTTCCAGTAGTATGAGATTGTCGCAAATCCCAAGTAGAACACAAATCACAAAATGACGAAAAATTTATTATTAAAAGTCACTTTTAAATCAGTTACAATTCATTTTAACATCGTTTTGACGTTATCGTGATTGTCGTAAATTTCAAACGACAAATTATTATAATATCAAAATGACATCAAGATGATTACTAAAAGTCACTTTTTAATCAGTTACAATTTATTTTAACATCATTTTAATCGTGACTTGTTTTGCTCAGGACGTTTCCAACCTTTATAAAAATACAAAAATGCTTATAATATTTCTTATTATCAAAAATCAAATGACCATGGAATAAAAAATCAATTGGTAAAAAATCAGTGTGGTAAATAATACGCAAAAATTTTTTTACATGTAATATATAATTTGATAGATATTCGAGGGTGAATCAAAACGTTTAAATCAACGTTCTCATTTATACGTATGCAAGCAAAGCTGTGACAAATTTATAAATAAGGTTTGGGGGAACATGTGACAATAAAAGTGGCTCATATAATCTAGAATCTTCTGAAGTTAGTTACGTAGCACTTTTACCACGTAAACATAGCTGCTCGGTTGCCTGAATGCTTCGTCTTCAAGCAACGAAGTATAATTAGATTTGTATGAGCTGGGGATGTGCTACCCGTTGAAATTCATCGTAGAAGATTTGTACAATATGACGAGGACAAGCGTATGAGACATATATACGAGTAAGTAAAAAAATTTAAAGCCAGTAGGACAAATGTGTTTAATGAAGCTCGTCGGGCTGCCCGTTCTTGTCTCGCGTACATGACCATCCAAATGGTATCAATGCCCTCATTAAAGAAAATTACCGGATTATTCTTTCTGCAAAAAAACATTAATTAATATTCTGTATCCTGAATCAATAAAGTGCAGAAACAATCTAAAATATTCTTTTCTATACGAATTAAGAAGCTTGTGGACAGATACAAAATATGTATTAATTAACTGCGGAGAGATTATATTGTCATCAAAAATAAAGTAATACTTATTTGTATAATATCTTTTGTATAATATACAAAGTTTGTATAATATACAGCAATATTGATCTTACTCTTTGATTCTCCCTCATAATTTTTGGACTTTTTGGCTCACTTTTGTACTATCCTCTTAGTAATAAATTTAATTGTATACATTCATTGATGTTACTTAAAATATACTTCTGATCGAGATAAATAGAGCTAGTCGCTTACTCGAAACTTATGGGAAGTACATTTTAAGAACATTGATAAATGTATTTCGGCAATTAAATTTATTGCTGAAAATGGCTCAAAAGGAAACCGAGCATCCTAATTGTGTAATTATATTATATATAATTAGATAATTATATCTATCAAACTATACATGGCCCTTTGAAAATTTGTGTGCATGCATTATTCACTACATTGACTTTTAATTGTCCTCATCGTTTCGTTTTAAAATTTCGAAAGTCTCAACTTATTTTTGAATTATTTATAATCAGAAATTATTTAACTTATTAATTTTAAAGAATGTCCACTTTGCCATATACGTCTTGCGATCAGGACAGGCCGATTTGTTTAATTCGAGTGATTAATTCACTTCCGGAGTTTTATGATTCGCGATACGAATATTGCGCGTCGATACATTGTACGGAAGAACGTAATAAATGTCTTTATGCACAGCTACGTTTAAAAACTGAAAGCAATAACGGCATCAGTGGTGGAATTATGCTCCCTGGAGAAAAAAAAGTTCGTGAACGAACGGTCACGCGACAGGTGCTGTACCGTTGATTGCGAAGTTCTCCCGCCGTTCATACAGTAGCGTGGATATTCAAATGAAGCCCCCAGCTATCACGCTTTTCAAGGAATTACTTGCAATATCACTGATACGAGCAATAAAATTACGGTTGCGAGAGAGAAAAAAGTATTCGCGCTCGAGGGTCTCTGCTCTTTTTTTTTTTTTCCGCCGATGAGATTGCCGGCTGTAACTAAATGTCCTTTTACTACGAGCTCTGCAATCACGCGCATAAATCCACGCGTACGTACGCGATCGTAAATCGTAAACTGTGTAGGAAACTAGTCGATATCGGCAAGTAATAAATAAATATGTCCCACTGGCACAGATGCAAACTAATAAATCCGCCGTGTCTCCAAGTTAACCGACGAAATTTCAGTCGATCGCGCTCGCGAGCGTTGTAATGAAGTCGTCGTCGTCGTCGTCGTCGTCGCCGTAGTCGTCGTCGTTGTCGTTGTCGTCGTCGTCTGATGAAGATACAAAACAGGCAGCTGCGTTATTCACACGATGTTCGGCGTAAAAGCTTCGATTAAACTTCTACGAAGAGTAGAAGCTCGCAGCCTGGTTCTCGTATACCTTTAAACGCGAATTAGCCGACTTATCTTAGACGGAGAAACGGAAACTTCGAGATCGATCGTGTGAATGCCAATTCAAGTCTGCCTACGAAGTCAATCGCGAAAGAGAGATATTCCTTTTTTAGAAAGCTAATTTATTATTAAAACTACTGACAATATTATTTTTTATTTACATCATCTATCATAAAAATAACATTAACGATTAGAAATATTGGATTACAGAATATAATTTAATATTCACTTTTATATTTGCGAGATTTTTTAACTTGCTTGATCTATTGGCAATTAAGTGCAATTATAAATTAATTCAAGCAATATTTCAAAGTATGTTTACTTATTTTTTAAGGAATTAATTTATTATTTAAAACTAACAATATTTTTATGAGTAATCTTTTATATGAAAGGAATATCAGGAATTAGATATACTTAGTAGATTATATAGAATATAATTTAATATCCATTTTATATTTGCAAGATTTTAAAACTGACGTGTCTAGTTCTTTTTGACGGAGAAATTAGCAGTTGCGTGAAATTATAAGCTAATTTAGGTGATGTTACGAAGTCATACGTTTGTGACCAATCGTTATCGAGCGTTCATTCGTCATTCATCATTCGTGTATCATACGTGTTACGCACTGCTCAGAACTGAATTCATAATTACCGGGGTACAGAAGCAATTGCCTAAGTTAATTAACGAATTTACAACTGCGGTACTGGCAGATCGGTATGTTCTATGTATGGGTGGTGCAACGGTGATGACGGCGTGAATACCAACCCTGGCGATATCGTTATCGCTGTGTATTAAGCTTCGGCGGAGCTTCGGCCCGTTGGCGTCGTGAATTACGTTGTGGCGCACTGCGAGCGGTGCTGCGAATATCGCTAATTGCGTCCGTTTTCCACGCGCGCGCTAGATATTCTTTCATCTTGATACGGATTCATCTTGGAAAGGATTCATCGTGCTGAACACGCGTAAAGCGACGAGACTCGTGTACAACTCGCGTTGATGGTACATGTACGCGCGGCTATATTTGCCGCAGTCACTTTGCCACGCGTTGATTAGCGTAAATATGGATACCGTGCCGCAAATTCTCGCGCGCGCTCGATGACAAATTACTGAAACTGTAAATGTCATTATATTCGTAGTGGCGAAAACTAGCAATTTGCTCTGTTTTCTCGCGGATTGAAAAACAGCCGACATATCGAAGTTCGTTTGCGAATTCCATATATGCAAATTACAATTTATATTGATCGCGTGAATGATTTTATTATTCCGCAACGGTATGTTTTTTTTTGCCATTAACAAAGAACGATATTTTTTTTACATTCTGAACCCTTAAATGCCTTTTTGGTATAACATATCTGACTCTTTTTTCGATATTTTTTCAATTATTTTTTATTGCTTATAACTTTTTTTTTATTAATATAAAGATACGTACATTTATTCGTTTTGATTGAAAAAATATTATTTACAATATGTTTATTTTTATGAAAGTTACAAGTTAATTGCTTTGGGTTCTTCTCTTAATTTAAGAATTAAAATGAATATTGTTAATATCGAAGTTATCAGATATGAATATTATAATATCAACAATGTAAATATATCACACTTGACAAAACTTATCGATACATTTTTGTATGGAAATGATATTCGATCGCATTAATCGGCAGATACTACCACGTTGCACTTTCATTAAGATTTTGAAGCTAACTCGATTCTTTTTCGAGAGATTATTCGTAATGGCGGGTTGCGCGGCTGCGAAAGCTGATGAAATTTTCAAGTCCCTCGAACACCTGATCTGCCGTAGCAGTTGTGTGCCGATGAGGGAAACTCGCACCCGTATTTTAGCTCGTTGCATTTTGAATAAGCTTGTAGTCTCTCTGGACTACAAGTCGTCCATTAGCTTAAGTGAAATATAAATGAGCGCTGACTTTAAAAATAACAAGAAGACAATTACAATCATGGGTCCATCAGTATATCGTATTTATCCAGCACGAAATTAGTCTTAGCCTTTATATACATTATAATTTAATGATTCAAAGAACATTTATCTAAATTTCGCAATCAAAATTTAAATTATTCATTTGAATTTCTAAAAATTAATCCTTTGCTGATTAAGTTTGGCTTTAAAAGCATAATCGATATTTTCCCGGAGAGCACAAAATATTCTTACAAAATACATGTTCGTAATTTCGGAATATTTAAATTGAATGTTCTATGAATTATACATAGAATATTTCATTTAGAAATTTATATATTTTACAATAAAAGAACATTTATAAAATGTTCCTTAGAATATTTGATGAATTAATGAACTGGGCACGTGATTATAATCTTATCGTACGAATATAATAGAATCCAAGAACGTAATATTATATAAAAATACGTAGACATTATATAGGAAAATATTCTATGCATGTTCATAGAATATTTGTAACAGTGTCGAATGTATGAACGTACATACAATTAACATTTGACAGTGTTTCTAGTACATTTGTAGAATATACGAATATTCTTAATAAATATTTACAGAACATTTATAAAATGTTTTTGTACATTCCTAAACTAAACTGTTGCAAGGATTGATTGTGAATTCTGCAAAAAATAAGCAAATTACAAATTTGACTTTTATGATGGTAAAAGCTCGATAAAACTTTCACAAGAATTTTTTCAGATTGTTGTGCAGTAATAAAAAAACCGGCGCTAAAAGAACCAGTTGCTGAACGGAAAGTTGTAGAATTCCACATGGCCGACGGAGTATTAATTATTCACTGAAATTTTGACTTTAAATCATTGATTCTATAGGATTTACGTGCACTCGTCGTGTGAGTAAACTATTTCGGAACGATAATATAGTGACTCGAAACGACGGGTTGAATCGCGACTACAAATTGACGTGAACATCGAACGTAGGCGATGCCCACGGTGGCTCTCAAAATCAATAACGTGGCTTTTTAATATCTCGTCGCACGTGACAAAATATTTCACGCGGATATATTCGAATACTTTAATCGTGCCGGGATTTACGCGCCGTAAATCTCGCGAACGATGTAAAATTTAATTCATTTGCCTCGTGCCCAGTGCATTTTTCATCCTCCAGACTAAACTTGTTGCCCCTCTCGGCTCCCCTCCGCCGGTCGTTAAACCGGTTGCCATTACGACGAAACGCCAAATATCGGATGTATGTATAGTGCGAACGTGTGTATGAGATAATACGACGATGGTATATTGAAATTAAATGTAATTGTTACGTACGTGCGCCGTATTCAGTGTGTGTATAGGCGACACACGCGCGCAAGCGTGCCGTTCGCGCTGGACGTGACGTTAAAATAGCATTACATTATTAAAGCGTTATATTCGCCCTGCGCGTTATCGTCCTAAAATCCCTCTAAGCCCTTTTAACAGGCGAAGTTCGGAATGCGAAACAGTTCTCGACTGCAAAAAGTACGTGTGAAGCTAACCGTTATAACGGTATTATGCATCGACAATTAACTTTCCTCACCTTGCAGGGTATTCCTCGTGGCGCATTCAACGTCGGAAACGCGGTTCTCACATCAGTTTCGAAGCGTTTGTTTATGTCGCACGTGTGTCGCTTATTATTCGAGCGAAACTACAAAAGCAGTCGGTTAGTGCTGATTTCGTACAAGTTATACTGCTTGTAAGCACGCAATATTCGGTGTTAATCGATGTGGCGGTGATGGAACGAAAACACCATTCTGTACGATGTGTGCACCTTTTATTTCATGAAACATGTTATAAGGTATAAAATGTTGTCTTGAAGTCAATGGATTTTGCAAAAAAATTAATATTAAAATAATAAAGCAGAAAACATAAATATTAAAAAGCATAGTTCTTTTTTATGAGATAGAATCTAATTATTTTATATAGCTATTAATTATTTAATACAATACAGACTTCCAAGAAATGTTCTCAAAATGTTTTAAAGATATTCCTATGTCATAAAAATGTTTCTCAGATAAAATATATGCTGTATAAATTTAATTAATTTTTTTTGCGGGGGAGGACAAAATTATTTTAAATTTGTAGACAAAAAAAGTATTGGAGTTGAGAGTATTGTATTATGAACGTACATTGAAACTGTAAATATAATTCAATAATAATTTATGCAATCTTACTAATTTATGCAATATTATCTAAATTTTTAGATATAAGCACTTTAACAAAATCATTATTCTTCCGTGTAATAATTTTATGCATTGGAGAATAACAAATTAATATGAAACCTATATATTTGAAAATTATACAACATCGGTTAATATCGTTAACATAAAGAAAGAAAAGTGCAAGGTCTTAAACTGAAAAGAGCAACAAAGAGATACGTGAAGGAACGGGCGGAAGGTAGCAAGTGAAAAGCTATAACAGTCCGTTGACGTGTCCCGACGTCGTTAGCTTTAGTCCTGATATCTCCCTCCTGTATAGTTCGCCACTTTTCAACGTCGATCCCTTCATCGATCCACCTTCACGCATCTTGCGCGCATCTCTTCGAAATTTACCTGCGGCACGCCATTCTGTCGCAACACAGAGGAATATCATCGGCATCTCCCTCCCAAAATATGAGTTCCTTCCGATCTTCGGTCGCAGGGATACATCGTGGGTCTTCGAGCGGGTTTTATCGAGTGTCGATTTTAAGGGACTCATAAGGAGAATTAAAGATAGGGAAGAGAACTGTAGATTGTAGATCTACGAGGTAACTCAGATTCTCCGTGTATATTTATTAATGTTTTTTAACGAAAATAAAATAGATTTTTCTAAATGGAATACTTAAATAATTTAGTACGAATTTTATTAATGTAAATTTTTTAGTAATTTATTATGAGAGAGAAAAGTTTTTCTCTAATTTCTTTTATATAATTTTATTAACTGCTTTCGTCTCTGGAATTATATTCGTATTTTTCTCTCAGCACTTTTATTTATTCAAAGTTTCGAATTTTGGTCGAAGAATTTGAGATTTCAGCCTGGGACACCTTGTGTATCTACAGCATCGTCGTGGTCTGATAAAAAAAGAAGGTGAGGAAGAGAAAGTGACAGAGAAGATCTAGTATGAACCCGTGATAGAGATAGCTTAGAACGAGAGGATTGGGGATGACAAACCGGTAGGGTGCAAAGTCCAATTAAGATGTTTTTCAACGAGCTTTAGTCCGCAGACATTGGCGTATCTAGGTTCTACGCCGCGTCGCCTCAGCCTACCGCGAGAGGACTGAATTCATATGCATACATGAATACATTTCGCTGTTCCCCAATCAACCCATTGCCGAGCCGGCTGTGAAACTATTGTCTACGGGCTGCTGCATAGCCTGGCCAGGTATTTTTTGGGACATGAAATATCCACATGCTAATGAACGGCTATCCTGTTTTTCCGTTTCATACTTCTTCTCTGATTACACTTCTCGTTAGAATCCTTGGGAGATGAACGTTATCATCACTAACAATCAGCACTTTATGTATATCTCGTGATGGATAAATTGATTAATTCGAGAATGTTATCAATATGTAAATTTTACGTACAAATGAGCGGGATCATTAAGGGTTAAGCTATGAGCATCAGTAGGTCCAATCTATTATGCTAAGAACCGGGACAAACAGGGATAAGCTTTTAAAAATTTATAATCTGTTACATGTATATCATTTTCGACTCTCTTATATTCAGAGTCAGAATTTTTTTGACAGAGATATGATAAGTGATTTCAGTTTTTAAGTAGTTTTGTGTTAGGATAAAGCGAGGCTAGAGAATTGTGATTTTTTTATTCAAATTATTATAAACCTTTACACAATTATAATAGAGTAATGAGATTTGCTTTAAAATGTTGCATTATTTGGTTTGCACAATAATTAAGTACTTATAAATCCTTAATATAAAAAATTTTGTTGATTACAAAAAAGCAAAGTAGCTCAATGGATCCTATTTATGCTGAGTATGTTATATTTTATGAATTTATAAAATTGTTTAAAAAAACGAAAAACATATAACTAATACATTGAAGTATAATGTAGTTTGTATTTCTTCACGATTTCTTCCGGCGCGAAATGTTCCGTTCCCTTCGATGATATCGTTACTCAGGAAGTAGTTCGATTCGATTTGTAAAGGACGTGACGTCGTGACGACATTGATTAATTATACAACGGCAATTAATTTGAAAGTGATGCGACAGCTTTAACGACGTTGAAGCTGAAGCGAATACCCTCGAGATGATGTCATAATCCTCGGACAATAAGTCGTGAATTCTTAATATTTGATCCCTATAGTCCTCCCTTCATTAATCATGATAGATGTAAATGTCATTTTAAAGAGTGTCATCACATTTTAATGGCGATCTGCTTTTAGAGTTTTTAATCACGAAGCTGCGCGAGTTACGTACATCAGGAAATATCTATTTCGTGCCTCTAACAGTTTCGTAACATTACTATCAATTAATATTGAACAATGTTGCAATTAATTTATATTTAAAAATTTTCGTGGACTTTCAAATGATTATTTGATGGACAGTATGTTAACTCCGCGGTCCACATTTTAAAGGAAGATATTAGTGATCGTAACTTATTTTTATCAGAAGTCAACGATCATTTCGTTTGGTCTGTAACGGCCCGACGCGACGGTGCGAATGCCCTCTTATCGTTCGTGAGAAAAAATCGCGGGAAGTGGGTCAAAGGTTGCACCCAACGGGTAGAATAAGGGACTAATTCTTTCCGGCTTTTATACAAACTTTTTGATAATCCTAGAGGAATCCAACGCGAATAAATTTAGCTAAAGTATATTATTTTAAATGAAGAAAAAGAATAAATCGTACTTGATAAAATCGTGTACTTGCGAAAGTGTGTTCTTGTTTTTAACTTTTGTATTTATATGAGCGTATCCAGAATTTTTTCTGGGGAGATTTCTATTATTTCTTTACATCACATAAACATTTTTTTACATTAATGAACTGCTTCTTTGGATATTTTAGAGCTAAAAAATTACTGAATAAAAAATAAAGTGTTATATTTTTTTTTTTCAGTAATTTTGTATGATATAGTTAAATGAAAAAACGAATAAAAAGTTTCTGAAGGGCTTGAATCTCTAACTTCATCTTCCTTTAGACATGTATACAGGTGTGTATATTTTAAACTTTGATGTTTTGAAATTAAAATTATTAAATTAAATATATAGGAATATAAAAGTTTGCGAAAAGTAAAGGTTTGCTTGCATATCTTTATTAAATAATTCTGTATACGTTAACAGTTGAGAGGATGTTTTAATATTTTCAACGCGCGTCTTTCAATTAATTTAATCTTCCGATGTAAATTAACCTCTTCGGGCTGATTAAATTATATTTAATCGTCGAGACTTTTAGGAAAAGAGAAAGAGAAAGAAAAGTGAAAGAAACTTTCCGCATTTCCCGTTTGTAAGAGCGAACATTCATTCTGCTCTTATTACTAATAATTCGTATCACTTCTCCTTGGAGAGTACCCGTTATGATATAAGCGACTTAACGATCTCGAGAAGAAGCTGGCGGCTATGAAGAAAATAAAATCAAGCGTCTTTCCGGAACTTCGACAACTTATGAAGGACCTCCGGCGCCATTATATTCTTTATATCGACGACCTTTACCTCCTTCGTGGCAAAACTCGGTGCGCCCCCGATGGTCGGTCGCGACACTTTTCATGTTCTCACAGGAGTCGATAAATCTTCCTCCCTTTTGGTGGAAACGAGAGTTTTCCGAAGAGAATCGAGAACCCACCCGCTAGCTAGCCAACCAGCGAGCCAATCCACGATATATTTTTTACACCGTGCTAGAAGAATTTTTACTGTTTTCTCCGGTGAGCTCTTTTTCACTTTACCGCGGTAGTGTAAGCATCGACGAGTCAGATTGAAAACCCGTGTTACGCTCGCAACTTAACGGAATTCTTACGTAAACCTCTCTCTCGGAAGTCAATCGGCTCGTTTATTTGGTTGAGTTTACTGTGCTTTCTAGTAGATCGCCAAATCGTGTCCGTGGAAACCGCGACACTTTTCATGACAACGACAATTTAAACGTTATAAAGATATTTGTACTATGCGCTATATGATTCTGAAAGTAAAGATAATAATCATGATATTGAACTACATGTAAGATAAGAATCTAAAATAAGATAATGTATTCTTTCATTATAAGGTATCAAATTAGATTAGTAATTTGAAAATGCTGCTCCAATAAAATGCGCTGATCCACAATACAGCAAAATGCTAGGTGTTCAGAAAGATCGGAACTAAATTTTTGTAATAAATAGTGATGAGGTCGAGTAGGTGAAAAAACTTTACCATGTATAAATTTATGTTCGAAAATGCTTTATATTAAAAAGCTATAAACGTTCAAAAACTTTCAACAGTTATTATAATAGTTATAATAAATGTTCGAAATTTTTTTCTTTTACGAGAATGTAGGCTTTTATTCGTCAAGCTAATAACTGTCGAACTTGTATAAGTTTGGTCTTTCCGAACCCTAAGTGTGATATCGCGATAGAAATGGACGAGTAACGGAGTCACCTATTTATCTCAAAGGTTGGGTTAATCCACTGTTATCGCTATTTATGCAGTTCGTATTTTTTCTATCATATTTTAGCAATGTAATTATCTGATACTAAGAAATTTTATTTTATAATATTCCTTACTCATAACCTGTGTGCACCCATAATAAACTTTTCGAACATGTGCCAAAACGTGAGTTTTTGTAATATATGCAAATAAATTTTGCCCATCTCTTTAACTTTATTTTGTCCGTTTTTACAAAATGTCAGTTAGGCCACTGTTGCAGCAAATCCTTTATTAATATATCGACGATATTACATATACATGTTAAAACAAGTAATATTCTTTTTATACGTTTTACCTTACATTCTTTTCACGTTTTTCATTAAATTTTTGTACTCCAATTTGTTAATCGTGTTTGTTTTGGCAGATTAATTAAAAAAAGAGCGATTTATAAAATTTATTTTCGTTTTTTTAATTATATATGTAATTTGAATTAAACATTAATTATTAAAATTATAACATTTTATTATATAATCAAAATATATTCTGATATTTTATTGTAAAAAGTTATTTCAAGCTATTATAATATATAATATTTAACAATTGATCCCATCTTTTCTAATTAGCGCTTTAATACTTGCAAAGGATTGACAATTTTTATGCATACAACGCTAATTTCAATTACTGTTCCAATTTTTTTCATTCACCTTTTTCTAAGTAGATAGGTAACATTCTCATAAACGTATATATACATTACGCATAGGAAAAACCGAATAGGATTGGTATTCAAACCACGCTTCCATGGAAGTGCGAACGCACAACGCATTTATCAAAATAGTTCGTTGTATATTCAGTAACAGCCGGGGGGATCTTTACTGACGCGTAAATATATATGCTAATGAATACCATGCAAATAACCGTTCCCTACTTTCCCTCAACTTTTCTCTCTCTCTCTCTCTCTCTCCAGGACGCGCCATTAACACAGTTTTTACAAGCATTTGGTTTTCAGATCTTACGCGCGACGTTCCTACCCGTTGTTACGCCCCCGTTGTACTAAGCGAGGCGCGAACGAGTTTGTACGTCACGATTTTTTCGTGAAATTTAAATGTCGTGATGAAACACGAGGCTCTTTCCCGCCTCGTTTACGTTCGCCACGCGAGTTTTGCACGGTGCGTCCCGAGTACGCTATTCAAAAATTGCTTTACACGGTTTTCCATAACACAATTCACACCGCGGAACAGAAGGGAAACGTTTTGTTTCTGAGTGAGTTAATATCCTGCGCTGTAACAGCAATTGCATGCATCAGCTAAGTATATTATTTATTTCATCCAGGGAGATATTTTTATGATAAAACACACGTCATGTTGCATATTCCTTCTAAAAGAGTTATGAAAATCCATAGCTCCTTTTATTTTGCTGCGAACTATAATGAACTGTAGTTATATGTATACACTATTAAATATTAAAGAATCAAATGTAAACCAATCTTTTAAGTTAAATAACATTTTGTTATTCTTAATTTTCATGTGTGTCAACTTATTTTAATGTAAAATATGTGATTAAAAAAACACAACCTAATCTAATAAACTCATTTCAGTGACTGAATTGCTTCATTTCGAAGTAAACAACACTCATATTAACGTACTCATACTTAGTAAATAATAAACTGCATTTACAATATTAACTTTTACACTGGAAAGAGTCTGGTTAATTGAAATTTTGGTTGAAAATAAACAAACCAGAATTTTATATCATACCTACAATTAATTATTCAATGAGAAATTGAATCTATTATAATTCTACTTGAAACGATCAGAATTCTGATTGATATGATCAGAAACGTTTGGTTTGTCTATCTTTACCCAGAAATTTTTCTCAATATATCATTGAATTACATTAAAATATGATAGTGATGCGAAAATCTTAAATAATCAGTTAGTTTGCGATTTGAACATTTAAGTCACTTCAAGTAAGATAATTATTTTCATTTGTTCTGGTTACGAGTTTATTATCGAAATCTGTTAAGCCTCCTGCCTCGATTTTCATTGATATGACGAACTCTATTACAATCGTTCGATCTTTTCGCGTCTGCGGAAATCATTAAAACGCAGTCCAAAGCCGATTCGATCCCGACATTTTTCAAACATTCTAGCCGTCGATTAATTGTTTTTATCGAAGAGACCCATCCCGTAGGGGCTAATCCACCCTTGATTAATCCCGCTGCCGTTTCCGAGCAACGTGCTGCTTCTTATCAGCGAAAATCTGACGGTGAAGGAAGAAACGACTCTGCTCGGTTGAACGGCAGAAAAAGAAAATCGGGCTAAGATGGAACGGTAGAGCAAGGACGAGGACAAAAAATTTCCGGCAATTATTCCTGACGCCTGTTAGCCTATAATTAGGTCGGTTAACGAGGATGGAGATGAGGCATCGCCTGCTGGCTTATTTTTCTTTTTTCTTTTTCCCTCATTGGAAGTTATTAGGACAGGTGAATAATTAAAACAGGTGTTTAAGGACTACAACCTGCGTGATGAGGCTGAGCTAATGGAGAGGGAAGGGCAAGTCCGTGCTGAAGGGTCGGAAAATACCGCTTAAGCGAGGATCCGGCACGCTGGTTGTTCGAGCTCGAGGGGCTGAGGCAAGAAGAGAGGGGAGGAGGACCAGGCTACCTTGGCTTCCACACTTAATCACTTTTGCTAATTGCAGAATGATTGCTCCGCGCTTGAAGTTTCAATAATGGGGTTGTTACACCCCCGCCAGGACCTCTCTTCGTAGTCCGGGTTATATACCGGGGCCAGGGGGATGCCTGTGACTGTACGTACCCCCTTCATCTTCCCTCCGCCACCTGGAGTTTCGCTTCGCCGTCGTCGAGCTCGCCTCCTCAGGTTCCACGTGATGAATGCTATAATAGCCTACCTGCCTTCGGGTGATAAGAAAGTAATCATTCCATCTGCCCATCGTTATTTCATTATCTCTCCCCTGTGCTTGCCCTAAGAGCGACCATTCCTATCCGTTGCACCGACAGCAGTGGGCTGCTTCTTAATAACGGTTGAGGAGGTAATTATGCAATTATGCGAAAGTAAAACTCAATGAATTAGCAACGAGAAGCTGCGGTGTCTGCGGTTTAGCGAATTTGGGTGCATTTCCGTAATAGCCAAGACTCATGGCGCGATATTGTAATCTTATTTCGCGATTATCAAATTATCGCGATATATCACTCTTTCATCTAAAATTGCCCTTATGGAAAGATATTATTGTTGGAAAACCACTCGCACATTTAGTATTTTATATTATTCGTTCCAAGAGTTTTTTTTTTTTTTTTTACTAATTTAATAGTATTTTTCACAAGGATGACATAACTCAAAAAACGTAATTTTCAAGTTATTACATAAGTGAATTAAGTAAACATTATCAATAAAAAATGAACTAACTTAACTCCACAAAAAGTTATCAAAATTGTCACATAACTACGATTAATATATACTATCATGTCAAATGTATCATGTCATTCGCAACGGATCGATTTAGAGCATACCGGAGTGACAGTTGTCTCTCTCCTCCCTACAGTTCGAGAACTTATCCATCATCATATATGAAGTTATAACGAAAAAGAAAATAACTACATCAAGAATTTCTCCAGAACTCTTTGTAAATTATAAAATACATAACTGGACCATCTATATACCTTAAAACTACGATTTTTTCTAATTGAGTAATAAACAAAAACTGATGTATGTAATCGAGTTAAGCAAGCAGTTTGCACGACTTACTAATGCTGTTAAATTCACCGTATAATTACCTACAAACAGCGAATAGGCCATATAGAGTTCGGTATATTATCTCAATTATATCAAGAGCTTCTCCAGAGCTTTTCGTAAATTATATTAAAATTAATGAATCATGTTTCGTCATTATGTATATGAATGAAACATATAATAAATTTAGCCGAATCCGTTAGCGTTACGATAGAATGTGCGTGATCGATCCTAATTGGATCCCGTGGCTTTAAATTGGTCTGTTCTCGGACCGATACAACGTAGCTATGTCCGCGAAGAACAATGGGCTTAATTTAATAGAATACGGTCCGATGTGGTTTAGGTCCGATCGTCCACTGGTGCGAATCGATTTAAACGGCGCCCATGTAACTATAATCCAATAGTAGATTACACGTCCGGTACATACATACGATGCTTTCCGCGAGCTAATAATTTACTGTCACGCGTAATGTATTTTGTACCGAACAAAGTGCGCACAATAAAATTAATATAGTAATATATCTCACGGTAGTGTTTTGCAGAAGTAATTCATTCGCAGAACAGTTTCTCCCTTATGCTTGATTTCGCTCCTGGGGACATAGCGTGTTTATCGCAACGATAAATATTATACACGACTCCGCTAAAGAGACGATATTTTGTTAATAAGTTCACGAACGACTTAATGAATTGAAAAATGTAACGATGCTGTGCGATGTAAAATGGCTATGAATATCATAAACGCGCGACCGACTTGTGGAACATTTTTATTTTTTCGCGGCATGTATTTGTTACGGAGCGTAGATTACGTATGAACGTTTTATGTCCCTCGAGCACGCTAGTATCCGAATAGCGATATGGAATCTAAATTGCAACAAAATACTTCAGGCGTCTCTCCACAATTGCGTGCCTACACGCGTATAGTCAGCAGGCGTGTGTTGGAGGATCTTGATCGGATTAAATCGTGAATCCATGTAATGTTACATGATAAGCAGATACGCATAAAGTAAGGTTGGGTTATCAGACGTCCTCGTTTGGACAGTCCCTCTGGATTTTTATGAGCTACTTACGACAGTAATTTAACGAATGGCAAACATTGAAAACATTTTTAATATTATCCGGTTTACTTGCAATGCAGTTTGTTAACACTAGAAGTACCAACGTTTCTTATTTATTAAAAGGATTAAGTAAATAAATTATTGTATGAAAATAAAGAAGACTCAAATATTTCAGTATAAAAAAGACAAAATTTCAGAATCTTTTACACATCCCCACACATACACATAAAGAATATATTAATCTAAAAAACAGAAATGACAATAACAATTGTTTAATAATTTCAGTGTTAAACAGAATAAAACAAAATATACGTAAAATAACATTAACTTTATGTAGGATTTTTTTAAATCTTTCATTTCTATACACTAAGCTACATTAGAACTTTCTTTCTCACTTTGTCCAAATATATTAAATACATACTTATCCCATTATTCCAAAAGTATATGTATATTAGGAATGTGTTCCACTTAATGATGTTCACAATGCATTTTAGTTCAGTTCCTGGAAGACAGATCTTTTTATAAAAAAAAAAAAATAAAAAAATAAAAAAAAAGTAAAACCTGTCTTTATTTAATCATCTGATTTCAGTAAAAAATAATCTAGTAACAGAAACATAGGTGTACTTCGTCGTGTAGTATGCTTCCACGTGTGCGTGAGTGCGCGAGTGCAATATCAAAGAAATATGGCGGAAGATCGCGGAAGGGTGCGGAAATTGGGCGTTACCACAACGCGAGAATGTCGCGCGACGAATCGACTGGAATGAAAAGAGAAAGCGTGATTTACACCATGCACCGCGTGCGTCATTTAATAAACTCTCGCGTGGCCAACGCGATGGCGTGCCATTTCCTCCGACATAAATTCCGCAGTAAGGAAAGGCAAAAACGCGATAGAATGTGTGTCGCGGGATTACGAATAATAGCAGCCTTCTCTCTCGCGTTAAGAAATCAAGCCCGCGGCCTTTTTTAAGCCGCGTGCTCTCGCTTTACGTGCGAGGAAAGTTGTAAAGAGCATGCCGGGGAAGGTATAACAACTTGTTCAGAAAATAAATCAAAAAATAATATCCCTCTGCGTTATATCAACCCATTTTTCACGCCGCCGCAACCGATTGAGATTTATGGTGCGAGAGTTTAGTGATTTTACATTGAAATCAGAAGCGGAAGTAAACACTTGGGGGATGGTGATGCTCTTTCAACAAACATCAAAACCAATTTACATGTAGTATCTCTCTATCTCTTTTTTTTAAATATAATTGATATGCATTTTATATTGCTACACTGTTAAATTCATAGTGTCAAATTATACCCAATTTAAATTATTTTTAATCATCTCTCTTTATAGATCATCATTTTGCTACTTAAAATATTATATATCGTTAATTAACTAAAACAATGAAATAAAACATTTATTTCATTGTCAAATAACCCTTTTGTCAATAGTTAGATTCATATCTAATTTTGAATAGTAAAATTTTTATATTTTTTGCGTGAATTTTGTGTACATTTCAAAAATTCCATTTTTAAATAGAACAGTAAAAAATGTACAGAACTGGGCCTACTTTATTTCGTTTCCACTTTATTTTTTTTTATTTGCGAAAATCTTATGAAACTAATAGTGAGACGGGATGAAAAAATTACGTATTGTTAAAAGAGTTAATTTAAGAAGTGCATTATAATTTTTAAAGTATGAAGAAACCAATATATATCCTGAGAAGAAAGTAATAAAGTTAATAAATATTTATTTAAATAGTACTAACTTAATATTTACTTATGGTAAATAAATACTTACTAAATAAAAGATAATATTTAAATCGAATTAATGGTTATTGTATCAAATAAATATATATTTACATTAATACATTCAGCAAGTATTATTCAAATTATTTGCTTCAAAATAGCGTTGCCATAGTTTGAGACAACGAATACAAATAATGAAATATAATAAATCTTATTGTTAGAGTCAATGAAAAGTTGCAAAATTTCAAAAAAAGATCTTATTTTGTACAAATTAAATTTGACTCAAATTATAGCTTATTGTTTTGTAAGCGAAACTTTAATATGCACATTGTTTACTTTGGAATTAAACAATTTAATTATAGAAACGCGGATTGATTAATATTTTGACAGATATGAAAGTAAAAACTGATAAAACGTTATTTAACACAGAAGATTGAGTTGCCACAGCTCTTTTCGTCTAACGATATAAAAAAGACAAAACTCCCTCTAACATATAACGTTTTATAACTCGTTAATAAATGAGTTCCGTTCGATAAAGTGAATCGCACACGCACGTCAGGCATATAGAGAAGCTCACGTGAAGAGGATAAAAAAAAAGTGTGCGCGTTCTAGCGTGAAGAAGCTAATTACAACGAGGTTAATTGCATCGCTACGACACTAAAGTGTCGACGTGTAGTTGCTGTCACACATGAGCGTACCTGCATATGTGCGTGTGTTCCGTTCGTGCGCAAATGTGTTCACAGGGTTGCCCGCTATTGAACCGATACGCACGTTTATCGAGGCCGTAAGTTTTGATTATGCTCGCGTGCCGGCATGTCATTACGTGTCATCCCTTATACCCCTCTCGGAGGATTCTCAGCGTTAATATACGAGCTTGAAACGTATTCGCGTTTGCACACCTGTTTCGCTGAGCGCATACATGGAGTAATCTAAAATGCTCGCGGGTTTATTTGTGTAATATTGACTCTTATCTAGTATACTACTATTTATGATTGTTTTGTGTGCGGTACTGAGAATATTTTAGGATAATTATGAGGCGATAAATTTGATAATAACAGTGACAAAAATTTCCGGTTGAAAATGAACGAACCGGATGATTCTGATTATATCAATCAAAATTTTAGTTAGCTCAACTAAAATTATAATAGATTTAATCAGACAAAATCGTTTTCAATCAGAATTTTAATTAATGCAACATTTTTTTCTTTGCGTGATAATAACATAGTAAAAAATCGATACAAGAGATTTTCTATTGACAAATAAAAACAAGAAAACTAGTTTTTTGTATAATTAATTTAATAACATTTTAGTCCTCCGTTTGTTATCTCTTTTCGTCTGTAATCTGTTTTTTATTCAGCCCAAGGTTTTTTACTATTCAAGGTTTTCAAAAAATGAGGAAAAATTTAGAATTACTTTTCTAATATCTGTATTACATTATCAAATAGGTGTTTTAAACTTAAGTGTTAAAATCTTCATAAAATAAATTTTTATATAATAAAAATTGAATTTGAGGAAAAATAAAGAAGATATTTTAAAACAAAAAATTTGCTTCAAAATATATAATTTAACAATAAAGAAACTGAACTTTTCTCTATTTCAAAGAAATTTGAGAGTAAAACTAATCAAAAAAGATCCAGATTGCAGATGAAGGGTTTATATATTTACACATCTAGTAGTGTACTCACTGCAAAATGGAAGTGGTAGTAGTTATTAATTTTATCAATTTGAGGAATATTATGCCATATTTACTCCAATATCACAATTATTTTAATTAATTAGAATTCAACACGAACAATTTGCGTGTTTTCTTTTTATGAATAAATTAATTATGGCTAATTAGACGCAATGAAAATCTACATTTTTAGGGCATTCTGTATAGAATATCTCTCGAATGGTATCAGTATATGTGAGTTTCTCATGTATCGTTATATTACCAAATATCCCACGTCAATATACCCGATGTGTTGCGTATATGAGTTGTTATATTAATAATTTATTGTTTACCTTTAACTTGTTGTTCATAAATCGCTGCTCTATGTGAGAATCGTTGATTGACCGTAATTTTGTAAGTAAATAATAATTAGAAAAATAAAAATTTTGCTCAGGATATAATTATTACAGGAAAGTTTATTATTTCTTGCAAGATCGAGTGAATTAAAAGTGTGGCTTATTATTTTTTTAGATTACAGGGAATAAAGTGATAAATTGATACATATCTAAATTAATATATACAAATATGAATAAGTATAGAAAATAACGTTGATTTTTGTGTATAATCGTATTTAATATATTATGGATTTAAATATTGAATGTAATCTGAGAAATATAAGGACACAACGCAGTTCGTGCCTTTTCGCTCAGATTCGTGACCGTAGATTCGTTAAGCTGCTTTCTCGGGATATCGATCCTCGCGGGTGACGTGAAGAAAGTTAAATTTCTCAGAGGAGTGCCGGAAAACGCGAACGTCGGTCGGTCCCTAAGACGGAAGTATCGGAAGGGAGTTGCGTCAGTCCCTGGCGTACGAAGCTGGCGAAACGAGTTCAAAATCCCTTTTGCTGTGCGAAACTTGACGCGGGCTGGACAAGAAACGGACCGGTCGGCGCGACCAGCCGGAAAAGTTGAAATTATAAAAATTTCAGATTTCCAAGCGGTTGACACGTGACACGACGATTCATACTCAAACAGAGAAAATAAGAATCTCTCTTGAGAATTTGCGCGACCGAGTTTCTCTCATACTTCGCAGTTGCCCGGAGATCCAAGTAAAATTTCGAGATAAAATAATGCATTCAGCATGTTTTTCGACAAACTTTTGTTAAAATATTCTTTTTGTCAAAAAAAATGTTATACGTTGGGTAACAATTATCTAAATAGGACCAAATATTTTGTTGAAGTATCTAAAAATTTAATTAACAGTAAACAATAAAATTTAACAATAAATAAATCTGTACTAATAATGAATAAATTTAGCTTAATTTTTAGATACTTTAAAATTATTTTTTTGTGTTCTTTTTACTGTCACAATTTTTTCTTAATTTCTCAAATCAATCATAAACTTGGTTTTTTCCATTTTTCTTAATTTTTTACTATTTGTAGTGTGTGTCTTCTTGCCATATTAACATTTGACATTTTTTGCAGGACCTTCGTTTTGGGGTTTGATAAATCCGCAGTGGTCTCTCTGCACCAAAGGAAGGCGGCAGAGTCCCATCAACATCGAGCCGGACAAGCTGCTTTTCGATCGCCACTTGAGACCGGTGCACGTCGACAAACACAGGGTAATCTATTTAATCTTTCAGTCCACAAAATTGCAAAGTGATTCGCAAGTAGAATTCTTGCAGGTCTCCGTGGACACGCAAGCATGTGATAAAGTCAGAATTTCGTGGAAAAAGTTACAATTAAAAACTTTATGAGATTTTTAGTAAATTTTATTCTAAAAATGCCAAATTATGTATCAATATTTAATTAACGACGCATAAAATTAATTATTCAAAGTATTTCGCAGTAAAATATGCTCTAAATTCGCAGAACGTCACGCACATCTACCGAATTAAATTTCAATTGCAGATGTTTCAAATTTACAGTAGATATTTTCACATTATTACATAATTAACTAATTTCCGATAAATAAGGATTTAACGCGACGACATCGGGTATCCCGTGTATCGTTGCGCGTATCGAGTATGATCTCGCGAAGGAAAAGGGAACGAAGAAGTAAAATGCCGAAGTTCGGTCTTGTTCCGTGTGCACGTCCACTTCAAATGAAGACGAAAGAGTCGTCTGACGGACGCTCGTTAGTCAAGCGGAGTACATACTGGGTGTCCCTCGGCGGGATGATTAAATTGCTCGGGTTTTTGCGTTTGGCGGACAGGTAATGAGAGATACCTCTCATTGATATTAATGATTTCCAAACGCGGCCACTCATTATAACTCATGATACATTGTTTACTGCGGATGCGTTTGAATATGTTGACTATCGCATGTAATTACGCGTCACGCACTATTATGCGTATTGTAATCGAGTTGCTTTGGTCGCAAGATCGATATGTGTATATATATATATATATATATATATATATATAAATAGTATAATTACGCGTCACGCACTATTATGCGTATTGTAATCGAGTTGCTTTGGTCGCAAGATCGATATGTGTATATATATATATATATATATATATATATATAAATAGTCGCGTTTTATAATTAAAACAAGTCGGAATAAAATTATAACAGTATATGATAATTATTTTAATTATTTGAAGCCTGGTACACATTATCTCGAATAAAATGAAGTATAAATGGCATCGCAGCTAGAAAAATAAATGCAGTACACGTTAATGAAATTTCATAATTACACAATGTAACTCGATTCACGTACTGAATAAATATATGATTCTGTTTAACGTTAAATATAACAGCAATTTTCATTTTACATAATTGTGTATAGCTTTTATTATAATATGCACGCTAAAATTTTATATTTACCGGAATTCTTATTTTGCGGAATGGAAGAGAATTATTTCATTATATGACATATTTCCGCACCGTAAAACAGATATATAATAAATATAAAATTATATCTTTTTGCTTTTATAAAAGATAAAGTTATATGTAGCGATTGACTTAACATTACAGCATTGTCGAAATTGGATAAAATTTACACCAAGTTATTAAGTCGATATTTTACTCCAAAATTAATACCGGAACTAAATTAAAATTAAAACGCTGGGAATGATTCATTTGCTTCGAAACATCTTGCGAAAAGTAAGGGATAAAATCAGGTTTGGTTACTGTAAAAGTATTCCCAGAGCTGTCACGTGATAGTAATGGATTTGGAATTCACCGGCGAGAGTTGCTCCACTTTCCCGCTGTCCATTTTTCACTGGTCGAGTTCGTTGATTCGATAATAAAGCCATTAATTATGAGGCCACCTATTTAACGCTGATTTCCGCTCCATCAGTGAGGATGCCTCGAAGAGCCACGGGGAACGTTAATTTACCATTAAGAAAACATTTATTCATCATACCACTCGTCTGCTAGAAGCTGCTCAGCTCGATTTGATGACAGTAACTTTTAATAATTTTTCAACGCGGAATGAAGACATCCAGACATGAAAATTTTAGAAAATCATACGAAAAAATCATGTAATTGAGGAAAACGTCTATTATTTTTTTTATTAGAGACAATATATTACATTCCTTACAAACATATTCGTTATTTCGCCTATTTGCATGTACTACAAGTGACTCATGCATGTAGTATGAGCGCATTGAAGAATATATTGAGGGCTCGAAAACCGTTTATAAATGCATGAACGGAAAGTCTCTGTGAACTTTCGATATAGAAGAAGTATGAACTTTCGATGTAGAATGGAAGAACTTGTAACGCGCGCGTTGCTCGATTTACATCTCCATTTATATTCTCATTCATATCTTTTTACTTTCGGAATACAACTCTATAATACGAATTTTATCAAAAGTACAAAAAAGAGTAGTGAAAATTATATATGCGAATATATTGTGGGATTATGATGGAAGAGAAAAATGAAATACCACATTACTTGCTTAAAACATCACATCATTCACGCAAAATAACGTATACTATTTTTTAATATATATTATTTTTCAAATGGCTTTCCGGTTTGCTTTACAAAATTGTACGTATTTTGTATGAAAAAATACCTGGCTAAAACAAACTTTTTTTTACAAAATTAATAATCTAATAACATTTTGTCGTTAAATTTTTTTATTGTGGTTTTTATTTCTATCAATTACGTCGGCCTTCCTTCAGTCGATTATCACTTTATTTACTGATTGTGAGACAAGTTTAATATTTGTGTCAATAATTATATGATATTATAATTATTGCTGTAATATTAGTAACAAGAATCTATATTTATAATTCTATTTAAAAAATATATTTGACACTGAAGATGATTATAAATTATAGTTAAATTATGTTAATTGCAATCATTTTTATGGTAATAATGACAACTATGTAGTCATTTTTGCCATCTACACATGCATATTTTTTGCTATAAACATGATTATTATTACCAACCATTATAGAGTAATAATTATAATTACGATACCATGAAATTATAGTCACAAATATTAAAAAATGTTCTTTCAGTGTTCAATTTTATCGATCTGTATACTATAACGTAACGTTTCCACCAAGATATTTCTATCGCGGCACCGAAGCGTTATATGGTCACCTCTTTCCTCTCGTGTTCAATATGCTCCCACCATTTTCCACGGGACATGCACCGCGCGCTGGGCCGCGGTCTAGGGGCGTTATTCCTCAGAAAAGCGAACATGAAAAATGCCCGACTACCGTGACAATGCCTTCTCTCGGATACGGCATTGGATACGGGTTTTCGCAGACGGATACGAGTCCCGCCGCGCCGTATTTCGCCAGTCTCTCCATGCGAGACGCTGACCGAAAACTCCCGCGCGACGATATTGCCCGCGAAGGGATACAATAAATACGGCGCGATCGTGACAATAACTCTTTTGTACCAGATGCAAGCGACCAGAACTGGCTTGTGACGTAGGTATTATTGCGACGTCGGTGTCTCTCAATGTTGACTCCTTTTATCGCGTTTCGTCGCATCTCTCGGCGTGAGGTAAAAGCGCGCCCGTATCTTTTACAATCCTTATCGCTTCAATAAATGTCGCCTAAAATATAACAATAAATATAAAATGTTCCGCTTTGCGTATAAAACGATTATAGCAGGTTAATAGAAAATTTGCGAGAGATGAATTTCGCAGAATTTTTCTATTTTTCTCTCTTTTTCGGCTTCACGTTATTGTATGCGTTTCGCCTTCTTCGATTTTATCAGCGTCCTAGCTTATTCATTCGTACCATACGTTTTATCCAGCGCAACCAGCTATTTGTCCACCCATCCAATTCTCGCGGAAGTCGTAGATGTGATATCTATTTCGCTTCCTGTTCCTGTTTCCGCCTGTTCACGGAAGAAAAGAGAAAGGGAGAAAAGTGCGCATTCTTCGACTTCGTCGAGCGCAGAGACCGAAACCACAAAGTGTCTTCCGCGGAAATGCACGTGAAAAGGTTTAAACGCGCTCCCGAGGTATATCGTTTGCCCTACCATTCGCCGTTCTTGTCACTGTCGTCGTTTCCTTCTCACCCTACGCGATTTCGTTTCCATTGCATCCTTTCGCTACGCCCTCATCGTAGAGTCAATCTTTTCCACGTCGCCGTCAGTAGCCGTGTTTCTCACGAGCTGTGCGCGAGCTATATCGTCACCGGATGCATTCCATCGCGCTTTGAAACGAGCCACGAACGGGACTCTTCATTGTTTGTCTACCCTCCAGCGAGCGGCTTCCTCCCTTCGTGTGCGTGCGATGAGTAGCGCTAAAGAGAGTTCTCTCAAGTATCCTCCTGCCTCTTGCCAGGCTGTTAACCGCGTCGACGCCGCGCCGACCCTCGCCTCTTTCATTGAAACAAGCGGTGTGAAACCGCCGAGAAATCACACGCGGCAGCAAACACATAGAGGGCGCAAAGTTTTTGAAAGTTTCACTTCAAGCTGCAGGAATCAGGGGGTCAGAGAAAAAGGATTGAGTCAGCGGCGAGATAAAATGGAAAAATTAAAGTGAAAGAAGAAACACATATGTATATGTATATTTATTTATTTCATTCTTTAATGAAAAAATGTTATACTTATAGGTCTAGACTTTATTATCGTTCAGTCTTGTTGAGAGGAATAACAAAAATAATGCTATTTTGTCGTATTTGTCGTCGTTTATGGAGATAATGGCCCTTAATTCTGTCTAGACCTGTGCTCTTTGTCAAAGATTGTAAATAATTTTGAAGAATCTTTTCCAAAGAGAATGCGAATCTTGTAGTTTCTAGCAAGGATGAGATTTGAGCCCTCGATCTGTCGGCGCGCAGTGTGGAGAAGTGAGATGAGGCTGGGCTTCGTGCGACGGAAACCGCATTGTGACGTCACACCTGGTCTCGCCTGGTCCCGCTATTTAAACGCGGTCTCGGGTCGTTTCATAGCCGACGCCGGCCGACCGACCGACCGACCGACCGACCGACCCCCGTTGGTACGACGAAGTCGTGCGAGACCGGGGAAGGGGACCTCGTGAATTTATATGCCGTTTAACCCGGTTAAAACTTTGGCACTTAAATTAAACAATAGAACGAACCGCGCGCCCGGGCACCTCCTGGAGTCGAACGTACGTCTTTGGCTCAGCGGAGCTTGCTCCAGCCGTTTCATCTCTCTTCCGTTCCTTCTCGCTTTCTCTTAGAATCCGTTCGTATGGCCAGTCCCCGCCCGCGCGAAAACGTCTATAGATCGTTTCAAGTACGGTAGCAGACGTAGATACGGTAGATATCATAATTTCGCTATAGAAACTTGCGTTTCCGGTGAAACCTAATTCCCCTTGGTCAATTCCTATCCGGCACTTCTCGCTATTGTTCCATCTGCTACAATTCGGTGATTTAATGAAATGGATTTTGAGATTTAATTATCCGTATTTTATTCCAGGATCATAAATTGCCAGATTTTTGTGTGAATTGATGTATAATGTATTAAAATACATTGCGAGAAAAGTTTTTAATATTACGTATTTGTGTGTGTGTGTGTGTGTGTGTGTGTGTGCGATTACAATTATATGGTAAAATAATTATTAATTATGGTTAGGAGTTTTATTTTTATGACTATTGCATTCTATAACGTTAATAATAATATCGTATTATATTAATAAAAAATGTTGTACTAAAAGTTATGATAATTTCAAATATTGAGATATAAATAGTAAATAAAACACACACCAACATTTGTATTCAATAAATGCAATTGCAATTATAATGACTATATAACTATATTCTCTTAAATTTATTTACTATTTATGAGGTAATCATAATTTTTAAAAAAGTTAAGAAAATATTAAAGATTTTCAATTAGTGTGTATGACTATATTATTAATAGCACATTGACTATATTTGCATGATTAAGCAATTATGAATACATAGTTGTCCTAAAAAATGGCTACAAATTATAGCTAAATTATGGTAATTGCAACCATTTTTTTCTCTCAACGTAGAACAATAAAAGTTCTTACACTGAAAAGAATTAACTTGAATTATGTATATAATAATCAAACTATTTATTTGCCACGTTAATTCAACCATGCTCTTTTCCCTTGTAATTATAATAATCAGATATTTGGATATTGTTACTACATATGCATTAATCAAACTCTTGCCGATGTTATATCTAAAGGTTGCGTACCAAAATATTTGAGTTTAGTCATTAGAAATTCTGTTTACCTCTATATCAAAATTTGCTTAATCAAACGTATTTTGTTAATTCAACCATGACTGTTCCTTCTATGTATGATTATTTAAAGCATATGGAAATAATAAATATTTTAACAATTTAATAACAAGGCTCGCAGTGTTTTTCAAATTGAAGTTACAGTACATTTTAATTGTAATGAAATAAACTTGAATGATTTATAATGAATTACAAATAATTGCAATGAAGAAATTTTTATAAATTTTAAAATAATCTAGCAAGTTACGAAAATAATCTAGAAATTTTGTAAAGTAAAATTGAGTCGTTCTGTATATCGGCATTACTTGCCTGTCGTAATTTTATTGCAACAAGTGATCGAGTAGATTTTGGTCGGAACGGCATCAGGCCTTTACGAGCTACTTCTATCTCTGGCGCACACTAAAGCCGCTGCTATAACAGCCCGTCGATACCATAGTACGTTTCTTCGCACGAACAATTCCCTCGTGATACTAGCGAATTGTATGTGTATATCCTGTACTCGCCATAATCGAAGCTGTAACGAGCGCGTGTTCTCTTATACGTCGCGCCGGAATTGCCAATTCCCGAACGTGCCTCTGTGGCCGGCGCAGCCATAATTGAAGCGGCACGTTTCGATAAACCCGATCGTAGAGCGGTGTAAGAAACTGTCGCGGCGCATGAAACGACCTTAACTGTTCTATAAACAGAGCGGATTGTTAGTTAACTGTGCGGGAAAGGGGCACGCGAGCGAGGGAGCTTTTCACATTCCGAGTACAGGGGGAGGGGAGGTGGATAACGTACGCGAGTCGCGTGCGGGGCGATTCCGATGGGATTCCGATTCGTGTTAATTATCGGACAATGTTGGACTCCGTAACCGGCTTTTGGAGGTCTTTCGTGGCGTTTCTACTAATCCTCCGTCTACCTTGATTTCCTTCGTTTCACGCGAAAGCTTAATTCTGCTGATTAGTGTACACGGAAAGAACGATTTTGCTGAAGTGTCTAAAAATTCTGTTAGAGATTTAAAAATAATAATCTCTCGAATATCGACAAAATAATTATAGAATTCTTGTCTACAGCAAACGGGTCATTTGATTCAAAGTGGAAATTTTATATGGTTGTACAATTTGTACGATTGGTACTTATAAAGTTTGTACCGAGAGATAATATGTCTAAGAGATGTCTTTATGACGTTTTTTTTTTTACATATCTCAGACATAAATGGTCCAAAAGATCTTTATGATGTCTCTATTCTCTATGATGTCTTTTAGATAGTTATATTTTCTAAGTAGATAATAAGGAATTTCAACCTTCTTCTGTCAATCACCGTAATGAGATTTACTTGTATTTTGTACTTGAAACACGATGCTTTTTTTTTTTTAGAGCTTACGCAGAGAAGAATGTTCTAGTTAACGAAAAGACCCAGTCAGCATTTAACCAAGCATTGTCTGTTTCTACTGCAAACTTCGATCACGAGTAAAGATTGTAGTGGGAAAGCTCGGGGAACTAAATATAATGCCTGCCAGCTTTCGCACATTATGCAACTAAATCCATTTTTCATAGTTCCCGAATTCCTGCAGCGTAATCGCGAAATTGCAGTCCGTATGGAAAACGGATTTAGCGAGTTTCGGCAATCTCGTAAACACTCCACAGGAACCAGACTTTACATCAGGAGTCTAGCGCGCTCTTAACTAAGCACTCCCCTTCTCTCATCTCAACCCTTTCCTGCGAAATTCGATTATTCTCATGACTTCTCCCAACCGGCATTCCCATTACTTGAAAAAGGAAGTTGTCGGTAGAGTCGGTATTAATCGTGAAACATCACCACGCTCGAAGTCGATGAACTTTAAGAAGATTTGGCACCACGCGCTTCTTATATCTCGACGCCTCTCTCCTACTTTCCGGTCGACCGCCATTACCCAACATCGCTCGTGAATTCTGCAGCTCCTGTGGGAACAAAATGGGAGTGGATTCTACGACAGCCGGCTAGAATGCGCAATGACGATTGTTCGGACCGAGGCGGACGACTTTGCGGAACGACCGGCGGGAGGGGTAGCTTCACAAGACGGGGGTGTAAGGATGGAAGATGATCCACTCCCGGCCGAACTTTGAGTTTCGTTGAAAGAAGGGCGGCTTTTGTGTGCCCATTCGAAATCGCGCGGAACTACCGTGTTCCGCTGTGAGTCTTCCTTCCGGTCTCTCACCGAGTCTCCTTCCATTGATCCAAGTTCGAAGACGGTGGTACCAGAGAAAAAGGAACTCGAGCGAACGAAAAAGACGAGGGGGACGGACGAATAATTCTTAGCGACTGGAGGGTGGAAATCTATCGCGAAATAATGAGTTATGCACCATTGACTCTCCTCTACGCGTCGGGGAAAAGCCGTCGCGCCGCCTGTTCGTGTTCATTTCTCTCTGTCATTGTAAGGAGACCCGCCGCTCTCCCATATCTTAATGAATTCGGGAGGAAACAGCGATGAGGAGCCTTCGAAGTGAGAGTAACGATCGATGTGGGATTAATTAAATTTAGAAAGAGTTATGTGTTGATTGGAATTTGCGATACGAAATTATTATAACTTGTAAAAAAAGTTACATTTAAAATTATAACAATTCCATCTAATATAATATATACATATTTACACAAACATACAAATTTTTAGTGTAAATAATTTTAACTATAAATTTTTACACATATTATTTATTTAATTTATATCCTTTTTTACAATATAATTTATCATATCTAAATAATTTGTCATTTTATTAAATTTGTTCTAAAAAGTGACGGTAAGAATAAAATAATATTTTTACATGTAACGAAATATTGGCTTCAGTTTCTGTAGGAATCATCTTTTATTGAATTTACAAGAAATAGTATCTTAAAAAGATTCTATATTAATGTAAGTATTGAATGAGAGAGAGGGGGAGAGACAGGAGGAAAGGGGGGAGAGAGAGGGAGGGAGGGAGAATCATTGTGCGCAGAAGACGAGAAGGATTGGAGTGCGGAAAGGAGGTCAGAGGAGCCAAAAATCTATTGCAAAATAATAAGTTATCTTCCGACGACTTTTGCCGACGTGTCTTCCGCGGCTGGCTTCTCCCCGAGGTTACCTCATTATTTCTAACTGATGACGCCATAATTCAGGTTCTCGGCGACGTACAAGAAAATGGACTTCTCCGGCCTCGTCTTGCACTTTGCCGGAGCTCCTGTGCGACATGGCACCGTGTCTGGTTTTGCTATTCCATCCAATTAAATGCCTAATCAATTATCCCGCGGACGACGAGTTGCCGCCCTTTCTTGTAGACATCTTTGCAACCGTGCTCTTATGCAGCTCATTACGATAAGGCATGCGAATCTCTCATTGTTTGCGATTCTCGTTCTAAAGTACATAGAATTATAGTATTGAAAATTCTTTACATTGCCACCAACAAAGATTTGGTAAAAAAACTTATTTAAAAAATGAATTTATACTGAAACTGTAATCCGTATGATTATCTTACAATTTAAAAGATTTACCTTAGAATACCTTACAATTTATAATTGATCACTTATTGTTTTTTTAAATATTATTACACTTAAAAATTTTTTATTTCATTTTCCTGATAATATGTTTATTACAATTTAAACAGTTAGGGGGAAGTCGCCTATATCGTCCCCCCTAACGTTTCAACATAATTGTAACAAAAGTACTGAAGAGATTAAAATATTTCTGTACTTATATTAAACTTTGGTTCATTGGCAATGAAACGAAACGATACTTTTGCGAAAATAAACATTAAATTTTTGTTTAAATTAGATTTTAAAGAAAGTAACTTTCGATACGATTTGGAGACCGGGTCGTTAAATTGTACCACCTGGTTCCTAAATTGTACTTCTAGCAAACAAGCTGACGTTGCTTATTGTCATTTTAACATTAAAATAACATCTTTAACGTCAAAATGACGGTAAATAATGTCAGTACGTTTACTGGGAAAATAAATAAAATTTAATTTCAAAACTCATTTATTAATATACATTTATTTTTAACTTCAAACTGAGTATACATATTTAAGTAGGTATAATAAAAACTTTTCTATTGTAAAAAGAGAAATTAGACTCTGTATTTTTTAAATTTATTTAACAAAATTAAGTAAAAAGCAGTACTTAAATTGATATCGGTACAATATAAAGACTAGCGACAAGTACGATTTACCCAACTCCTTATATTTTTACAAATTTGCCAATAGCAACATAACTTACAAATATTTTGCTAATTTGATGCTGTATTTGACAAGAGTTTAAATATCAATTATAACCATGAAGGACTATAATTCAAGTACCTTGTATTGATAACACTTTAGGTAAATTGTACCAAAACTTAGATCAGACATCGAACAAAATCAATTTTGAATGTCACTCGTAAACAGACGACTCGAAGACAAAACAAAAATGATAGTTCTTAACCCTTAAAATTTCTAGCGTCACATCAGTGTTATTATCTTAAAAAATATATATATTTAGAAAATACAATGGAGATACGATTTAACCGTCGGTACGACTTCGCCAACTCCGTCCTATATATTATATTATCATTTTGTTATTACTCAAGAGAATACGAATTATTTTGTGAATACATAACGAAGTTTCTTTTTATTTGTAGTATCAATCAATTAATGCAATTAGACTACTGTCCAAATGAATCTATTTAATTGTATTCTGTTGACCAAGTTTGTTATTGATACTAACAAACTACAATCAATTTTGCTTTCAGATTTCCGGACACTTACATAATACTGGGCAATTTCTGGTATTCAGAGCAGATAGGGAGGCGAAGATACGGGTCAACATAACGGGTGGTCCTCTCGCCTATCACTACCAGTTTGAGGAAATATATATTCACTACGGAATGGACGACGGTCATGGTTCCGAGCATCGTATTAATAAGTATGCTTTTCCTGCTGAAGTGAGTAGAACAAACAATATGAAAAATATTCCCCGACTACGTAGCATTACATTTTAATTATATTTGAATTAGTAAAGTCAATTATATCGCAATATCGTTATGCCCAATAAAATCGTAAACAAGAGATCTATATTTCAATAAAAACGAAGTAATCGCATAATTAAATAAGCTGATTAATTTTAACAGAAAAATTATACGTTTTAATGTGTAAATTTTGTTAAATTTTTGGATTCGGCATAAATATAAAATTGAATGACTTTTTGTAGCAATCTTGTTGATAATTATTACATTTTTCGCAAAGTCGAATACACGTAGGTTATTCGTTGCGTTAATTCTTTATGAGAAAGGGATTAAAGAGGCTAATAAGTGAAAGAGAAATTATTTTTGCTAGATAATTGAATCGCAGATTTGCGATGCTTATTAGTGCCTGTATATTTTAACAGATAGATGAAATTCGCAAAGAGAGAATCTATTTCAGGAATCAGTTCGAATGTTAATTATAAATCGATGTACTTTTCGATATCCGCTTTGCTTATAATGAATTCTTTTTTCCTGTTGAAGAAGCCATTATAGTAGAGTTGTGTGCTGAGTGATCGAAATTTGATACGTAAAAAGCGTTTTAAGTAATCGTTACAGCGAAACAACTGATTGCTAGTCTGTGCTTGAAATGATTCACGTTCAATTGATTTTAAAATCAGTGTCGTTATTCAATTTGCAATAATAAAAAATTCGATATCGAAGTTAATAAAAATATCCGTCTTCATCATATTAAATATCGAAAAACAATTGATTCTCCAAAATTAATGTGCGCTTTCCAATTTAATAAATTTTTCAAGTTTTCGCAAGTTAAATTTTATCGCCTAAAGTTCATACTTTCTTAGAAGTTTTGTATCTTATCTTGCAAGAACGTTCATTTAAGAAGTAATTGGTAGAATATCATTAAAGATGTTACAAGAATATATTGAATTTCATAAAAAATAAGTATACTTTGCGACAAAGTTGGTAAAGCAGAAACATTTTTAAGATTTGAGGGATATTGCACGTTCGTAAGTTCGCGTAGTTATGTATCTACTTTATTAACTAATTAAAATAGTTTATCCTAAGGCAGTATACAAGTAAAACGATACTTACAACTACAATCCCGGGATTTTCAGTTCCGGTAACCACAAACGCGCGGTACAGACAATCATGAAATTCTAATCATGCCATTATCCTAGCAATCGCTTTACAAAGCGACAAATAATTAGAATTATCATGTAATTTGCAGTTTGCCAATTAATTATAACCGCAATACAGTCGGGGACCGTGTCTGTGACACGGGCTCGCGGCGTTCACGGCCCTCTCGTAAAACTCTACATATTGGCGTACGTGATTTTATTCGCGAATAAACTGTACGTAGAATCATTGCCGTAAAATGAGAGCGGAGGATGACCCGGGAATGACGATATAATTAATTGAAATTAATTACGTGCCGGCATCGTAACGAGACAAATTAAACATTCGATAAACGGGACATGACGGCGGCCCAATTAACTGTGACCCGTTTATTTCTCTCGAAAGCAACTCATTCAGTCTCTCATCTTTGCAATCCAATTTTCTTAAATCCATAAAATAATGACGCAATCAGCTATTATTGATGCGATAAGCTCCTAAAAGTGGATGATGTGACTTTATTACTATTTTTATCTCTTTGATCGCGACATTATATTATAATACATTCTAATGTTCTGCCAATTTTTTCTAGATACAATTGTTATAAATGTGAACTCGTAGAAGATCCATTTAAAAATGTCTAAAATCCGCTTTGTGAAAAAATCGATAGATATGAAGAAAATAAGCGCGACATCGGATGATAAAAAATAGAAGCCAACGCGATATTCTTTGAAAGATAAATTGCGATGGAAAAATTCGCGGCGGGATACAGCCGAACGGATTCCACACGAGCGCGGTATTACCAAGTCTGCTAAAAAATTAAACTTCCGAAAGCGCGCGAGCGCGGTTGAATCGGCGGAAATGCAATATCGATTAGTACTTCTCGTAAATACAGGTCGAAGGATAGTTTTCTATCCTTTTTTTCTTAATGACTAAAAAGGGCAGATTAATGAATCCGCGCAACCAGAGGTAATTATTGAGAATCGATAATCAAGAAGTCTAAATGCATTTGTAAGATGTTGAATCGATGATACGGCGACCAACAAGGATTTCTCATTTATTAAAACTCGGTGTACGTGAAATTCAATATGCCAATAATAACCAACTTTTTGGTCGCAAAATCCCATCAGACAGTGGTAATGAGTTACAAACATTGAGGGTAATTTAATTTCAATATTGGAGACGCTGTTAAATAAATGAGCTTTTACTAAATCGTAAGAAATTTTATTTATAATATACTATATTGATTTTAAAAAAATAAATAAAGTTATTTATTTATTGTGTGTTCAAATATGTTAATTATTTAATAAATCTTAAATAATATAATAATTCGCGCGCACGTGCGCGTGCATAGTTTGCATTAACTGGAAACTTTTTAATTCATTAAAAAATATTACATTAGAGAAAAAGAGACTAGTTGCATTAATTGTAATTTTGAAAATGGACAAGTTTTCTTGTTCAATTTACTATAATTTTGTTTGAGATAACCAAAAACTCTGATTGATATGGTCATTTTCAATCAGAAATTTTTCTTAGTGTACGCACCAAGATTCACTTTGGTCGAATAAGATTCTTTTCGCTTATTTTTGTTATTCATATTAATTTTATATCTATTTATTTATTTATTATTATTTACTTTTACTTTACATTAACGATTAATTCTGTTTAAAACCACGTACAATCTTGCTTACTATTACATTTTATGTATAGAATTCAATTTGCAGAAATCCTGATAAAAGTAGCTCTTTATATAAAACACATAAATGAATAAATGAAATAAATAAAAATAGAAGCACAAATAAAATAAATTTTTATGAAATATGAACCATTTATTAAATAATATATTTTCAAGAGAGAAATGTTTTTCTAATATTTTTTATTGTCGATAAAATAACATTATGATAGAATAATTTTTAAGGTACTTTCCCGAGCTATTTTATAACATCGATAAAGCTATCTTTATTTAGAGATAAAACCTATTTCTTCAATTCGTTTCAAAAGCATGATATATAAGATATACGGGGAAAAATTCAGGGAATATCGATCTCATATATTCTTCCGGATGTGTGCATGTGATATCAGGCGCGATACGTGAATGGAAGAATGTTGAATACCATCTAGCTCAAGACACGAGGAATTTAGATATGCAGTTTCCGAGTTTTAGAAGTGTATTTTTATTTCGACGTGCACAGGCATCCGAATACACGGTTTCCATCTTGATATGCGGAGCATAGATTTTCTAACAAATCGCGCGCTAAAGAAGAAGCACGGTACAGAATATATACGTGTAAATCGCATTTTTTCCTTTCTTTTTCGTATTTATTAAAATTCGATATGATTTAGTGCGCTACATGGAGTGAAGGGTTACGAATGCATTGCTGTTTCGCAAGACAACCAGAAAAAGCGCCAAATATGGCCGGCCATTATATCCTCGCGTTCCCGGTGAGGAACGGGCTTTCAATGGCGTCGTGAATCAAAGCTAGTCATTTACCATCGCATGGTCCACCACCCCCCTCGTCTAGCTTACGCCGCTCTTCTATATAGAACACCGACTCTGCGAGAGCATATGTGAATTAATTTGATAGCTGCAAGAAAAGTAGATTCCGTGTACTTTTCCTCTTGCCGAATCGATCTCAACTGAAGAAGGGTTTGTCGCGTTTTGCCAAGTAAAGAAAAAGACGTCAAGATTATATTGCATAAAGAGAGGATTATTTTTATAAGAAAACACTTATTTTATACAAAAAAAAAGAATACGAGGAACTCCTGGAGAGAGAATTTTATTTTATTGCATATAAATTTCCGTAAAATTATTTTATGCCAAATGCAGAATGTCTATCATTTAAATAATAAGGCTTCAGTTTCATTTCTGGAGAACTTCAGGGGTTCTGAAGGTAGTCTGGGAAGGTGCGAATGTTAGATAGATAAATATAACGGACGATAATCGCGCGGTGTATGACATTATAGTCAATAAAGAGAGCATAGCATGTTTATTGATCATTAATTCAGTACTCCCAACGGGGAAAGCAAACACAATTACATTCGGCATCGGTACCCACGGTGTATTATGCTAGGTGTACCATATAATACCGTGTATTCAATAGATGTTTGTGTATTTAATGACAAAAGTTATTCGCTTAATTTCGAAAGAGATCGCTTTTATTGAAACACAGGTGTATATGAACCGTGTTGTAAAATTAAATGTCGCGATCGCTGATCGTCCCTCGCGATTATAAAATCGAAATTTCCAACATAAACGTAATTTATAATATGCCGATGTAATTCCGCCAAGAATACAAGTTTTTTTTTTTAGCTGAACTAATGTACATTTTCAATACTTGAAGTTAAATGAGTGTAAAGAATAAACCTTATAAATATTTTATTAGAAGCCTTATTTTTTATCTTTTTCTTACTGAGAAAAATATTGCTATTTCAAAAATATAATTAATTCAATTAAATGCAACGTTACGGGATTTCAAGCAAATATTTATTAATTCAAACAAATAACATGTTGACATGACTCTCACACGTATATTTAACTTAAATATATAATATATTTGAACTAAATATAATTACTTGAGAGAGAACTCTAAACATATTTAGTTAAGTTAATAATTTTTTTCTGTCCCCCCACACATATAGAAAGGATAATCTGAAGTATCTAAAAATTTAGTTAACAGATTTCAAAATAATTTTATATAAATCATCAAAATAATTGAAATAGAATGTTCAAGCTGGCTAGAATGTCAAAACTTTGCAGCATCGCTCATCGTTTTTGCATTACACACTTAGGTATTTCTACGTAATTATTTTGATGGTCCAACAAAATCATTTTCAGATCAGTATTGAACCAACAATAAATTTTAGATACTTCAGCAAAATTGTTCCCGCATTGAAAATAAAAATAAAAATTCTTTTCGTGTAAGTGTACTTTCTGTACTTTAAAATGAAATAGGTTGGTAATTATGTGATTTGAAATTTGATAAAAAACGAGAAGAAGTTTTAGTGCACAGGAATAAAAAACAAACTTTATATCCATATAGATTAGTTTTTATCAGACATTTTATTCTTTAGCTCGTTTACATTATTGCAAAGAAATAAACATTTTTTATTGATGATCCATCAGACAGAGCTAACAGTTCCGTGCACGGCTACGTGCGCTGCACAAGCACGTTGCACGATTTGCATTCAAATGTAACAGTGGTGTCGTTAGCGGCAACGGCGCGTTAAAAAGCCGGGCGATTAATCAGCGGTAGTGAAGGGCTCCGTATAGTTCCCCGGCGTCAAAGAGACGCGAATAATTCAAGCTGCAGCGGCAGCATCTTGGCCGCGTAAACACTTGACGGCAGGGTACGCTGAATCACGGCTAGGCGTCGGCAGCGTGCATAATGAAATCTGCATTAATACGTATGCTCAGAAAGCCCAAGGGGTAGGAGAGACTGGCGGTCATGTACCAAGCGGGGGGCGGGTTGGCGGTTTGGTACGGCGGTTAGCGACTGGGGGGAACTGAGCGTGTTGGTTTGTGGAGGAAGGCACGGTCTGAAAGCCCTAGTCCAGGAGGACAAGGGGATTCCAAGAGCCACGACACTCGAGCGGGTCTGACCCATTACCAGCGTGTTTGAGGGACGAGCCGCTTTGATGCCGAAAGCCTACTCGAGGAGCAGCTGATGGAGTGCCTGGAGTGCGCGCTTCTCGAATGGGGTCCGTCTCCCGATCCCTCCCTCGCGTCGCGAAACGGATGTCCAACGCGAGTTGTACCGCTATCCACTCAGCCGACAGGCCCCTGTCGAGATCGTTCGCGAATTTATGGCCGCCGTGCCCAGCCAAATTGGGCGAGACCGCGCGCGTTGCGTGTTATTGTCCGCCATCGATCACGTAAGAAAACGTCGGTGCGATTTTACTCAATACGTCTTTGAGATCAAGTTAGGAGAAATTTATTCAGGAAATGTGATGGGCAACGAATATAGATCGATTCACAGATCTGAACGTAAAAACAATTTATATACAGGTGAGGAGTGAGTTCGCTGAAGTATTTAAAAATTTATGCTGCAAGCGATTTCGTAGCAAGGAAAATTTTGCAAGTTGCGTTTGGTTTTTACACAAGCTAAAATTTAAGCTTCGCGCTTGTGTGATGAAGAAAATAATTAAAACTTTACTGCACCCCGATAATTTGCTAATTAAAAGTTTCCCATTTTAATTAAATTAGATCTATTTACATACATGTACATAAATGACAAAATGCTATCTTATCGTTTTTATTTTTTACAGATAAATGTTCGTCTTTTGAAGTAATGTCAAAAGATTTTATTTTATTGCGCTTGTTTTCTACTAATATTTTTAGAAATCTAATTAGCAAATGAACGTGTTGAAACTATTAATATTTATAAATTGTGTGATTTTTACGATATGATATTTTCTTTTTTTCGCCCGCCCTCTCTCTCTCTCTCTCTCTCTCTCTCTCTCTCTCTCTCTCTCTCTTTCTCTCTATTCTCTCTTTCAGAGAGAGAGAGAAAGAGTGAGAGAGAAAGATATATACGTTTTATTATTTTCCCCGATTTTAATTTAAGCAATCGACCGATTAATTTTGGCATCAAAACCGAAACAGAACGGTGGCAGTGCAAATGCGACGTAGAATACCGAGGGTCCTTTTGATAGGAACGGCACTCTGACAGCCGGTATACCCGCTAATGGTCAAACAACGTGGCACGGGATTCGAGTGCTATGATTATGCCACCAGAGCGTACACAAATTGACAGGCATAATTGGTTTAATTTCTGCATGGCGTCCAGCCCATGGAACGCGGCCGTTCGGAATTGTCTGGAAGGACGCTAATACCTTAAAGCCACCCGTCGTTATCGGTACACTTCATCACGAAAATCGATTCCAACAAAGAATTTCCTTAAACGTTAACCTACGTTTAGTGTTTATTTAATAATTAATTAATGATCATGTCAATATTTATGCAATTAAACGGATTCTTAGTAGAGAATGGCTTCTTGATAGAGGAAGATCACCAATATCGACCACTTTGAAAGCTTTAGGAAGTAGCACTTTTTAAAATACTTTTTATAATTTTGCAATAATTGAATTTTTTATAAAATAAGCAAATCTGAATATCTCACAAAATGGGCTTTAAAACTGATACAGTAGGTATAGTAATTAATGTCATGTATTCTTATTTTTTTATTTCACAAGAGTCATTTGAATATATTTAAAATTTTCTAGAATCTTTTTATTCACTTCTTTTATACATAAAATGTTTTTTATTCATTTTATATGCTTACTTTAGGTTGTTCTGCAATAAGAAATAGATTATGTTTTTATCAGTATTAATAAAGTGCAATAATTTCCAAGAAATAAGAGGATGTCTCTTTAGGAGATCTGCGTCAGTATCGGCGACGTTCCTCTACGAAATTACATGAATATTTTTACAAGAAATTAAAACAATCGAACAATCGCGAATGGCAATAATATCCATGTAATTATTTAATACATTCGTACGCATTATTGTAACGCTATATTTATATATTTATGTACAATATTTCACGGTAACTTTTAGGAACTCTCCCTCAATCTGTTAATTTTTCAGCTTCGTCATTAAGTTTACAGCGAAACTCTTTTTAGGGAAATGTGGCTGCGGGTCACGAGCGCGTACTAAACGTATGGCGGAATAAAGGGAAATCCGAAATGGTAGCGTATATTCATTTAATTATTCGGTGCAGAGCTTTAACCAGTCGAGAGGCCCTAGCGCGCGTTTCCGTAATTGTAGTGGTCGTTTATAGTTGAACGACCATCGTCGCATCGCGATTGTGTGTTGTCACGAGCACCACCCTTACTTCCGGTTTGTGCTAAAAGGTCACCGGGGCTGAGGAGGGAGAGCAGTGCTCTCTCGGCTTTTTTTTCCCCCGACACATAAAGCCCTCCATCGTTCCTGTCATCGTGACTCTCGGCGGGATGCCGCATCTCGACGTCTACTTTGAACGTCATTAAAATTTTACAACGGCCAGTGTTGCGTGTACGTCAAGAGCGGGCCTTCCTAACTCCGACGAATAAATTAATAATCGTGATATTGATCCGACTTAATTAGATCGCGGAATGATGTAACGAACGCTTGCTCCGCCTCGGAAACTTATTAATTAATTTTGTATTTACACGACATTATTATATACACATATATTACTTTTTTTTTTTACCGAAACTATTACGCGCGCGGCCTCTCGAACACACGTGAATGTATATACTCGTACATTATTTGCCTTTTATTGAAATACCCGCAATTCTCTCGAAATGTGATAATTGATTTAATTGAAACGAAAACCGCCGGCGGTAATCGACGGCAACTGCCAGCCATTGTTGTAAGTGTTTAAATATGATATTTGAAATGATAAGGGAAATTGAAATATATATTATAAAAAACGTTTTTCTTCTTTATATGTTGACGTGGACACTGACGTGAAAATGCGGTAGCCGAAAGCCCTGGACAAACAGAGATAGACGGTAATCCGCGCGTCGCAAAGAAAGGCTTTTTACACGCCGTTCCGCGGGGTTAACCATATTAACGACACTAAAACGTAATTAGCAATAATTTGAAAGTATAATTCCTTGCATTCAATTAACCACCGACGCGATATAACGGGCATATCCGTAAAGCAACGTAACGCTTGGACGGTAATGGAGTACTTGGCGGTTTTTCAAGCAAAATGACGCAAGACGCATCTACATATGAATAGTAGGAATTCTCAGACGGTTGTGTGCACACGTATACGCATCTACATATTAATGCACGCGTATCCCGGCGTGTATTGTCACGTCGCTGTGTCCGTATAGAGCGTATAGGCATTCGTGTCTGTGCAGCCGGCACTCGTGGGTTAATATAGAGCCGCCGGCTGGAAGGGTCGGTGGTAAGGGGATGGCAGCGCGGCATTACAGCTGTATATCTATCACAGTAGAATAGCGCATTGTGCTAGAAATCGTGATGGCATGCCCATAGGCCGCAAGAACGCCATAAGCGCACCCCCTAATGCGTGAATTATCCTTGATGCATGTCCTCGCGAATCTGGGAAAAAGTAATGACGAAACGTGAGATCGCAACGGTAATTTTGTGTTGGACTGGATAAAAACGACCAGCGTCTTTGGCGCATTTTTATTTAATCCTATAATTAGTATTCGCAGATCCAGTAGATATTTTTCCTATCCAGTGAACATTTTCTTCGACTAGATTAGCATCTTTTCAGTTCTATCAGCGTCTTTCTTATTCAACTCGATACTTTAGAGAGATAGACAGACAGACAGACAGAGGGAGAGTATTTTTCGAACTCTACCTAAATTGATAGTGACAATTTTTATAAAAATGCGCGGACTATTTTCATTACATTTGTGGTGTCGAAAAATAGATAATTAGACTGTGAAAAGTAATGAGTTTTTTTTATTGATTTAAGGCATTTATATTTAATGGACTTGTCAGTTTGAATATTTCAAGGAATTTTGCTTGAGAGTGTTATTTTATAGATTTTATATTGCAATATTACTATTTAATCCTATCAAGTTATGATCGTTTTATTTATGATGTATACGATATTTCGTCTATTTCCGTCCATTTTGACTATACGTTATCTTTCGCATTATTTAAAAAATTGAGTTTCGTAAATGTGTAAGCATATGGAGAAAATGAAATTCATTATTCTAATTTGATATAATTTCGATCTTTGATCGACAATATTGAATTTTTCAATTATGACATGCTATCCTTATTAAGTTTATCGGAGCACGAGTTTTAATCTACTTATTTTATTGGCTACGGTTTATTTACTTACGGCTAATCGTTTGTTACGTCCTGCGTACGCTGCAATATAGGATTAAATTGTACATAACACGAAGTTTAAATCTTCTATAATTATAATTACCATTCGGAGAATTGAAGCGAAAAATTAATAGTCTATAAGTCCACTTTATTTTCGATCTTTGATTTATTAAACAAGGATTATATTAACAATACATTACAATTTCCTAACAATATTCTGTTTCGAGAATCGAAGTATTTTAATTTTTCGATTACAATTTATTTATAAATCCTGACTTTATATTTCATCACTCGGTTTTTGTGTCAATTTGGAAAGAGAAAAGATCGATTCTGCGTTTGATATTTTATAACTGTTTAGCGAGCATACCTCACATACAAACGATCTCGCTTGTCCCGAGGTGCCGATTTTTCAGTTTAGTACGTTCACCCCTTCGCGATGGCACTCGCTGATTTCACACTTGATGCACCCAACGAATGAACCGCGCGTATCGAATATTCATATCGGTCGTGACTCGCAGGGCGTTATCACACCTGCTACCAAAGTACAGGCACGGTGCTGAAAGGACGTGTATAACGCTATGAATACGAGAGCGTATCAATTAAGGGAAAAATAGATTTCTCTTTTATCTCAACGCTTATGATTTGATTTTCGTAGATCGAGATTTATCGGGAATTTTTCTTCTCCCTTTTTTTTAACATATGGATGTACGACTGTAGAAGTGGCAGGTGACATACCTATACAAAATAAAGTTAAATCCTAGTTGAGATATTTTTCGCGATAAGCTATTTACAGGTTTTTAAGATGCTATTGTTATTAAATTGATGATCAATTAATATAATTGTGAATTACTCCTTACCTAATAGAACTGATAAATGTATTTGTGTCATATGAATATTACCATAAACATCAAGACCTGCTCTAACTAAAAATGGCTTTCTTCTTTTCTCTTATTTGTGTTTAAAACAGAAGTTTATACACTCGATGTAGTTAATACAGGAACTGCTGCTTGCGAAGGCGATGGGGACTGTTTGTAATCAGATCCGGACAAAGTTTGCATACGAGACAATTTCGTGTGTCCAGTCGGGTAGCTTGCATTGCAATTGCAAGATAGCCTCGTGCAGGTCCAGGCCAATAGGTTAACTAGTGTCGTCGGATCAGTTGCTATTACTGTTATGCCGGTGTCGTGTGTGTACAATATCGTATCGAATTACTGTAACGTAAAATAAATCTGATATTGCATATTCAATATTAAAAGAAAATCGTACAAACCAAACAAAAGTCAAGCGCAGTTAGTGACGCGCAAAATTAAATCAGTTATATTTAGAGATATAAAAACTTATATATGCAATATTATGAAAACGTGCTATGTTCAATGTCGTTTATGTAAATTGTAAAAAAGTTTTAAAAAAAATTATCCAATTATTATACTTGCATTCTTCCACGTAAAATTATTTTAATGGTGTATGTCGAGAATTGTGGATTCTCTCTCTACATACAATATGATAAGTATACAATGGAATAACTGTTTCTTAACAACAGTTATTTTTTACTGAGCTTTTACATGAAAAAAGAACATTGCTTTTTCAACAAATTTCATTATTTTTCAGTTTTTAAAATCTCTACTTTGAATTTCTTATATGTATAATAAGTTTTGTAGTATATTTAATACGGTATAAGGAATTTAAATATCTTTTGGCAAAATAGGAAAATTAATGTGATGGTGGTAAAGCCGCTTTATTATTAAAACAACAAAATTTATTGGCACATATTTAAAGTAAACAAAAAGTAATAAATTATTTGTAGAGTTTTTAGAAAAATGAAATCATTAACTTCTTAAAATCTGTATAGGCGATAAAACATTTTTTATTTTATATTTTTTTTTCAATAGCTAAACATACATAAAAGAATCAATCATTCAAATGTTGAGAAATAGAAATAAAGTAATATTATATCTTTACGGCTAATTATATTACTTAAATTAAATTATGACGTTATTCTCTCAAGTGGGATATCGTAAGCATATAAATGACACCTCTTCATGAAGTTCGTACACGTAGTATTTTTTGTTAATCCGTTCCTCGACGACGATTAACTTCAGATGCACGTAAAAATTATCTTCATCGAGACTGTCGTCGAGACCGCTTAAAGAGAGGATAATGCGTTTACCGAATGCGCGGCTGTGTTTGCGGGCTCGTCGTAGTCTTCGTAGAGGGTGGTGATTATGCTCTAGTGGCGGGCAAAGTGGCGGGTAAAGCACGAGGAGGCGGTCGTGAAGGAGGCATCGGGTCGGGATGAGAGGCAGAGTGCAGAAGATACGTCGAGATCGGATGGTACACGTGAAGTGAAGGTGCTCAGAGGAAGAGAGGGCCAGCTCGGCACTTCGCGGGTTACCCGCGGTGAATTCCGAATTTCCAGGGCGTAGCAAATTTCAGAAAGCTTGGCTATATACCGCCTTGGCTCGGTCGTCAAGTAGGATTTTGCTCGCCCGTGACAACGAATTTCGGGATCGCCGTGTAGATAAGAGCCGCAGAATTTTATCCCGGCTTGGGATAATGGAAGGACGGAGGGAGGTACATCGTATTTCTGAATAAAAACTCGTGCTTGAAAAACGCAAAAAAAGAATGTCAGTAAAGTGTCTTTTATTTGTCACCCGGACTATTCTACTTCTTTCTTAACAAATACTTTATATCACGCAAATATTATGTACACGTAATAGTTTTTATTATGTATTTCTAATAGATTTAAAATATTATGTAATATTTTTATATAATCTTTAGCATAAAACTATTTTATTAACATTACATTAAGTTAGCAGCTAGTATATTCGTGTATTCGATATTTCGATACATAAAACAGAATTTTGTATGCTGTATATAAATTATTTCGGATAGAAAGAAAGGGGCTTAAAACGTGAAAGATATTTTTAATGTGACTTTATAATACTCGGAACAAAGTTGTTACGATCTGTATCAGCGATAATATAATGAGCACGCTGAAAGCTGATTTGTCGATAGAATGCTTCTTAATAATAATTTCTCTCTTCGGTCTTATTGATTGGTCGTATAAGATAACCTAAAAGAAAAAAGTTATTAGGAAAAAATCCTATTTATTAACTTTATTAATAATAAAAGTATTCGACTGTTTTAACTTTAATAAATTAAAATTTATTCTGGCATCTGCGATTAAGGAGTAACGCCACTCTAGAATTTTCAAAATAATCAACAAATTTTTTTTTGTTTAAATGATGCCTTAGAGTCTTAAAAATAATGTACACTTGGCCCCGTAGTGCGATAAAATTTTTAAGTACTTATTTCGAAACCGAAACTGCCTTCGCTCGATTAATAAGAAAAGATTCGTGATACTCGTGGCAGAAGGTAAAAGAGGCCATGATATTGTTAAAATCGGTCAGAAAAGACGCAGAGTAAGAGAATTTGGAAGGTGAAATGTATGATGCAGGCATTGCCGACTAGACGTATATAAAAAAAATTTATACTATTTTAGTACTTAAAATTTTAAACGCGTTTTTCTCGAAACAATGTTTTTCAAGTTGGCCGGAAACATAACTCCAACAATTTTTGAACGATTCAATTCAAATTTTAACAGTAGCTTTGTAATTAGATTTTACACAGAAGTACGTAGGAGTTTTTTTGATATCTGTCAACTTTTTTGTTATAAACAATTTACGATGAAATTTTTTACTGAAAAATGAATTTTTTCTTCAAATAAGCATTTTTTCAAAATTCCCTACGTACTTCTGTAGCCAATTATATATAGTTTACAAAAAATTTTGGTTTTTTGTTCCGGATTGAAAATTGTGGGAGAAACTTTTCCGGCCGTGAAGCCCTTTCAGCGAGAGGTGGTCTCGAGTTTCGTATTATGCAGCCGCCATTTTGTTTAAAAATGTTAATTAAAAAATTTTTTTATTTGCTTCAGAACATGTATAATACACTCCTATAAACAGATTTTCCATTTCCTTTATTGTATCTCCGTAAAAAATTATCAAAAACATGTCTTTTTTTTCGAGCTCTAGAGTGGCGTTACCCCTTAATTATACATTCGCGTCATACGCAAGCTAGATTTGTAATTGTAAATTTTTTAATTTATTATCAGGTATTTCAAGAAAAAATAAATAAAAATACTGATCTTTGTGTCTTGAGTATTATTAATACAAAATCTTTGAATATATATATATATATATATAACTAATTAATACGTATAATTAAAATTATTAAATTTTATTGTTTAGAATATGTTGGTAAAAATTGTAGTTAAATACCTGATTTTTCTTATAAAATCAGTCGTAGAGTCTTGAAATATATTCGTGCATTAAATTTCATGAAGTTTGAATGAATGCTTCCTGAACTCTCCACAGACTGCTGTTTTCGTACCTAACTTCCACTTCTGTTTACCCGCGATAAATATTGAAACTTTCAGTTTGCATGTAAAAACCGTCAATCAAACGTCGAAATAAGTCACTTCGCTGATTCACATAATTTCTTCTTTCTTAAGTTCCTTGTTGGAAAGTTAGGTCAATGGAATTAACTTTATTCCCAGTTTCATTATTATGATTGTCTTAAAGGCTCAAATTAAGATAACAGAAAATGAGCAAATCAAAATAAGAATTATCGACACATAAAAGTTGCAAAAGTGTATAGCAGAATGATCAATAAATTTTAATAAAAATAAATATTAATTTTTTATTAGTACCATGGACTATTTTTATATAGAAGAATTTATTTAAATATATCTGACATATGTATATTATTACATGTATAAATGTTTGCATATCAATTGAATATATTATTCATATTCTTATAATAATTATTCGCTTAATATTCGCTTGGATAAGACACATACGATTATAGTGCCTTCTAGTTTATTTTTACTCTTTCATTTCGAAAACTTATTAATATGCATGCACTTTCCTTAATTTACTCTCTTCATGTCAATATTGTATTAATCAACTGCAATCTATCGATGCTACTTCATCGAATCGAAATAGAAATTTGAATTTAATCTCTAGTTGTGAAATAGAATTGCAAACACGATATAATTTTTTAATGTCTAATACGAATTTTCTATGTCAATGAGATAGACTATATAGTACATGGACTATATGGTACATGGTAGTTTATTGATGCAATATCGACAAGCAAAAATGAAATTACGAAAAGTACATTTATATTGAACTTTGAACATTGTAGAGCAAAAATGGATTATAATAAAATTTTCATTAGATCTACTTTTATCTAAAATGAAACAGAATTACATTTTAAATGATATATAATTTTTTTTATTGCATGATGAAAAAGTGGGAAAGAGAGATTTCTTCTTCGATGAGCGAAGAAGTTACTAAGAGAAAAATATATCCCGCTAAAAGGCAGAAACGATGAGAGGATGCTGTACTGAAGAAAGGGGAGCGGTCGGTACAGGAGAATTTTACGAAAATGAGAAGAAAGAGAGAATCTTTCCTATTCCTAGTAGTACGAGTCGTACTTTGATCAGTCGCAGTGGATTTACACTCACTCTCAGCAATCCTCTCGCTTCCTCTTGTCGCGTCGCCTTATCTTTTTCTTTCTCACATATCTCACATCGTTCTCTTATCCCCGTATCCCTCCTTCCTCATATACTCGCCCTTATCTGTCGTGCTGTAGCAGCATATCCCGGCGTCTTTGAAGAAGAACTCGCGCGTCGCGGACATTTCAGATGCCTTAGGCACAACCGGAAGTGCCGTTGCAATGCCATTACTTGCAGAAAGAAACAGATATACGGATATAGTGAAGAATGACAGGATGGTGGGAAAACAAAGAGGGGACTACGAGAAAAAAAAAGAGAGAGAGGGAGGGAGGGAATATGAAAAGAAAGAAGGGATGAAAAGGAGGGAGAGAGAAAATATTGTAAAGAAAAGCGATCGCGGCGAAATCCTTTTCTTCGCGAGAAAGACACGTACACGTCGTCGGTGTCTTTTCCGCGCCTTATCCAGCATACAAAACTTATAGCATGTGACATTCGCAGGAAATGAGACACGAAACGAGATGTATGTCCCAAAAACAAGATACATTTTACGAGCGACTTGGTTTCCATTTCTCTATAAACTGAACGCTACTCTCCTGTGTGCACGCGATAGATCCCATCTTGCGACTTACCTGCATACACTTATTCGTGCAGATTTTTAGTCTAAAACAATAAGTCGCGATCCTTGTTATTAAATTTTGTGGTTGTAGCAGTTGCAACGAAAAAGAACATTTGTTGTAACAATAATATAATACATATTTGATCTACATTTTATATATGGAAAAATACGAGGGTAAAGGTGAAATGTTAAAAGATATGATCAGGTATCGAAGAAAACTTTATTCTCGCAAAAGTTCAATATTTCTATAAAAAGTGTGTATACTATGAGAGAATATTTCCGTTTACAAAAAACGAAGATTCTAACGTAAGAAGGCGCACAAAAATGTCAGAGGAAAAGTGCATCCACATATGGTATGCGCTTAAGAATCTTGGTGCCTCTGAAGATTTATATACTCGCGTAAGAATGTGATTTAATAGGTATGTGTTCGATAAATATTTTTGGAATATTTATTCAGGGCATAAAAGACGGAGCCGAATATACCTCGAACATGCAGATCACATTCTGGAATCTTTCATCGTTTGCTTCAATTTCTAACGATATCCAACATACATAAAGTTAAGAATTTATAAAGGCAAAAGTTATAAAAGACTTAAATATGAGTTTATTTACTTCTCTTAAAACATAAGTATAAGGACGATGTTAAAAAGAGGCCGATTTTGCTCAAAAAGTGTAAAAGAAATATTACGTTTTGGTAAATTTTGATCTCTTGAACACGATAAAATCGTTAACGTCTTTGATGAAAAATTTGTATCTATTATTTGCATTTTATATGGGTTTATATAAAAAGCTTAATACAATTAAAAGCTTAATACAATTATATTTAATACATCGAGAGTTTAGCCGTTTAATTAGCTGCAGTAAAGCTGGTAACGGTCGACCAGAGACGTGATTGTAGCGAGTCGATCTCGAGGGTAGATAGAAGTATGGAGCAAAGGAGGGAAACGACGTGGTACGACGCGTCGTCGGGCACGAAATGTTCCGGAATCTAAACTCTAAACTAGAGAATTTGTTCGTGCGGGGACGGAATTTGTCGGCGTGATCGCGTTGCGGGAGATACGATTATGCTCACGGCACGATTTCACTGGGAAGTAATTTCTTTGTGGTTTTCTGTTGCAGATACAAGTCTATGGCTTTAACGCCGAACTGTATCACAACATGAGCGAGGCACAGCATAAAAGTCAGGGGCTGGTGGCGATCTCGTTAATGGTGCAGGTGAGTGAATTTTCCATCGACGATACACCCGACGAAAGTTTCGTTCATTTTTCAAATTATTTCAGTCCGCAAAAAAGTTTCTCGCACGTAACTTCCTTCGCTATAAATTTTTACAGTCATTTAATCTCGCACGTCATTAATAAAAACGTAAGTAATTAAATCGCGCGGATATTAGCTTTCTTGTATTTAGTGGAATCGCGAAAGCATACAGCCATGTTCAAAATTATTAGGCATATTTAAATTTCATAACTCTGTATGTAGATTAAAATAAATACGACAAATTTATTAATAACATATTTGTTTATTAATAAATTATCAATATTTAGTATTTTATTACGCTTTTTTCATAACTACTGCAATATTCTTTTCGTAAACTTTTTAATAACTTTTTGTAAATGGATTTCGTTATTTGTTTTTATAATCGCAATTTGTCTTGTTTTAAAATGCATTTTTGATTACGGATTCTTTCTTTAAGTGAATCCGTAAATGTTTAATCGGTTTGATGTTAGAATTTTGTAAATTACCAATTTATGACTCTAATTCTATTTTTTTTAAACCACGTCATACTTACTAACATAGCATTTATAAATACAGTTACGCAATGAATTCTCCAAGAAAATATAAATACATGAATCGTAACTTATTCCAAGAAAGGAAAAGTAATCCGTTATTTTTTTAGATGATTATTAATTAATAGAATATCTCATTATTTTACATATAACTGTGTGTACGGTTCTGGAAAAATAAACAAAATCTGAATTAAGATTTTATAATATTAACTTTAAAATTTTGTGTAATGTTTTTGAAAATTAAAGAATTAAGATTAAAAAATTATTAATACTCTTTATTTAAGTAACTGTTTTTATTTCGTACTATCTACATGAATTCGTAAAAATAGCTGCTCAATATACATCAAATTCGGTGTTAAATAGAATGCAATAAATCCGACAACGGTCGGCGAGGTGTACTGGTATTTTTGACGTATAATTGATGTATGCCGTAATCAATTAATATCATATATAACAACGTATAACTATTAAAAAATATACATGTCTAAATTGATTTACATGATCTATCGTTTTCTAACTAAACGCCATGTTTAGTTAGACGGACGATGTAAATTGATAATTATGTTGGTTGTTAACACCTTCGCCAGCTTTCCATCTCCCGACTCTTGTCAAGCCATCGTGTTATGGCGAAGCCGTTTCTAACAGGGCGCATATCGTGATACTAACTTTCTAAACTTCGGACCGCACTTAGCTTCCCCTTACAAATGCATTCGGCATATCAGAGATTACGGTAGTTAGCACGTAACAGATGCTACGTAGTCTCGCTAACAACGCTTGCCTTGTAACGAATAAATGACGAACATTCGATTACGTTGATTCTCTCGAGTTCGCAAATATTTTCGTGGGAATTTTCATCAGAATTATGCATCAAAATAAATTGCTAGAAAAAATAATTTGGTACAGGATAAATTTCGATTAATTTTGTAAAATTTCATGGAGAATAATACGTTGAGAGAAGGATGTAACAAATGTTTTCGACACGAATAAAATAACTTTAGGGAAAATCGCATATAAAATGTTACTCTCAAAGTACGCGCGTGTGCACTACAGGTACAAAGTTTTCCAAACGGGCATTAATTACATCACGAGAGCGAGGGCGAACATTACCTGTTATTTTTTCAAGCAGCAAACCCCGGCAGTCCCTCAGCAGTCCCGGCACGTTTCCAACTAACAATATCATTATTATAGCATAATCATTTCAGTCGGAGGCTGCGAGCAAACACGCGGTAAGTTTTCCAAGACGCGCGGCGTTTAACGCAGGAATAAATTTCGAAGTTTTGAGAAGCCTTCTCTGGCCGGCTAAAGCTTTGTCGCGGTTCTCTCTTATCCTTTGTTTGTTTCTCTCTTCCACGTCCTTTCTTACCACGTCCTCGTTAGTTCATTCCTTGTCATTTCACTCGTTAAAATCATACTTCAAGACCATTCTTTGTAAAATAGACAATCGCGATGGTTATATCCACTGGATAAGTGTACATAAATCGATGAATCAACAAATCATAAATTGTAATTTTATGCAAGTTTCGATTGATAAATTTTTATTCACTAAAAGAAATTTAAAAATTGATGAATTTTGATATTACGAGTTATAAATAAATTATAAAGAATTTTTTAATAATTTTATCTGAATGCGACAATAACGAATTGTCTTAGGATTATATGTTAATACTTTGATAATGACAAAATTGTTAATGTAGATATAGCTTCAACCAATATACTGTGAAACGTAATACAAAATGTAACATGATATTGTAAATGTAATTTTAGAATTATTTTACAAATATTTACATACACATACATGTATACGTATACAATAAATACTTGTAATTAAATTACATGTATAAGATCACATTACATTTCGTATCGCATTTCATTATGTAGCATCATACATTTGTGCTTTTTACAATAAATGAATTTGCCATTGTATTTTTTCTTTGTGTAACAACAGTATCATCGGATATATTAAATGTATGTATGTGAAAACTGTAAATCAGTTCGTATCGATATTGGCGATCAAAGCAGACACGATTTTAATATCATACCGAACCGTTTTCCATTTGTATTTTCCTCTTCAAATAACGGATTTATTATCGCGAAGCAATTATTTTGCTTCAACGCTCATGGACCGCTTTCTCGACAGCTTCCTTCGGATCATCTACACAAACTCCTTCCAGTCCAATAGAAATATTATGTTATATCTCTTCTTTCACAAGATTTTTCGCTCTCTATTTTTCACCGACAGAAATCTATCTTTACATCATTTGCACAAATATCGTAATTAATGAATAATAAATTTGCTTTAATCTGACATTTGAATTTTTTGTGCTATCTCCATAACACATTATCGTGAGATTGAAAAAGGAAGAAATCTTTCCAGATTTATTTATACAAGTAAATTTATAATTCAAAAATGAACTACGGGAAGGAAAAACTTTTCAGCGAAACCAGAAATTTCAAGGGGATTACAATTTTTTTAACGGGTTTTTATAAAAAGTTATTCCGTTAAATAAATAGAATTCGACACGAAACTATGTGTTTATTAAATATATATGTTACGTATTTTTTGTTCGTAGTATAAAAACTACGAGTGGACTGATGAGTTTTTAGCTGTGTTATTCGAACAGAAATGGAGAAACGCGAGTGGAGAAACCGTTTACATATTTTCTGTCAGTGGAAAGCGGAATAGTTTTATACTTTATAATAATCTAAAATGAAAAAGATTATCGTCACGTGATGTATTTTTCTTGCCTTTCCCCCGAGAAAGAATATAAAACATGCAATAACTATTGCCGATCTGAACTGTATTTACCTTCGGAATAACTTTGAAACTTTTAGTGACGACCTTCTGTCTCCACTCACTCACACTCTCTTTCAGCGAGCGCCCTTTTTCCGTCCGCTTTCCGCCCTCTTTAGCAACTTAGCCTTCGAAACCGCGGCTACATGGTAGTATAACGAAAACGATAAAATAAGAGTGGAAAGGAGAAAAAGGAAGGGGGGGGGGAGAAAGGGAAAGAGAAGCTGTATGCGTTGTAACGACTACGTGTTATAACGACGCACTTTGACTCCGCTTGCAGCCGTCGACAAACGACAGCAACTTCTAAATATTTTTAAGAGGAGGTTTACGAGCGCTCTCTAAGACGACAACGATGGCCGTAAGACGATGAAAAGGATTCGTCGACGCGATAATACCGAACATAATAGCGCTTTTTCCGCTAGAATTTACAGCCATGTCTGTACATGCACTTTTACATTAGCTCTTGTTGCTTGCCAGCCCGTCTGCTGATTAATAAGACAGATAAGTATAAATATTCATGACTCAGCTTCCGCGGAAATAGTGCAAAAGATTTTTCAGTTATTACATATTCCAGTAAATTAAAATATTCCACTAGAAGAAGAAATGTGAATAATGGATTCTGTTCAGTTAAAGTTACTTACTTGTGAGAGCAAAAATGGTTATAATTACTATAATTTAACTATAATTTATTATTATTTTCGATTAAATATAATATATTTTTAGGTAAAATTACAAAATTATTATTACTACACGGAGGAAGAACGGTTTTACTAAAGTATTAAAAAATTTAGCGAGATACTGAAAATAAAATTTGTTGGACTATCAAAATAATCACGTAAAACGCTTAAACTAATTAGCAAAACGTTTTTAGCAGTATTACTCATTATACGTTTCTATATAATTATTTTGATGGTTCAACAAAATCATTCTTTCAATGTAATTATATTTAAAATTCTAAAATATAACTATGTTAAAAATATTATTTTATTCGACTATCAAAATAATTATGTAGAATACTCAAGCTGATTGCTTGGATGTCAAACTCATTGCTCATCATATTTGAGTTTCCTACATACTTATTTTAATCTAACAAAATAGATTTCAGATCCGTATCTAGCTAAGTTTTTAGACGCTTCAATGAAATCGTTTTCCGCGTATAATATTATATAATAACTATAAAAATGGAACTCTAAATCATAATTATTTTACCATGTAGTTAATTATAAAGTTACACTTATCAAATACTTTTCTTTCAATGTATTCAAAATGATTTTATTTTGGATATAATTGAGCTATAGGAATAATCTTAAATTATAATAAGAGACCGACATGACGCTTTAGATGCGACGAACGAGAGGTAGTTAAATATTATATGAATTAAAACCCGCATAAAACACAGAACACTTTTAGCGACCGCGAAATATATTTTTTCGTTAAGAAATCATAAATTCCAATGAGAGCAGAATAACGCAAACGAATATATGCGGCCGCACGGTCCGAAGAGGTCAGCATTTTGAATAATCCCAATGCGGCATCATCCTTCCTGAAAACCTTTAACAGGTGCTCGATCTCTCGACGAATGGATCGTAAAGGCGTGTCTGGAGGCAACGGGGTTGACGACTGTAATTCAAACGGATTATACCCTGGGGTGTCTGAGGGATGAGATCCAAATGAGTTGGCACTTCGTGATACCGCCGGTACTTTTGCGATCTCGGACCTAAACGAACTCTGTGTCCGACGTTTTAACGCAAAACGTCGGAAACTTTCGAACCGTATAAATTCGTAACATCAATACGTGAAACTGTAAATGCATGAACGTGTTGTTATTTCAAAATTGGTGAATGATTTATTATAATATTGGGATCGTATATAAGCTCGTTCGGTTTTTTAAAATAAAATTTAAATGCAAAATGTTAGAAATATTTTTAATTGTCAAATATACACCATTTTGTTCGACAATCCTCCATCTCTATCAATAAGTTTTATTATTCCTTTTTCTCATATAATCGATATCAGTGATTAGCCGACGAGAGCGTGGAGGGAGTATCTTTGAAATTCATTTCTTCTAAACAAAATTTGTCTAATCACTTCTGATACATATGTTTATTAGTAATTAATAATAAATGATTAGAAAAATATTTGAACACCGTCTATAGGAAAGAATCTTAGTCTCACTCAATAGATGCAGATTAATAATGAATTGATCGCAATTGTTATTGTTGGCACAATTATGCATCACTTACGTTTGACCTTGCGACGGCATAAATGGCGCGTATAGTCGCGACAATTGCTTTGTGGAATGCGAAAAGGTCAGAGAGAAATTATACAATGACTAAACGGAATCCAAAGTTTCTTAGAAAAAGACGAGGAAATCGCGACCTACGATCTAAAAGATCTGTAAGGTATAAGCGTCACAGTGGAACACCGTTGGAAAAAAAGTTTCGAAACCCCGTTCGAGCGAGGTCGAAAAAGTTTATTCACAACACGCGATTCTAGTGACTTTATTTTCACAAATTGCTTATGATTCATTGGGAAGGTAAATTACGTCCAAACACGAATTCGTGATATTAAAAGAGCAAAATTTGCATGTAAAACAGTTAATTTTCCTTTCGCTCTTTAAAAATAAAAGACTCCATATAATCAGTCGTAATTAACTGTAATTAAGAGGAACAAAAATATGTTGCATTTTCTTCCTTTTGACAGACTTAAATCATTTATAGGCTTATGCAAGGAGGCCAGAAAGCGTTTGCCACTTCCCTTCTAAATTTTAGCAAGAAGAATTAATTAAATTATGGAAATTATTTTTGCGACGACAAATTAAACACTTATTGATCAATGCGTAGCTCTCGTGTTATTTGTAAGAAAGTTTGTTGAAGAAAAGCTTTGAATAGAAAGAACAGTTTTTGTTGAAGAACATAAAAATTTAGTTAGACACAGAACTGAAAATAATTTTGTTGGACTATCAAATTAATTACGTAGAAACGTTAAATATTAATGGCAATGCTGGCAAAAATTTTAACATTTCAACAACTATAGTTCAAGCGCGTCCTACATTTATTTCAATTTCAAATAAATTTATTTTCAAATTTGTATCTAACTAAGTTTTTATACACTCTGACAAAACCGTTCTTTCCACTAATATAAGCATTTTAATAAGTTTGGTGTAGAGATAAATTTTTGCCTCTTTCTGAAATCCCGATTACGCTCTCTATGCAAATATCATTTATTAATATGTATACCATGGACGTATTCCAAATTATTTGTGACGAATTGTTATCAATTCTGTTATCCTATAAATAGCAATTTTTTGTGTTAATAAATTGTCTTGTTCAGTATATTTATTCAGAACTTCGAATATGTATTTTTCTTCATTCTTAATTTGAATGGGAAAGATATTACACGCGTTTTGTATATTATAATTATTTTTCCCTGAAGAAAATATGAATTGTATGAGAAATATTGCTAAATATTATTAAGAGAATATTAAATTAAAATTAAATAAAAAGAAAAGGAGGAATGACACAAATAAGAAGAGTTAAAAGTAAAATTGTATTTTTCTTATAATTAAAAATGAAAAATGAATAAAAAATTTTGAGAGGGAGGAGGGTTGAACTCCTCTACAAATCCCACCTCTAGATACACTCATGATCAATACAGTCGGATGATTAGTGCGGTTGTTTATCACTTTAACTACTACGAGGAAATTGCTAACCTGTAATTACGCCACGCGTCAATTTAGCGCGACTGCCAGTCAGTAGTCCTGATCTAATGACAAAAGACAGGAATTCCGCGCTATCAAACGGAAGGAGAAATTTGGTTGACATGAAGGATTCTGTGTGCTGCAAGAGATGGAGAGAGAGAGAGCACGAATGAATCGAGCTTGCTAATTTCCCACGTCCATTGGGTAGACTGCATAATATGACGCGAAGTCGAGCACTACCTGCATCGGTTTAGCGCAATGCCCTTTATTCGCGATCATCGTAGCCAGAAGTGAAACCACAAGGACGGACCCTTGTCGCGCGATCGATACGATCTCAGGACGGGGCGTCGTCGTTGGAGCTTGTTTATTGCCCAACTGCTACGGAAATTACGAAGCTACAATTACAAATTAGTGTACAGTTGATTTGCCAAACAAGTAGCAACATGCTGACGGCGTAAGCCGCAACTGCAGACCGGATTTAACTAGATAGACTTTGGTTCTACCGTGTGGGATTTAACGCAGCTGATTTTGCAGTATTTTAAACACTGGACATTGAAGGTATAAATACCAAGAGTGAATTTATAAGTAAATTAAATATACTTTTAAGAAATCGCAATTAATTTGAGCAAAAGGAACAATAAAATTAGAAAATAACCTTCGTATTATATCATACATTAATATAATTATTGATATAATAGAAAAAATATATTTCTCTATTACTTTTAATAAATATTTTTCAGATTTATATTTTTGTGTTGAAAATCTCAATGAGAATATTTAGGAAATAATATATTGTAAAAAAAGTATGAAAATTAAATAAATAATAAATATAAAAGTCAATCTGCAGTATAAATATGTAAAATCGTGCGTTCTTATAGAAATTATTTCTATCTCTATAATTGCTTAAATATCATGTCTTTATATTAGGAAAATTACAATAACAACAGTATATTTTATAGTTTATATATAAATTTTTATGTGATAAAGGGAATATTATATAACATTATATATATCACATAATATATTGTATTTATATGTAAATGTTTTTATAAATTTAACTTTAATTGTAAATTTATTTTTTCAAATTGTTTGCTTATTATAAAGAAGAATAATTTTATTTATAATTTGTGACTTTAAGTAAGTAAATATATGTAGGTATGTTGAAACACACACAATAATGGATCTCAAAATTACCTACTATAAATTGTTATAATTATACATGTAACTTTTTTACAGTGTATTGTACATATTAAAAAATTTTAGTGCGTGTTTTTGATATTCCATATCATTTCAGTGATAAGAAGAATCTTCTTTTGATTAAACGAATATGAAGAAATTGTAATTACCGCGAATTTTCCCAGTTAAGTTTATTCTAGAACGACGAGATTAAGAACGTTTAAGGACGGCCGTCATTGAGATTAATTCTCTTAGCTCATAATTAAGATTAGGTTCCCTTTATTACAAGAAATTTAAACGGAGATTAAACCGTCGCCGTCCGCTTACCTGTCTCGCAACTGAATCTCGATTACGTCCTATGTAATTCTCAAGTATCTGGATTAAGAGGTAAAACAGTTGCTACCTCTTTACATATTTATAGCTCTTGATAATTTCAATAGTATTAGATATATTATTTAACCAATAATCGTTGTATCAAAGCGTTAATAAAATTTATTAACGTTTGTAAAAATAATCTGGGGGGATTCGAATATTGATTTTTTTTAAATATTCACAGTGTTTATGATGTTTTAAAATTTTAATCTTTCTTAATTTAATTATCGCAACTACATTTTATTTAATGCAAGGTATAAAGAAATTTGGTCTAAATCGAGCATTAATAACATGTTTTCATAAAATAAATTTCAAGTTTACAATGTTAGTACAGCGTAAAAATAAAAATATATAAAGAATATAATATAAAAAAATAATATATATACTTAACGCATTTTTAATCTATTATATTTTATACCGACACATATGATAATTTTTTTCTTGCAATAAACGAAGTCCTCAAAGACTAATAGAGACATTGTTTCCTTGTTATTTATTCACAATAGCCCTCTTGCAAAACGCTCTTTTAACGCAAAATGCAGTAACAACATCGATAGCTTTAATTAACGATTATCCATAAATCTGGATACTGCAGAATATATCCATTGTAAAGAGAAATATCTCTGCCTCGCACACTCCATCCTCGATTGTATCTCACCTCATTTTATCCATCTTCTTATCTCCCTTGTTTATCTCTATTTACGGAACGGAAAGACGAGACAGAAGCGGCGATAATAATTTTGTGCCACGGATAGGGAAACGACGAAACTTTTGATCGACGGTGGACCCACGCGGCTACGCCACGCGCATCAACTTTCATTATTTATCGTTACTTTAAAGTCCGCGGTCGGTTTAGCCAGGGGTTTTACGGTTATCTTTAATGGCGCCCAGTGTAGAACTTTCGAAACGACTCTTTGCCTTCACCTCTTTATGCGGTGCACTTAGCACCGACCGAGCAACCCCTTTTCATGGGAAATCGATGGAAAACGTATCAGGGCGGAGAGAACAGCGAAGGACACATCGCTGACGCGGTGCACGTGGCGGTGGAAGTTGTGATATAAGGTGCCGCTGTCGTTTAAACTGGATACAAAGAGAAGCTGTTTTCTGTTTCAGCTCGGTGAGACGTTAAATCCCGAACTGCAGATCATCACCAGCGTGTTCAACAAGGTCATATATCGAGGTGAGTACAATATGTCGTGGAAGGAAACGTAAAATGCTTCTCCTCTGCTCTTTTCCTAAATCAAGCTGGAAATTCCGTCGTCATCCTTGGCTCTCTATTACACGATATCACGTTCGCTTGTATCTCATTCAATGACGTGATAACTTTCTTCCTTTTAACCTCGTGGTTCCACTGGATACCGATGATAGCTTTCCTTTTGTGTGCGTGTGATGTTCATTTGATCACGTTCTCTTTCTTACACTATACATATATCTTAAATTGATATTAAACAGTTTCGAATATTAATGTTTAGTATTTATTTGGATTTATTATACACAACTTACACAAGACGTTATTTAAGATCATTAATATATAATTATATCCACACAGTAAGCAAGAGAGAGAGAGAAACTTCGCATCGCAATATCTCCATTCGTAGGCCACAGAAAACAATTTTATTATAAAATTTAAACTTCTGAGTAAATTGCGAATACTGAAAAGTCGATTAATTCAGTCGTTTATTGTGAGATCTAATAATCTCGGGTGCTCGAAACTCACCGACTTGCGTATCATAAATATATGGTGCGGTCTCGCTCCGCATTCACTTGGTGCGAAACACTACCGTGTCTTTTGATTCTAATTCTTGCTACTCCACCATTAATTATATAGATAAATACAAATAATGTACGCTTTCTATCGTATTTCTGAATAAATAATGTGATAATTGGCGAGCAGCATATTTACAAAAGTAAATCGTGCGTGTCGTGTTTAAACGTTGCTCTATTATTTCCTTAAACAAATAAAAATTTATGAAACATGTTTTCATAAAATAAATTTCAAGTTTACAATGTTAGTACAGCGTAAAAATAAAAATATATAAAGAATATAATATAAACAAATAATATATATATGTATATATATATAATATATATACATATATATATATATACTTAACGCATTTTCAATCTATTATATTTTTTATACAGGAAATACGTACTTAATTTTATTATGGAAAACATGATTTTTGAAATAAGAGTTTGAGAGTTAAGTTTTAACGCATTCTCTATATTTTTGCAAAATTGCATCGGAATTTCGATTTTTTTGACACCATTGAATATAATTGGTACGTTATCGATGCCGGACGTATCAAACGATGTGTAATAATTATCTATTCGTAATCACTCTCCTATTGAGGTTTTTTATGGTGTACATCGAGCGAAGTGACGTTACGACAGACGACGTAACTACGCCGTATTGTGTTACTAGAACGTAAATCCTGAACAAGCTGTGCAACAGCTCGATACTAATTTCCTACAATACTCTGGCTAAATGCATCATTGCAATCGTCTCAACGTACTCCACATTGAAGGAACTTGATAGATATGTGATGCTGCACATAAGAGGTAGAGCTTCAAAAAATAACGAGATCTGCATGTTTCACATAAAGTGAGAGAGAGGGGGGGAGGGAAAGGGAGAGGGAGAGAAATTGTCTTCAAAATCCTTACGAGAAATATTTCTCTTCAGATCATCTTATAAAAATAGATCTACGATACTTGGCGTTTATCATGAACAATTCATCACTGCATTGATATAAAAGTGACACATCATAAAATGATTATCTTTTTTTAGTAAAGCACAGTAAAAAATATTTTGTGTATTTGTGTTAAAATCAATCCAATCAAGTTCTTATTTAAAATGTTGTGTTGATTTTTTGATATATCCGAGTTAATTTAATATAATGTGTATATATTTAAATATTTTGTGTTAAATTAATATTCAACATTTTTTAGTATCAAAATAATACAATTTATAAATAAGTGAACAAATAACGTAATGTACAATATTTTAAAACGTAAGTTCTAAAATAAATGAATAAAATAGGATCAGAGAGTCAAAGCAGCAGAAAGTTTACTTGAACTGTAAAAAGCATTTAATATCGAAATTTTTAGCTCGTTTAAGGTCGTCTGAAAATTCTGAAAGGCGAGGCTGCAATTAGTGACTTTCCTTTAAAAAAACTTAGTTTGCGAAGAATGCGGCGCGGACAGGAATCAGGTATGCGGTTTCGCGTCGCGATGAATACGCGCTTCACGCATCGGGTACTCCCGATAAGTTTTGGACGGAAAGTTAACCGGATGCTGCGGTCCGTTGGAGTAACCGCGGGTAATAAATAAAACGCCGTGGGGATGAGAGAAGAGTGTCGGTTTTGCCAGCGATATCCGAACGAAGCTTAGAGAGACGACGGCGGCGGTGGCGGCAGCAACGGCTGTAGCGGATGGCACTCGAGTCGAGAGTGAAAAGTCGAAAGCGGGGCCTTTACGGGGAGGAAAAAGACGAAGTGGATGAAATGACTCTCTTAAGATAACGAGTCACTTCCTCGACTCATTGAGTATTCGTGCCAATGGACGCGTCACCATAGGGTAGGAAAGCACTTCTTTTTCTATAATCTTTAGTTGGAATTTATAAAAACGATGTTATTACATACACACACACGCATACACATATTCAGTTGGATAAAGTACTAATACCGAATGTTACTTTTCCGGAGCTATTTCTAAACACATGTATAATAATAATTCCCGTTCTTTCTCTGATATCTTTTAAAATACATATATGTTGTGTATTTATCCAATTTGTAACTGAATAATTTTTCGAGGGACAATATTCTGAAAGTCATCTTTTTAATCGTGTAAAAGCCTCGTACACATACAAATAATCATCGCAGAGATCGTTTGTATCGTAATAGGAGGATTATAAATACGCGTTCCATTGAGAATGACAAAAAGTAAAAGAAGTAGCAGTGAGTATGAATAACGAGGAAGCGTTTTAGTGGAGAGTAAGAGTAATGAAGAAAATGCGAACCGACGGTGTAAATTACTTACAGTAATGCTTTTCCGTGCATCGAAGTAAGCGAAACAATGCTACTAGACAACTAGTTAATAAATTTCCGGCTTTCTAATTACCATAGAGTAATTAGTATATTCCTTTAAAAAAAAAGATAATTATTGAATTTCGTCTTTTTTTAAAAGTAATTATTATTTGAAATAAAAAATTGCGTGTTTTATATCACATTCAATATTTATTTCGATTTTGTCATAATAAATTTTTTAATAACTTTATATACGTATAATCTTATTATTACACACAGAAGAAAAGGTTTGGATGAACCGTTTGTATGGGACGTGTTAAATTTTACACTTTTAACTATATACGTTTTGCAGTTTCAACTCTCCGTCTGCAATCTGGACTTTTTAATGCAAGCAAAATTTTACTTTTAAATTTCGCCTTCATTTTTGTTCAAATTTCAATTTCTTTAAGTAAAGATTAATGTCTGACTGACAAGTTAAAAAAAGCTATCAATGTAATAAAGATGCGTTAAAAAATAATCATGACCTCTTTTTGAAAGCTTAAATTGATAAGAAAATTTGAGCTGGACAAAAAAGACACAGATTGTAGAGAATTAATATTTACAATTCTGCTATTTTTGTATCAATTTAATTGTATCATCTTTGTATCTAAATTCTTTGGAGTGGAATTTTATTTTAAATAATGAAAGTTCTTGAGAGAGAGAGAGAGAGAGTAGGTTCAATATTTAAGAGCGAGATTTCACTCTTCGAAGTGAGATTCACCGTAAAACTTTTAGAGTGAGTATCATTATACGTATACGAGTGCTGCAACATTCGCATAGTATCACGCAAGTTCTAGTTTACTGAACTATGCTGAATACTGAAGCGGAAGAAAATTGTAGCGTTGTATCAAAGCACCGATAATACGCGCGTTATACCGTGAACGTGAATTGAGTCTATATAAGTACCGAGTGCGTTTATATCATCGCGATCCGTCCGCGATTTTTCATAACTTGTCTCGGCGAATTAACGCCCGTCAGAGTCTCGTTACGATATTAAAATTAAATGGATGGCGCGCATAATGGATTATAACGCTCGCGCCGCTGCGTCAAGAACGGTGCGGGCGCGATCCACCGTTTTGATGTATCGCGCCGCGACTTACGGACGCAAATTGCACCCGACGTAAAATCGAAATATGACTCCTTCTCCCACGCGCGTGCTTTCTTTCTCTCTTCTGCCTTTCTCCTCGCCCGTGGATTCCATCGGCGCAACGAAAACTTCCCGCGATTTGCATCCGCGCATTCGCCGTCGAGAGAGCGCCGAGCAAGAAAGCGCCTCGCTCGTTCCTCCGTTCAACTTGCGTGGCATAATTCTGCAAATGCCACGGCTGGTTGCATTGCTCGACGAGGAAGAAAATAAACTTTACAGCCAAGTATTCTCGAGGGTGGCAGAGGATGGGACGTACGCCGGCAAAGAGAAGGATGGAAGGACCATCGATGCGCGCACTCGGGATGCTTCCTAGTAGGATTTCAGATACCGCCCTTCCACAGTCATCCCCCTACAGTCGTGGGTCCGTATAAGGGGAGTTTTTGGTGTCTCTTCGACTAAACGATTCGACCTGGAAGCGTGCCTGGCGCTTTTTACACGGTTAACACGATCAACGATGGACGCGCGAACGGGAAGGGAGGGACATGGGGTCGATTTACAAGGTACGGCGATGTCACATACTCCGGCCGGCCGCCGGTCTGGTGTGTGCATAAATCTGTATATACGCCCGGGCACGGTTATGTGTGTATTTTAATCAATACCCTGTTGACACCGCGACCAGGGAACATAAATCATAAGACAATGGAAAATGGCGCGCAGGGAGGAGGAGTTACAGCGGGATCTAAGTATTCCATTGTCGTGTACGTGCCGAGACAGGCACGTTGCATATACAGTGGCCCACAATAGTTCGCCTATGCCATCGTGAAATTTATTTAACTCAAGCCTTTCATCAGCTAAACATGTTTTTGTACAGAACGCTCGCGTGCAGGTCGCTCGCCAATGAACGAAACTGCGCGAAGCGACGTTTTAAAAGGATTTTTATTTAATGCGACAATATCGTTCTCGAATTATTGAAGATTGTTTTTAACCCTTCGGTGTCATTTTTATTATGGTAATTTGTCAGATTTTTAAAAAATAAGAATACAAACAATACATTTTTTATAAGCTACTATATTATATTATACGTAAAAATTAACATTTTTTGGAATCCAATGTTTCATATAATTAGTGTGGCATATAAAAAATGCACATGTAAAAAATACGTTACTTAAAAATAAATATTTAATATATTAAAAAATTTTCGTATAATATGTTAAACAAATTTTTGTTATATGTTTATTTTTATACAATATTTTTTTACGCAATACCTATGCAGTAAGTACGTGACAAAACGGTATAAAGTGGCATCAAAGGATTAAAAATTTTATCGAATTAAATAAAGTGGCAAATTATATGAAATTTCTTTGCGGCAGGTATAGTACAATATTCAACATGTATGTATTAATATGCAAAATATACTTAATAGCTCAGATGTAAAGTAAATGTTTTAATAACACTTCTGCAACTGCGAGAAAGTAAGGACCTTTTCATTTATCCGCGCGCACAATGCTCCACTGTGAAATTGATTTCATCCAGCATCATTAATAATAATGTCACACTGATGTCCCTTCCAAATCAATTTCGGAAGTAATGCGTTTTTAAACCTTGATCAATAATGCGTATGACGTAATTAACGATGATTACGACTAGCGCAGATGGATTGGAAAAGCACGATGAAAAGTGTCAACGCGTCGAATATTTTCGAAAGGTATCATTTATTCGCAAATAATTTTCGTAAAGCTGTATAAATTTTATATATGTATACATAATATATTTATATTATATATTATAATTAGTAATTTTTGTTATATAACTGCATTCTTTAAATTGTTGTATCAAATTTACATTGAACGAATTGTTTAACAGGGTATGCTCATTACTTCGAATTTTATACAGCAATAATTTCCAGTCGATAAATGAGTATTCACACATATTTCATTACGTCCCTGTGATATATTTTAATATATCATGCCTGGAATATTTGGTAGGAATAAATGTAAATTGTTTTATAATTGCGATAAGGCAAAAAAAGAAAAGATAATTTTGAATTAACAGAATCTATTTCTTACGTGCGAATATGTAACACTTGAAATGAATTATTTTAAATAAAAATAAAGTTTTTAGTTTCTAAGACGTCCATGATATCCAAAGAGATTCTCCATTTCTCTCCATGAGACATCTCAGACATCAATTAGGCAGCTAATGAACACATGTAATTAGCATTAATGTATGTTTTTAGCGTACGAATCTTCTCCATTCTACTTATGATATCTTCGTTCTTCGTAATTATTCTCGGTTTCCATGTGTAAGTTCATACCGACTTATGAATTAAAATTTATCGATTTACATGGTCGTCGTACACGCACGAAAATGCTTCTACGTTGCCAGTGTAGTAACCCAAATCACGAGGAAGTAAGCGAGCGGGACGAAGCTTCTAGTATACCAGAGGAATATTCGTAGCCTCATAGTGTAACACACACATCCCCGGCCTTTACTCCGCGTGCATCCCCCGTTACAGCCCCGCCGAGCTGTATGCCGCCCGGCGAATGCCTACGTATCTACGAAATGTAGATAATAGATGAAATATTTGCGCGGTATGCGTGGTATTAAACCGACACCCCTGAAATTGTATTTTATAGCTACCCCTGCCACCGACGGGCCCACTCGCGCAACCCCTTCAGAGTCCTGACTCTCCCCTCCGCTATTTTGGTATACCTAGGTTGCATGCTGCTCCCCCTTTCCCCCTTCTCGGTCCCTCTCTCTCTCTCTCTTTCCCCTTGTGCACAGCTGCACAATCATATACACAACGTCGCAATACGGCAGAGTAGCAAAACCGCCCCTTTCTATCTCCCGACTATCCCACCCACCCCCCCTCTCTGCCGCCGACCCTCCAG
>NW_017275086.1:2865335-2893516 GCF_001594065.2 Cyphomyrmex costatus
GGGAGGCGCGAGGTATCTCTCACCCGATGCGTTTCTATCTTTTGGGGGTTGCATCCCTCTTCGATGTGGCCCCGTCTCGTCGCGCCGCGGGCCAACGTTACTCGCGCGCATTTCTTCTTCTATTTTTCTTCTTCTCTCGTTCGCTTCTCCCGTGTCCCTATCCTACTTGCGATCTCCCTAGTCGATAGAAATATTTTCCGTGGCTACGAGGATTGGAGGTGGTGAATTTATCACGGTGACAGACCGTCCTCTCTCACTCTACGCCGAGAGAGCAATCCTCCTTTTTCCAGTTTTTTTCCGCTTGCATCGAGGGTAACTGCGGATACAAACTTCGTTGATGCGACGATACTCAAAAATATCAAAAAAAAGGTGATTTTGAACATTATTTGACACTATGTGGTTTTTGAAAAAGAAAGGCTTTGATATACAGTCAACACTCCTATTATTCGCGGATTTACTATTCGCGGTCGACATATTTGTGGACTACATTTCTTTATTTGCGATAGATATTTCAATATTCGCGGATATAAATCATTCCACATGCACGCGATTATTGCTGTCTTTTTCCTAACAAAAACATTTTTTGTTGAACACACAAAATTATAAATTCTTTTCTTTTTTATAATTAAAATATAGACAAGGGCAATATGCAAACTGAAAGATTTCATATAAAAAACGAAAAAATTGGAAATTTAGTTTTGTTATCAGCTTCTGGCGTCGATTCGTAATAATATTTGCTTTATATGAAAGTTTTATACTTTGTACGTTAAAACAATTTAGTCCGCTCTAGAAATTACATGAACGAACACTGTGTTCTTAGAAATGAGCGTTCTTAGGAACTTTAGTATAAGAGAAAAGATATGCTTGAAATTTGTGCATGTCGATATCGATATAGTGAACACAATATATCATACATTCTATTATATCATAAATAAAAGTAATGGTCTTTTTTCTTACATTTTTTTCATAAGTATAATATAATCATAAGTTTGTTTTTTTATACTTGCACTGTACTCGAATGTTTTTTCTTGTTTTACAAAATTTCAAATGTACATATCTCTTAAAAAAACCTTTATCAAAAAAAGAAAAAATATACGCCAAGTGCATAAAAAAGGCATTGAATTCTTCTTAATAAAAAATCGGACATGAAATAAATGTAATTAACTAAGTATTTCATTACGCAAAACACATAAGATAGACCGAAAGTGGTTAAAATTGTCCACTGGATTATAATGAAGAAAAAACGTGACTTTCCAGGGTCGCATTAAAACGCAATATTCTAGAACCAGTATGGTTCTATCGCAATATTCTGCAGATAATATTGTTTTCATAATATATGAAAACAATAATTCAACAAAGAAGATATTTTATAATAACCGCTTACTATATGTTATCTATAACGTTTCTCTAATATATGGTATATATATATCTAAATATTATTTCTCCATAATTTACATCACATCTATTATTTGTGAATATATTTTCATGTTCCACAAGCTATATCATATGTATAAAAATAATAGACATATGTATATATTATATTATATACATATGTCTATTATTTTTAGATTTTAATTTAATTATAATATAAATACTATGTTGGAATAATGTTTTCACTGAAGTACAATTAATGCAACCCGGGCATGCCCGATTTTTTCTTCATTATAATCCAGTTGACAATTTTAACAACTTTCGGTCTATCTTATGTATTTTCTTATGCGTAATAAAATTCGACATCATCTTCAAGTTAAATAAACTCAAATCTGGTCAAGTTTACCTCGTCAAGAAGGACCACGGCCATCCAAGCCTAGAAGAAAAATAAACTCAAATAAAGAGTCAAATAGAATAATTTATTGAGTTCAATTGACTCGAAAATAAGTTGAAGTCACTCGAATTGATGATTCAACCAACTCAATCTCAGAGTTAAATTCGACATCATCTTCGAGTTAAATGAATTCAAATAAAGAGTCAAATAGAATAATTTATTGAGTTCAATTGACTCGAAATTAAGTTGAAGCTATTCAAATTGTTGATTCAACCAACTAAATCTCACAATCAGAATTAAATTCGACATCATCTTCGAGTTAAATGAACTCAAATAAAGAGTCAAATAGAATAATGCAAGTTGAATTGATAATGCGATCCAGGGAAATTCTACATTTGTCTTATTACACCATAAATTGTATTTAAAAAATTTTTTAAACATTATTTGAAGCAAATGTTATAAAGTAAGTGATTCTTGGAAAAATAAACTCTGATGTATATTAAAAAATTGCATTGTGCACCATATTTTCTAGATTATAATTGACGTTCACAGATCCATTGCAGTGTTTAATTGATAAGCTGTGTATTAAATGTGACATATTTAATAGCACACAGTATAAAATAATGTTACGGTACGAAAATCGTGTACATTGGCCAGCGCGGTGGGCATGTGTATCGTGGTTTTATACAGATATTATTATTTATTGATACATTGCTGCGCATCTCCGTAAAGCTCTCAAAACATATCGAAGCTGCTACACATACGTCGAATATGCTATGATGCTTACCTTACCTTCAAATCGATTCGAGAGCATAGTTATAAATAAATATGCAGCAAATATTTAGGTTCAAGCTACAGGTTCTGCATGCATAAATAATGATAAATGCAATAAGTATCCAATAAGAAAAAATTGTATTTGTCAGAAAACTTATTTTCGCTTATTATAAAAAAAATAAATAGAGACAAGCAGAATTTTTCAATTTTAATAATTTAAGTATTTTATTAATTTAACAGAAAAGAATTATTCGATCAACAATTCTGGTAAATTTAACAGAAAAAAATTAATTATGCTTATTTGGTAATTTTGATAAGAATTCTGATTTGTTCATTTTTTAAAACAGACATACTGATTAAATCTATCAGATTTCTAATGCAACTAGATCCTTTTTTTAATGTTCAATTCAGTAATGAGTTTGCAACTAAATTATTACGTATCTTAATTCAAGTGTCGTTAAATTCACATTTCTTCATTTATTTTTAATTACGTTAATATTTATATAACTTTTATTAAATCCCCCCATAGTCATCGTGTATTTGTGCTGAGCTGGCGCACTAATTGAGAGTAAACAGCAAAATGATCGTTTCGTCCCTTTCCTCTCGCTCCCTCAGTCAGAATGATATAAGACAGAATAAACTCCTCGAGAACTTGGCCGGTACCAAACCGAGAATTATTCACTCGGCAAACAGGAATCTCGTTTCGAGACATCGAGCGGCAACCTTAATGGACGAAGCGAAATCAACGAGTGTCTCGTGTATCAAACAATACACATACATATACGTGTGTATACAGGATACATGTACGAATCGATGCTCGTTACGTGCGTCCAAGATGTTCTTATATTGGGATTATCGCCACTGTCATCATCATTATTCCGCCGGTGTGTGCCGGCGCCATTAGGCACGGTCAATTTTCCTAAGAGCACCTCACGTTATTCCCGACAATACTCGACTTCCACGCAACCTGCCGCGTGTTGTGCGTGTGACCCTCTACGGAAATATCTGCGACCGGCCACACCGGGTCCGTTCGATAGCGGATAATGGTGCGTCGGCACGGATTTGCGTCGACCATGAATTATTAAACGAGAACGTGTTGTATCGCTTTTCATACCAAAAATCGCTGTTTTTTTCCACACAAGGGAAGAGATTCTGTGTTATTATACGAGGCGTTCAGTAAATTGCGATGCGACTAGCGAGGAATGAATTTCTCCCGAAAAAAAAAATATATATATAAAATGTGAAACGAGTTATTTCGACCGGTTACGTTGTTTGCGAGAAAGAGAAATTATTGATATGAACGCGTTCTCTGCGTCTCTGTTTGACAACACTTGATTAGATGTACACACGAGAATTATATTTCAACGAAGCGGAGATTTTCAAAGATTAGTCCTATAGGTGACTCTTCTGTAGAAATTCAATTTATCAAAAATTTATGAGGCATGTCGAGAGAGTTAATTCTTAAAAAAAAATCGCGACGATGCAGCTTTCATCACAAACTTCTCTGGAAAAATCCACTCGAATTTTTATTAAAACAAGAATGCTGGAAAACGCGATAATTCCGGGACCCGATAGATCTCCGCCTTCCTTACAGTGCAGCTCTCCACAATGCATAATACAACTGCATTTTGCCTCGTTTAATCGCGCCTGTGTGCGCGAATGTATCAATGGCAGCGGCTCCCGCAGACTCTCGAAACGCGGCGAAGCGATCTCGTAGCCGGCGGTCTTTTCTCAGGCTCGCTCTTCTCCCTTTCCCAGGGAAGGAGTTAATGCATTTCATTAATCACCAGGAGGACCCTTCCCACCCTCTCCCGTCCATCCCGGTCCCTCTCCGTCTCGCCTCGTTGCTGCAGACGGTACGAAGCAGCAGTTGATATTTCCCCGTTCTTTGGCGTCCCCGTTATTATTACTCGTCATCTTGCCGGATTTCTTTCTCCTCGCCCTCCCCCCCCCTCCTCCTCCTCCTCCCCCCCTCGTCGTCTCCCCTCAAGCTTCATTTATCCCCCATCCGGTGCTTGTACGCTGACCTCGTTCGTCGGGGAGGGGAAGGGGAAATCAGGACGCAACGATGAATAAAAATGAGACGCGTATACGCATGGATGTGAGACGCGGGCGATACATGTCGACGTGGAAAGATAACGCCAAATGGCGAACGGGGGAGTAACATGGGGTGGTCTACGACTGGCGTCCTCCTCAAGAAGAACGTCGACGGCTTCTACTTTTTGCGCTCGGGAGTTCCTGAATGTCGGCGTCCTAAGAATATCTCTGCACGAGAGAGGAAACGACTACAGAGGGAGGGGGGGGAAAAAAAGCATCGGAAGCCGGCGCGGGTGCTCGGGGGTGAAGGATCGTTCTCTGTGCGAGGCAAAACGGCAGCTCCCTTGTGCCGGATCTGCCATTTGCGAGAACGCGTTCGCCCATCTTTAATGTCACGGACTCAATACGAGAAATAGACGACCGTATATAGAGCGACATTTTGATGAAGCGCTCGCTTCCCTGTCGCGGTTACTACCAACGGGTTTTCGTCGTCATAGAGGCGAAATCGTCGTTGCGTTACGTTACTACTTCAAACGGACTCGTTAGGATGGTTAGATGCACTTAAAGTGTTTCCGTTGTGCTGCGAAGCGACATGCTCTACATCAACTCTCAAATTCGTCAGCCATTGTGCTCGCGACTGATACTTCAATTCCTTATTTGATCCTACCATTCGCATTTGATTCTTTATTTACAGTTATATTCTGATTACAAAACAAATACATATAGTAAATATATATCAATTACACAATGGAAAAATTTATGTTAAAAAAACAAATTCTTGCCCCAGGTGGTCCAATCGTTCAAATTTTTTTTGCAATTAATTTAATACAAAATGAATGTATTACACGAAAGAAAGAATTATTCTTAAATCGTAATTGCTCATACATATATAAACAAAAATATTGTGATCTTGTTTCAAAGATTTTAGTCTTGATTTGCTTAAATTTGTATTGATGTGAGATTTGAGTAAATCTTGAATTGAGTGTAAAATAATTAAGTAATACTTGCATCTAATACAAATTCCATCGAATTAAAATTTAAATCTTTGAAGATTACAATATTTGGACTGTACATATATCAGCATATTATACAATAGTTCATTTAAAAATATTTTTTGTATAGAGAATGTAACACACAAACATTACGTAAAATTAATATAAACATCTGACATTTTAACACAAATTGAAAACGAATATATATAGAAATATACATATACATTAATATTACACATACATATCTATGCATTGTTAAATTTATAATTATATTCAGTTCGAGTTATTTTTAATCATTTCTGCAGATCGCCAGAGTTCCTCAATATGTCATTAATTTAACTAAAATAATAAACATTTTAACTAAAAAATGTATTACATTTGCTTTAAATTTAATTTATTATTTGCTAAATGCATACGTTAATATGGACGTTGTTTATTTTGAATTGAAACTAACTGCAGAAAATGGATTGATTGTATTTTGACACACATAAAGGTTTAAAATAACAAAACGTTATTTAACTCGTGGCATTAGGTTACTATTGCTCTTTTGATATCTGACAGTGTGCAGTTTGTATAAATTTAGCTATATTCTATGTAATATGAGTAAAAGGTAGATTGTGTCCGTTTGTGAGCGAAGGTTTGCGACGGCGACGATGATGAAGGCAGCACACAGGCGTTAGCATCACAGCTTCAATGCGAGAAATAGACGCAATATATACAGAGTCCGTGTTTAGACGTTAGCTATATAGGACTGTGCTATCGTGGATTATATGTATCCCTTTATTTGTAGATAAACTAGCGCGCGGGCGTGTGTACAAACGGTTCAGGCCGGATTTTCATCTCGTCCACGAACGAGATTCGGATAATCTTATGTACATTTGAAAATATATACACGGTGAGAGAGATACCGTACTACCGTTTATCTTTTTCTGTTTTTTTTTTCAAGGAACGCTAAAGAGCTCTTAATTGAACGATCGACTTGGCAAGATTAATTCTCGCCGGTCGATATAAGAGACGTTGCGTGGGAAGGGGAGGAGACGTCGCTTGAATCGAAGGTTCGCACGGTGAAACCGCGCGGCAACATACCTCCCAGGGATGCCGATAAATACGATCCCCGGTGTGAGCGCGCGCACTGTTCCGAGCGAAAGATTTATTTTCACCGCACATTCTGAAATGATGACCTTTTACGCTGGATTTCGCCCCACGCGCGTTACGTAGGAAAGATACAAATCACTTCTGGACGTTTGGCGGTTACGGACGGGGTGCATCCTACCGTATATACACTCGAAACCCATCGCTCGCTCTCTTCAAGAGTAAATTCCGTCGACACATACAGCCTTGGCCAAAAATATTAGGCACTTTATTGATCATTAAAATTTTTAAGTTTCATTTAAAAAATCGATCTACGACATACTGAGAAAAAATGTTTGGTATATAATTACTATAATTACTTGTTACTGTAGTTATGATTATTACTACATTATTGCTATGATAGTATAAATATAAAATGATTGCAGTTGCTATAATTTAATTCTAATTTATAGTTATTTTTTTGGCCCACTATTATATAGTTGTCTCAATTTGTAGTTAAATTATAGTAACTGCAACTATTTTTATGGTATAATAACTGTATAATCATTTTCGGTTGTCATTTAATTGTATATATTTATTGGCAGAACTATATATGTATATAGTTATTATTACTAATATTGTAGCAGTAATAATCATTATTATAGTGAAATGTAATATAATTACAAATACTTCCTTCTCATAAATTGTTCTCTTAATGCATCTGTAAATTATTTATAAATTATCTTATATTTTAAAAACTCTTCAGACTTATATAAACTGTCATTATATATAACCATCAATAGGTAACAATACCGATAAAAGAATTTTAAATAAATGAAAAAATATTGGTGCTTGATATTTTTGGTTAAGATTGTATTTCGAATGGCTGATGGCTCTCCGAAATTCATTTCGAACAACGCTCCGCTCTATCCGCCCAAATCGGGTATAGTCGTGTTTAAATGTGTAATTAAATCGTAATTACGTGAATATTTTCGCTTTGTTAATCTCATTTTTAACCTCAATTTTTTCACATACATTATTTTTATATCTCACAATCAGTATCATAAAAATATTATTAATCTTTACGAAAAAGTCACTTCTTCAGTGGTGCTGAAACAGTATTATATTTTAAGGCAAAGAAATATGATAAAATAATTAATTTTAACAAATCTTATTTAAGGAAAAACTGTAATATTTTAAAAATAAATTTCCATACTTTAAAGGTTAAAAATACTTTTTGTATTCACTCGCAAAGTCTCTTAGTTATACTTCTTAGCTTCTGAGATATTGTCAAAATATTTCTATTTTAATTGAAAATAGCGGTTCGCGAGTAGATATTTATATAAATAGTTACTAAAAGTAAGAGCAATTGATTTATTGTTTAAACGTAGTAGTAATATTTGAATTATGAATGACAGCTTTATACAATGCCTTGTTGTCGATGGAAAGTTATACTGGACAGTGCATAATGCATAATGTATTATATTATATACACACACTATTCTGCATGAGACGCAGATATTTGCACAGTGACGGTTTACAAGCGAGTTGCACATTGTTTGTTCTTGTAATTCTACTATTTACCGGGTTATATGATATACTTATGACCGACCACGTTTGAAATTATAACTCTCTAAATGTATAGAATTAACGCGAGCGTTATTACTGCGACAGTAGGTATTATCGTTAAAGTGCAGTGCATTATTTCTGTGGCCAAGTGAATAACATTTACAATAAATAATAATTTTAAGATGTCTCAAACGAGGGAAGAAAATTTATTAGTAATAATAAAAGTTCAGAATCAACTATTTTTTGTACGAAAGAAAGTTAAATTCCTTTCTAGATTTTTTTTTTCAAGTTATAATATTAATTGAAAAGCTTCCTGTGCAGTAGTGGGCTAATAACGTAGTCAAATATGTGATATAGAAATGGATGAGTAACAAAGTTCTCTATTTGTCTCGAAGATTGAACAATTAAACCTATACTGTTATTGGTGTTATGTTTGTGTAGTGATTCGTATTTTTTCTATTATTTATAAAGAAACTTCGCGAAGTATCAAATTCTAATTTCAACGAAATTTGGTATACTCATATCTTATCTTATATAAATAGATGAAATATAATGTTTCATAAAAATCTGCCACTTCGCGAGTTTTCTTTGTTAATAATGTAACCATCTGATGCAGAGAAAGATTTTATTCTTCTCATCATCATATTTCTTACTTAATGCGCATCATTTAATAAACTTTACGAATATTTGTTAAAATATGAAAGAGTTTTTGCAATGTGCAAACAAATGTATTTTTCTCGTTAATTTAACTTTAGAGTTGATTTTCTCCGTTTTTACAAAATGTAAATTAATCCACTGTTGCAGCAAGTCGTTTAATAACGTAGCTATTATAACAGTTACATAATTATGAGACATCCAGTACATTAACACTCTCATATACGTACACATATGTGTACGGGAGATCGAAAATGCAGATCTATACGTAAGGCGAATACATGACCATGCTTTATGTACGATTTATGTATGTTTGCGTAGCGTCAATCATCGCCGGCTTCTTTCTCTCTCGGTTTTTTCAGATTCATTGTCGTTTTTCCAATCCGCCTCGTCTACCGGAGTGCCAAAAGTTCAAAAGCGAGGTTGCGAAATGAAACGCGAGCTTAATTTCGCTCGCCTCGTCCGCTATATTCACGTGCGTTTCACGAAAATGGCTCGCTGTTGAGTATCGCGACACCAATTTGCCGTCAGGAAGCCTTAGAGCGAGAGATTTGAGACTTTTACGCTTTACGATCCTCCGTAATCCACATACGCCTGTTATCGGTAAAAGTACGAGAATCGCTGCGCGCTCGGATAATCGTTGAATTTATAGGAACGTCGCGCCACGTGCAGCTGCTGGAACGATTTTCGTTTGCCGAGTCTCGCGACCGGTATACAGATGTTGAATATCAAAGGATGGATAAACGTGTATAAAAATAAAATAGTTAACAAAATAATTCATCGAATGAATTGAACTCTGCTTCTATATAACAATTGATATACCAAATCTATTTCGATCTCAGAGTATTCTGATTATCAGACATTCCATACGTAATCTATAATTCGCGAGTATCATATCCGAGTAGAGTACAGTCCACTTAACGTGCTTCGAAGCATTTAATTGGCCAATCAGAAGAAAGAATTTTATTAATTGACTAATCAAAGGAATGTTTCAAAGCATTTAAAGCATTACACCGTTACATATCAAAGGAACAATGGTAACTGAATCCTTTGTTAAATAACATTCTGTTATTTTTAACTTGCGTGTGTATCAAAATGTAAATCAATTGTTGTAAAGTTGTTTTACACTATTGTTTTAGTGAAATTAACGATATATCGAGTAGGAACAGTAGCGACCTGTAGAAATAATGAAAAATAATTCAAATTGAATATAATTGGGAATAATTCGCTATTATGAATTTAACAGAGTGCAACACTGTTAAATAGAATATTAAAGAAGCAATGGTAACTCATTCCCTTGAATTAAATAACATTTTGTTATTTTTAACTTCAATGTATTAAAAGATTATTTTTAACTTCGATGTATGCAAATCGATCTATTTCTGTGATTGACTTCTTTATTTTAAAATGATAACGTCCATATTAACGGATATTCTTAATAAATAATTAATTAAACTTTTGAATCAGATTTAATACATTTTTTAAGTTAAATTGTTTAATTGCATTTGTTTTAGTTTATTAACGACGTATTGAATAAGTGCAGTGGCGACCTGTAGAGATGATAAAAAATGATTCAAATTTTATATAATTTTTGATATTATGAGTTTAACAGTATAAATAGGCCATCGCTTTATTCCTGTATCGTTTATTAGCAAGTTTAAAATTTTGTAATGTGCGTTAACACCGTCTCTGAATCTCTACTTCTCTACTTCCCATCCCTTAATCTTGGAATGCACGCACTTTTGTTTCACGACCTCTTATCTAAGGATCTAATTAAACTTTTAAGGCCACCTAATGCTCGAAAATCCTTCCTGCATTAAAAGTATCACTGACTGATCCCGCTCGATTTATCCAGCTAATATTGTTGAAATCCTTAGAAATTCCAACCAACGGAATTCGTTGATAATCGACACATAGATAATTACATTCAGTTATATTCGAAACATATTGTGGTTATATTCGAAATATATTACGAAATAATTGAGATGTAACTTTGTCGTGAGAGGCCAGATCATTAAATCCTATCTCGAAAGTGGCTTTAACTAAAAATACATTGTATTAATAATTTATATTTCAGGGGACACCGCACCTGTACGCTACTTGTCTCTGAAAAGCCTTCTACCGGACACCACCGGTTATATGACTTACGAGGGCAGTACAACGCATCCTGGTTGTTGGGAAACGGCGGTCTGGCTGATCCTCAACAAACCAATCTACATCACGGCGCGAGAGGTAAACATCGATCTCTCCAGTCAGTCAATTGTCCCGTTGGGCTCCTCCCAGCATATATATATATTTTTTTTCTTTCTAAATTCCAATTCTGATTCATGAAAGTTCGCGTGTCTCGCTATAATAATTGAATCATCGAAGATAACAGCCGACGCAGTAGGGCGGCACCGAGATAGTTTTGTCAATACCGTTGGATCAATCAACAGATCCTGTTCCTTCTATACAGCGCATTGTTTCTGTTATTAGCTATACGCCCTGAGGAAATTAATGCAGGGCCCCTCCAGTACGCCGAAAGCGCCTCTCGGTAACAATTCTAGACCGCTGCAGGGTCTTCATTATAGAACCGTGCGAACAAATATCGATTTTGCCAAGGTAATATTACGCTGCGATTATATCACTCGATTTCGTGCGAAGAATGTTGTGTCACTCAGGGTAATTGCATGTTAGACATATATTAGGATAAATTTAATATCATAATATTAGTAAACCAAAATGGTACACTTTTCAACATGGTATACAATTCCGAACGATTTGAAATTAATGTTTCGGATTCAAGTTTGATAATCCTGATCTTATTATGTAAAGGATATGTTTAAGGATACCAAATAGGAAAACATTTTTATTAATAAGGAGGAGGTATCACCTTACTCTGTACTTATTAATATATTTTTAAAATGTATTTTTTTAAGAATTATTTTATTAATGTGACTAGATATTATCGGATTTAAAGCGGGACAACTTTATTAAATGAAGGAAAGGGAGAATTGTATAAATATAAAGATAAATACACAGTATCGATATTAAGTGAAAATCAACCGTTGAAATTAAACACAAATTCGCCATGGAAAACGCCACATTCGATCAAGGAGAATCATTTCACTGTATGCAATATTTTTTTTATGAATTTATACATATCTAGTTTAAACAAACTGTACATACACTGATTATATATTATATATTTGTCAGTCTTGAAACACGATCCTAGATCGAAGCTGAAATAGTAATATCACAAACTAATTGTCAACCAATTTAATATTATTGATGTTAATAAAGCTCTTTAAAACTCAGTAAATAATTTATTATGAAAATTATTATCTCAACTGGGATTCGAATCTAGATTCTAAAGACGATCTTCCTATATATTCTGATTATTGTGATTAATATCTTCATTGGTGGTCGAATTGATAAGATGCTCGCACGGAATTTGAAAGATTTAGGTTCAAATCTCGCGGCTGAAGTAATATTTTTTGCAATAAATTATTTACAGAGTTTAAAGACGTTTATTTAATTAATACATATGGAAAGAACGATTTATCTAAAGAAAGTATCTAATTTTGTTAAAGTATATCTAAATATTTAACTACACAAATCTGAAAATTTTATCTGGATCATTAAAATAATTATGTAGAATGCTCAAATTGGTTGTAAAAATGTTTAAATTTTTTGCTGCATTGTCAATACTAAAGCATTTCATATAAATTTTTAATGATCCAATGAAATTGTTTTCAGATCTGCATCTAGCTAAATTTTTAGACATTTCAGAAAAATTTTTTTTTCGTACATAATATTAAATTGCGATAATACATATTTTCTATAATTATACATACTTTATTTTTTATGATTTTAATACATATTTCTATGATTTTACAATTTGGAAATCTTATAAAATATTTTTCAGCTGGAATTTTTTGGTTACTTTTTACTAAAATCGACACGATTGATCTATCCCGCCGGAACTATCCCGCTGAAATTGAAATGTCTAGTCAGATTATCTATAGCATTAAATAAATGGATATGGTTTGTAACGTTTGATTCGATTTTCCGTACTATTTATAACGTTTATTAGAAATTTATCTATCGGCAGAAGATATCTTTACTAAAAATACCTTGAGTGATCATAAAAGAATCAATCTCGCCAGTATTTTTCACGGAACTGGAACTTAAATGCACTTTCTGTGTTATTCTGGCAGCGGGGAAACGCCAAGTGCCCGTCGATGGCGCAGGACATGCATTATAGAGGTAACACACGATGTTAGCCAGGCTCCAGGAGCCCCTAAACTTCGTGCTTCACCGCGAAGGGATCGTCTCGATGAGAATTTGAAAAGATGACTTTTTCCTTCCAGCCAACACGTGGCGGGACGACGGATCCCTATCACACAACGTAGTCTGAGGCCATCCCGCGGCAGGACCACGAGAGAGGACTTTTCTTTAAAGGAATGGAACAAAATAAGTTCACATATGGTGCGATAAAAAGAAGACGAAGGAGGGATGCTGATGGAAAAAGCTATAATTTCTAACGGAAGAATGAAGAAATTGTGTCGTGGCTGTGTGAAAAAAAGATAGAACGTAAATTTTTGAATAAGTAAGTCGACGCGAAATGAGAATACCGTAACAAAATGGACAACCAGTTATAATGTAATCTACTATGTTATGCAGAAGTTATATGTATAATTATCTGCAAATTATATAATTACATATAATTTGTAGATAAGTTTGCCACACACCAATCGAATTTTGTTTTATTCTCCGGAGTAGCGAGGACAAAGTTGCGTGTTGCTACAGCACTAACGTAATTCTCGTAACACGAGTGATCAAAGGAGCTTTAAGTGTCTTGTTGGGATACAGATTTTCGTTTAATGCTGTTTCTAAGTTTAAGCATTGAAGACTCTATAACAAGTTATCAAGGATGGGCGCTACTTAAAACAATACGTGTTATTATAAAATAAATTATTATGTGTATATATACATATAAATACAAACAAATGTATGTATGTATATATACACATGTATACATATACATATAATTTTGTAAAATGGACAATAGCACTTTCAGATGATGGATGATTCCTATTATAGAGAGAAGATAGGCATTGTCTTTTAAGGTAAGAAAACTTTTGTAAATGCCCATCATTGATAAAATCATATATGATCAATCTGTTTTCACACGGAAGATCGCGAGAATAAATTGTGCGCTTGAATGGATTAATCCCGCTATAATGAGCCTGTAAATCAGTCGAGTTATTTGACAGGTTTTTGTCAATTACTTCGTAGCCAATGGCAATACGATGTGAACGATGTAAAGCGAGAACCATTATACGAAACAGGGGGGAGGGGAGGGGTGGAACGGTGAGAAAATGGGATGGGGGAAATGAAGCGGAAGCGCGGGAAGAAGCGGGACGATCGTGATGGATCTCGGTGGAAGATACAGAAGAAGAAATAGCCGGTATCTCGTTGGAGGAAGAGGAGGAGGAGGAGGAGAAGAGGCGGAGAGCAATTTCGTAATAGCTCCGGGATAGAGAGGAGTAGGATAATAAAGAAGGAATGGTTCGGAAGAGGAAGAGATTAGGATGAAGTCATGTGGTAGATCAATCGCGCGGAAGAGAACGCTGGCTCTCCGTTAGCTTAGCCGATGGACGAATAATCCGGCGCTTTTGTATATAAAAAAAAAACACAGAAAATGTACACGAACAAACATTACCTAAAATAGACGTTAAGCAGCGGAAGGCGAAAAACTCTTAGGGAAGAAAAAAAGCGTGTGTATAGAGAATAAAATTGTATCATATGAAAAAAATGAACGTTTAACAATTGTGGTTAATAAGCAAAACGGTAATAATAAAGGCGACGTTATATTGTACAGCAACAGCGATCGCTGTGTCTTTCTCTCCTCTCTTTCTATTCTTCTCTTTTCTCTCAGATTTTTACATCAATTTTAATCATTTTTTTAATTTTTCATGCAGGTTCCTACATACATCCTCTTCTCCCATTTGACACAAACTAAAAGTAGCATAACATCAATGTTATAATTTTGCATTCAACAATATACAGATGACACACAAAATGTTATACATTTAATTATCTCATTAAAACTATGCTTGTGGAGTATCGATATTTTTTGACTGAGTGAGCAAATTCTGTCTACTTCGAAATTCTGTGAGGTACATCACGAGTTGGGTGGAGGCGAAGGCGAAGGCGAAGGCGCACACATCAATTTGTGAAATGCAGGGCACACGAAATGTCATACTATATATTTGTTTTACATATAATACGTTTATTTCTAACAAAATTAATACAAAAAATTGATATAAGATTAATTATCAAATTCTGAAGATTGTCTCTAATGATTAACATTCAATATGCCGTTTGTTTTATAAAAGACTTGAACTCTTTTTCAATACAAATCGTCAGATAACGCACAGCATAATTTCACCAAGTGAACGAAAACATCCTCGAGTTTCTGCCACGCTCTTTGTTTCTGCGAAAAACAATACACCTTTCACTTCATAATCAACATTTGAAGTTAACCGGCCGTTGTCCGCTATTTCAGAAACCGTGTATACAACATATTCAATTTATAATGTCAAATTATACCCAATTTGAGTTATTTTTAATTATTTCTATAGGCCGTCGCTGCTCTCTATTCAATATGTCGTTAATTTAACTAAAACAATGGAGTTAAACAATTTGACTCGAGAAAATAAAGAATTTAGTTTATTATTTATTAAATATATACGTTTAATGTGGACGTTGTTCACTTTGAAACTAACTATAGAAATGAATTAATACATACATGGAAATAGAAAAATAACAAAATTTAACTCGAGAGATTGAGTTATCATTGCTCCCTTGATATCTAAAAGCGTGCATTTTTTTCTTCTTCCCAATTTTTTCCCAATTCCAACTTGTGATATCACATCTGATAGAATTTTCACGAAGTATGGTACAGACAAATTTGCTAATAGAATATATACTTCACAAATGTAACTTTAACGAAACAATTAAATAAAATGGTAAGACATTTCATCAATTAATAATATATTACCTTTAGTTAATGTTGGATTGCGAATGTACCACTCTCTACGTTTGATTAGATATATCCAGTGCTAATCTCATTGAATAATTTATGGTATCGTGTATCAATGTTACGACGTTAACGCGGAGAAGTATCGGAAGCGTAAATTAATAAATTCCAATAACCCGCTAATCTCCGAACTAGAGTCGCTTAGGAGAAAGTTCGATTTGGCACGCTCCTCAAAGTTAGGCATTACAAATTTCTTCGTTGACGTGCATCAAGAGTAAGGTAAAGTTCCAATGACGCTTGAGAAAGTTTCGGCGCTCTCAAGCATCGGGACACGCCCGATCCAAAAATTCGAACACACTGACAAATTATCCAAGACAAAACTAGGTTGAACACTGGCCTGAAGTTCATGCTTCGGCCTGTGAGACCACGTTTCATCCTTAATTAATTATCTACGGCAGTAATGGCGAGCAACTTTCGCGCGGGACGCTTCTCTCATCCTCCTGAGACGAAGGTAAGTGGATCCTATTTTATCAATTTGCAAAATAATTTATATGCCAAGAGAAACTGATTGCCCGTCAAGGTGCAATATTCTTCACCGTTAACGTAACGCTTCGCGTCTGTATATCGTCGCGTTATTGCAATTTAATTACGATCGTAGGCAAGAAGGATTTGGTGCACGCGGCCACGTACAGTGCAACGACTTAATGAAGTCACTTAGCATGTAATTTGAGTCACTGCGCGACCAATAATTCACTACGTGATCTTTGAAAGCGAGTATAAATAATTACGTTAAATTGTTACCTATGTGCGGAAATTCATTTTTTTTCGGTAATTCGTAACGAATGACTTTCGTGTAACATGTATTTTATTTAAAAAATCTCACTCTCTCTCTCTCTTTCTATATTTATGATTTCATATATACATATATACACACACACACACTCACACACATGTATACATAATATAATTATTGGGCGTTGTATCTATGGCATCTTAATTACATCATATATGTGAAACCAAACTCAGTTTACCGGGACTTAATTTCTACATAATTAGTACGAAATCTACTAATTAATTTGGAAAATTGACTCAAATAATGGATAATTCTTGAGCTATATGGTAGATATAAAGTTGTCAAAAGTGTAAAATTTGTACTCACACAGAACACCTTTGATAACTTGAAAAAAATTATCCATTATTATTTGAACTATATGTGTGTATAACATTTTTTGTTCATCACATTATAAATTACAACATATGTGACGACCATCTCATTTCACCTAATTTTCTGTGTAATTAGTGCGGAGTCCTTTGAAATGAAATTATATGGAAAATCGTGCACACCGAATAATAAGTATGTGGCGGAGCATATACTCGCTATATTCAAAGTTTCTTGATTTATATTCGGATTAGCGTATACTTTGAGAATTTCGCGCTTAAATTACCGTACGGTCACTATCTCGTTCGTGAGGCATCAATTCGCTTCAGCTGCGCGAGCAATTTTTCGGTCAAACATTTTTGCAGCGTTGAGCGTACTCGCGTGTGTCAGCCTAAACGAATGCAACGAATTTAAGGGACGGCGGATTTGCCGAGAATGTGCTGAGTAGCTGGCTCGTCGCGTGCAGCAGGAAGTTAAGAGGATGCCGAAAGATATGCATACCGAGCTTAAAGCTCCTTTGTAGAAAAGAAAGAAGGATGAATAAGAAAGGCGAGGGGGGAATGGCGGCCACGTGACATTCCCGATTGAGGAGTAGGCGAATGAGGAGCTTGGGGCGGACGCGTAATCCTTGCACTCTCTTTTATGGAAATTAAGGACGTGATTTTAAATTCCCACGAGTACAAGTTTCGTCTTCCTTCGCCTCCTTATACCGTCTTGCTCGTTGTCATGTTCTCTCTGTGACCGCTACTTCGTGACTGAGCGCGGTACCCTCTATTTTTAGATTTCATGCAACGCACACATACGTATAATATCGCATGAACACGATATCGCGGTGAATTTTACAAAATCAGTATGGACGTTTATGGATCGTATATTCAATATACCGACTATCATGTAACTGTACTTTTTCATTTTGTTCCTCGAATTTTTTCAAGTCCATTTTCTTTGACAAAAATTCTATTGAATCCCTTATCCCTTTTTCTTTTTCTTTTTTGTTCCGTTATTTTTATTCTGAACGGTACACGAATGATTTTGTTGAAATATTGAAAAATTTAATTAAACACAGATCTGAAAATAATTCTGTTAGATGTTAAAACATTTATGTAAGATTCACAAGCATAGTTCATTCATAGAAAATATTTCCGGACTAATGCTATTATTCTTCAATTTATCATAAAATAACATTAATATAAAGACAATTATATTTGTTATTGACAAACAAATATTTTATTCTTAAATGGGAAATTCTGCAATCTAGAATAAAATATAATATTTTTGGACATATCGGTTTCGTACCAAATATTATAGCGTCAGCATCATACATTTATAACGTTAATTGGGTAAAGATTTAGTCTCTATTTATGAATATAGTATAAACTTAAAATATCTGTTATATTCTTGTCTGAAGACAATAAATCATTCCTATTTAATTCGAGAGAAGGATAAGAATTATTGATCTAAATTTAATTTTGTTTTATTCTGCATAAGGTTATGATAAAATTAAGTATGTCAGGAATATTTTTGTCTTGTTATAAAAAATTCTTTTTAAGAAAATGTACAACATTGCAAAAATTGTTGACATTCTAGTACCCAGTTTGTTCGTTCTATATAATTATTTTGTTGGTTTAAATAATAAAATAAAATAAATGAAATTAATAAAATAAAATAAAAAATGAAATTAATAAAATCAGATGTGCGCATCTAACTAAATTTTCAAATATTATACTTTAACAAAATCTTTCTCTCTTTTTATTTAAGGTTTTCCAATTTTATTTTCTCAAATATTTACGCTATTTACGATGTGTGTGTACATTTGCATTATCGAGTGATCTGTTGCTAATAAAAGTTTTATCATATCAATACACACGATACATACGGCTTTGCACATTACATACTCGTCTTATGTTCCATAGTGAAAAGCAGCGTGCACGTTTTACGTAGCTTACATTTACAATTGAAACAGTGAACTAAAATGACACATCTAAATATGAACTAATTTCCTCGAAGCTTAGAGCTTTAAATGTATCGACAAAACGCTATGTCTAACACGTACTACTGTCAATTTAATCAGACGTTTCCTTCCGTTCGACAAGGAGACGTTTGGTCGTTGAACCACAGAATATGATTTTAGGAGAGGAATGGATGTTAGGAAATAATAATAACCAAAAGTTGAATGCAAGTTCATTTATGAATGAAGTTAGCGTCCATTCTCTCTCCTTCGATGAGATGATAAAATTAAAATGCTGATGATTTTACGATAATCGAAACAGAATCAAGAAAAACTGTGCATAATTATAATTTATTAGTTTTTAATTTGTCATATTATTTCGGCTTTAGTTTATGATTGCGTTTTAAATTCGACTGTATCTAACACTATCTAGTTTATATGTATGATTAAAAGATGTTTTAAAACCTAGCAAACATTAAACTAGCAGTAACTGTTGATTATATAGTACTTTTCTATTTAGCAATATATTTGTAATATAACATATATTATTGTTCTAATAATTATATAGTAATTGTTGAGTGAAAAATTATATTATAACTAACAGTCATATTACTGTTAGTTGGTTTATACTGAAAATTTGCATGTAAATTTTACAAGGCAAGATCTAATCTTGATCGTTTTGGCTCTTTTTGATTATTTGATTTATTAATATTTTTTGCCTTTAGAATATTTTTTACCTTGAATAGCGTTATTCTTCAGAGACCATGGCAAACGTTTTTGCGTGAATTTTCACGAGCTTTTGTGAGTACTGGCGTTGCATTTATATTTAGATATACATGGAGAGTTCTACAGAAACTATTATTATTTCGTTTTAGGTATATAATGTTGTTATTACCAATGTCGACTCTCATATTAAAACTTATTCTCATGTGAATAACCAGCAAATGCAAGAGAAGCTGAAACTTTTATAAACCCGTTAATGTATTGCTTTATAAAGCTTTTTCGTAATTAAATTATATATCTTGTTTTAAAAAGAGAATAGCGATCTGACTCGTTAAATTCTAATCCAAAAATTACGAATTTGATTTCAAAATTATCACTGCTATAATTTTATTATTATAATCTTTATAGATTATGGAAAAAAATCGTTTTCAGAATTTCTGAATATACAGGGTGTTCAGGAATACCCTGTATATAAACGATCGTAAACCTTAACTAATTATTAATAAAATAGAGCCGATTGAATATTTAACGGGCAGTTCATCGAAAGTACAAAAAAGAAGTATCGGATCATATAACGCGGATCATTTCGTGGTAAACGGTGGATCTTAATTCGCGGGAAGATTCGTGAAAATAGAAAAATGGATAGTCTCGGGCGATAGAGAGGACAGGGGGTCAGATAGATTGTCCGAAAAAGATAACCGGAGGGAGGCGGCGACTTAAAACTTATCGGCGTCTTCCTTTATGCTTGCCGCCGATAGATGATACCGGAACGGTGTGAGAAGAGATGGAGGTAAATCGGGAAACCATCTACCCGTGGTCTGCGACCACGTGGAGGCGGTTACAGGAGAATAGATAGCAGTGACCGGGGCGGGATAGCGAGGGGGGGCCCGATCATGACTCTACAGCGCGCCGAGGAATTATGGATACCATTATACGAGAAAGATTAGAGGTTCTCGTAATATTTTTATTACCTCATCTCACACGTGCGTTAGTCGTCGAGCGAGATTCACACAGGCAAACCGGCACGCGCACGGACGAGACACAAATTGCTGCATGGTAGATCGCAACTTGAAAGATGGAGGTGGCGCGGTCCCGCATTAAGAAGAGATCACGGACGGTGAAAGAGACTGTATAATACGAGGCAAGAAATTTGAGGCGCGGAAATCCAGTCTTGTTATTTTGTTGCACGAAACGTGGCTAATTCGCACGCTTCATTTAACCCTTTGAGGATGGAAGCTTAATTTTTAACAAAGAAACTTAAAGAGCATCTTGTTCTTTTAAAGGATTTGCTTGGTTTACTAAATTCAGTTCTGGTCTGAAAATTTTTTAATTCAAACTTCAACAAAAGTAATTTGATTATCGTGAAACTTTGTTTTATTCGACATCACTGAATTTGAATATAGCCCAAAATGTCGAATTTCAAAAAGGTATTAAGTGTCACAGGACTCATAATCAGATATTGGAAGTTATTGGAAGTTAATTTGGAAATCAGTACTAACTGTTTGCGTTGCACTGATTTACTTTGAGCTTCAAATAAAGTAATGTTACTTTACGATTAAAAATTTTCTGAAATATCAAATTTTATAAAATCGGATTATTTTTAAAAAATTGTGTCCACCATATTGGATGTACCAGTTTGAAAATTATTTAAATTGTTTATTTTTTACCTCAGATTTGACTGAAACATTATTAAATTACTGATCAGTTTCATAAAAGTCGAAGGAGCAGTTTATATTGTTTACAAAACACAATAAAAGGGATGATCTCGAGTAGCCCACAAATATAAATTTTCATATTATTTAAGTATCTTTAAATAATTTTTTAATTCCCCCGAAAAAGAATCTAGCCTTCTAGAATCTTGTTTGTGCAAAAATAACAAAAGGAGCTACACCGGAGTAGAAAAACATTTGTGAAAAACTGGTCACCGGCCAGAAACAATCAATATTTACTATTTTGAATTTATTGGTTAGTAATCAATCATTCAGTAAGGGAAAAAATCACGAAATCTTGATTAAATAAAATTGGTTAACAACTAGTTAGAAATTAGCCAAGTTAAATAAATTAGAAAATACTTCGATTTTGTTGAAATACCTAAAAATTTAACTCTATATATAAAATTTAAAAATAATTTTAATAATTAGGATGAAGTAGAATACTTAAATTGGTCGGTAGAATGTCAAAAATTTTTGCAGGAATGTGTCATCAACGTTTAAGCTGTATAATTATATTAATAATCCAACAATTTCAGATCTATGCATGATTAAATTTTTAGATACTTTAGAAAAATTGTATTTTCCATATAAAATACAATTTCAATTTATTTATCATTGACGTAAATGTAACTTTAAAAGATATTGTCGTGAATGTGAAACGAATAAAATCACATAATTTGTAATAAAGATGCAATATTGACATATAGTATTCGTGTGATGAGTTTAAAAGCCAAATAGCGCGGGTGCTGCGCGTAATTACGCTTTTCCGGATTCCGTATTTATTACGCCTGTCTGTTCGTCGAAGCCCTTGAAATAGTGGGCGATTATTAATTTGCCTAACGGAGCACGTGCAGCCACACAACTGATGATCGCGTTGCAATGGCGTGCTAATAAAACGCATTTACGATTTAATTTACGCCGATGGATATTATACAGTTTTAACTACAAATAACACATTTACATATTGTTATACGATGAGACCAATATTTCGTCGAATTATTTTATTCAACGTCGCTTTTCCAAGCGATTTATATTGAAAATCAAGGAATGCGATTAAATTGCAGATTCGTATCCCAATGTATAATGATCGAATTTTTCTCTGATAACCGATGGAGTCTGTCGATTAAACAGGAATATATCATTACAGATGAATCATAAATTTAAAATTCGTTTCGCCGCGGGATTCCGTCTTGCCATTGCCGCGGCGAGAAAAATGCAAATCCGCTGTATTTTTCCGATTCGTCGCCGGTGATGTAGTATAATAAAGGTGTGATTCAGTCATCCTTCGAATTCCTTACGGCCATTGCGATACTCTCACGGACACACCGAGACATCAAATCATTTCCATTCGACGACGAGGAATCGGCTTACTCCATCGTACAATGGCAGGCGGCGAAACGATTTTCCCCCGGAAAATCGTGAAAAGGAGCAAACCTCCATAACGGACTTACTACATCCGAACAATCCAAGGCCGGTTTGAAAGGCTTTTATATCCTTTTCTTCGTTCTGCTGCACCTGATACCCCGTCATACCTCTCGAATTTTACAGCACGGTGGCTTCGCTCAGCAGCATACGTAATTGCTACGGTCAATGCTTTCATTTAAAATAGCAGTAGTTAAATCTTTCTTCAAACCGCGCTTGAACGTCAAATAAAAATTTGTGGTTGTATTTAATTAATTTTGTATAGTCGAATCGATGATGAGGTGATACAACGTCGAATCGGGAAGTTATTACACGTACGGTATAACGTTGATCGAAAATCTGATATTAGCTACAACAACATTACAAACGTCAAATTGAATTGTTGAAACAATAGTGATCAATAACGGCGCGTATTTGTAAAACATTAAAAGAAATAAATAGGCAAAATAACAAACCCTAGTCAGAAATGATAAATCAATCAATATCGATTTGACAATTAAATTTGATATCTGTCGTATTGTTGTGTGGCTATATCAGATTTCAAATTGACGCTGTATTGCGCATAACTTTTCGATTATTCTCACGTGATCTGCACTTAATACCAAAAGCGCACAATATCGGGAACGCTCGACGAAGCCGATAATGTGCCGATTCAAATCCGAACTAACGTTTCGGTAATAATGTTCCCCTTGATATGGCCTTTGTGCATATCGCTTATAGGCCAATTAACATTGTCCGTGTCACATTTGTCACATTCACTCGAACTAATTTAATGAAGTAGACGGCTGCCGAGAACGAACGCGGTCTACCGGGTCAACCTGACATGTAGAACACGGACAGGTTAATCGACATGATGGAAAACACTCGACGTGCAAGTTAAATCTAAACGCGTGAAGAATTGTTTTCGAAATATCTGTATTTTCTTCGCGTACATCCGATCGATTGTAAAAGTGATATACTTCCATTTAAACGGCTCACTGGTTTTTACGAGCCCGTTGATTACGTTCACGAAATAGCGATCGCATAGGCTTTCAAAATTGCGACGATATTCCACGCGTCCACTGTGATACCTATTTACACAGTTGCGTGATATGTACGCAATCAGTAATTATCAACGTAATTAATTACAAGCCTAATTGGCCGAGCACTTCTCCAAGGAGACAGAGATACAATGGAAACGGGACAATAGAACGATTATAGAATTATACAGTAGATGTCTTACGTACGCGATGGTGATACGTGCTTCTCATTGTCATCGTTAACAATATGTTGTAATTTATAAATTTCTAAATCAAAAGTATACTTAAAAGAATATCAAGAGATTTATTCGCATGCTTCTCATAATTCTGGCAAAAATCGATGAAGAAAAACATTTCGAAAGCGTGATTAAACAAAAAAAACAAGAAAGCATCTTTACACAGCATAGATTATTCTAGCAATATCAATTGCGCGATTTAGCAGAAAAAGCAGTTCTGTAATTGTAAAATGCTTGAATACAATTATCTTGTTCTTAGTTTCTCATTGGATTTAAATCAATAATAATTTATGAATTAAAGCATTTTAAAATAGTGTTGCAAAATTTCTTTTTCTACTGCACGCAACCATTTTAAACGTTGCAGCAATATTGCAGCAAGCTTTTATATTGTATTGGTCGAAAGTTGAGCAAAATATCGCTCGAACGTGGACTGCGTGAGGATGAGCTTGCGAGCGAAGGAGAAAATGAAGGAACTTACGACAAGAAATTTCAAATTCATTTCTCTCTTACGATCGCTTCTTACGATCGCTCCAAAATCGTCCACGCTCTTTCCACGTTCCTGACCCTCTATTCTTTCTCTCTATATAGTAAACTTTATGCCGCTGCCCACCCTGCTTGTTTCCTTGCAATCTACGTTCACTTGAATATTTTATAAAAAAACGAGAAGAGTGGGAGCCAGCTGGACGATATTACGTTGGCGTTTCGTCGCCACGTGACACGCGACGCGCGCAGGCCTTCACAAAATTGTTATAGAATCTATCCAAAAATGCGCGAAATCCTCGTTGCAGTTGTCTCTCCTTATAAAATTTAAAGAAAAAAGAGTCTCTATTTCTACAAGAAAAAATAATTATAAATTATGAAAATAATTGCCCCAAAATGCATTCCTTCATACGTTTATATATACATAGGTAATAACGTACGCATAATTTTAAAAGCATTTCCTACATACGAATGCAATCTAAAAATATCTAACGTGGAATAAGATATCTAATAACATAACTTTCTCTATATTCATGCGATGTTGGAGCCCGATATCGATCTGTAGTTTTCATAGAAGGGTACATTTGACTGCGCTCGTTTGCATAACCGTGTTAAAGAAAGTATATTTTATTCCGGTCTTGGGGAAAAATAATGCCAGCGGATACCCCTGAGGCAGCCGGGGCCGGATGGTTCTAATCTAAATAATCAAAAATATTCTAACATTATTGAATTTACCGCCATCAGAGCTTCCGGAGGTAGACTTCGCCGCGCGGCAACACGATAAAAGTGGAACAAACTTAACTTTTACCCCCGCCCATTTTCGCTACATGCGCTCGATGCATCACAGCTTGCATGCTTCGCTGATTCTGTTACGGTCCTTTTTTGTCCTCCGACTACAAGGGAGAGCAAACTCTATTTACTCTTCATTACGACCTAATGAGCGATACATTAACAAATTTCAACATGAGAGCGTAAACGAAGTTGTTTATACTTATGGCCTCACAAAATTAGGTGGAGCGACCCGAGCGCGAATACAATGGGGCACAGTAATACTTTTTGCAATTACCTAAAGTTTTATACGGAATGCAATTTGTACCGCTTCGACAAAATCGGATATATCCCGTCTCGTTAAGGGCGATTTCAACTATAAACTTCGATTAATTTATTCGGCGAACAACTCGACCAGCACAAAATCGCTTAAGACAATATCTATAATATATTCGTACAGTTTGTTCTTAACTCTAGAATGCTATTGATTGTAAATTTTACGTGCAAAGAAATAGGCTACTTTACATTAATGTCACGTAAGTTTATCACGCATTTAATACTTTGATGACGAATTATTTATAATTTAGACTTTTATGAATACAAATAACCTTTATTAATTTAAAAAGAAAGTTGATACAATAATGTAAAATGCAATAATCGAAGAAAGTTTATTGAAGAATATTATACATTTATTTATACGTAAAATTTACGTATCAATAGCTTCATTCTAGGATTAATCTTTAATTTTAATTAATCTCTTTTCGATACAATAAACATAACTCTAACGATTAAATTAATACAATTATATATATATTATATATTTATAATATATTATATATTTAAATAGTACTGATTAAGTTAATCGGAGTTTGGTCGAAGTTGCCCTAAATCGTCAAAAGCATCGTTTGCTATGGATGCGCGTTAATTTGGAATGCTCATTCGATACAATGCGCTATATTTACGCAAAATGCCGCAGATCGCGCGGACGCTATTCTTTGCATATATACGAGGTGTCGTACGCATGTAGCACTAAGCGCTCAGTGAGCCTGAAACAGATAATCCGGAATACCTCCCAAATAATTTCATTAACTATCCGGGCGAGCTGTGTGCTTGGCGGAACACGTCGCAGATAGCGACAGTTTTAATAATCATCTGTTCATTAACTTCGTAATTCAAAGCTTAATAACTCACCTGTACGTTTGCACAATTACAAACTGCATCACAGAGAACTGATATTGTTTAATGAGTCCTTTTAATCGCAAAAAAAAAAGGATCCCGTTACGCGGATACGGATAAAATTTTACGCGATGTTGATAAAATTTCAAAATAATTGTATAAAAGAGATACGATTTAAACTTGTAACCGAATATACGTATATATTTGTAATATTTGTATAACCTGCATAAATTCCGTTAGATGCGGGTGAAATTGTATAATATTTTGAACATAACGACGACAATGTCAGTTAAGCGCTCGTAACGAAACAGACGATAAATTTCTGCCTGACGTCGGGGAGATTAAGTTTCATTTTTATTTTAACATAAGCCGAATGAGATCTTTGACAGGCCGCACCGGTACCGTTCAATTCCGCTCACGTTCGACGGCTGCATAAATTGTTTGATACCCAGACTTGTCACAAAACCGGAACATGTTTACGGCCATCAGTCTGACTAAGGCTTGATGAATGTGCTCAATTTTATCTCCACCACATGACCAATCATATTGATTGTGAGCGCCATTGATTGGCAAGCGAGATTCCAGTTGCGCGGCCGGTTCCGCTTTCGCTGCTTCTCCAACAAACAATAGCTACAAATATCGCTATTTTAGCTCCTGTGATATATGTAAGTGTGTGCACGCGAATGTTTCGCCGATTATTGCAAAAAGTTTCACGAAAGATTTTAATAAAAATTATGTATCCAGAGATATATGTATATTAGATAAAGTACGGATGTGAAAATTAAATCAAGCTATGAATATATCGTTCAAAAAAAAAAAAACCTTGTATTACACACAACACAATTGAACATCAACAAATTCTCTTTGAAGTGCTACAGTACATAATCCGAAGTTTTAAGTTCTTGTACTTATATATTTAAAATAGCAATACAAAAAAATAACAAAACATAAGAGCAACTGACAAGTAACAATTCATTAGTTTTTAAGTAATTATAACTGTGACGTGTTATACGTTACTATATTTTTAAAAGCGGTAATTTGTAATGGTAACTATAATTACTTTTTGAAAGAAAAAAACTGTAAATGTAATTAGTTATTTTTGTACGAAGTAACTTTTCCAATATTAGTACTACAGCATTTCGGAGAGAAATAAAATAATTGACTTTGTTAAATTGTGTTATTTGTAGGAGACAGTAATGCCGATTTTTACAGTGCATTAACATGTATCAAGGAGGAAACTACGTACGCAGGATACGCGTTCACTATCCAAAAACGAGGAAGGCATAAATAACCAATCGAATTCTCGCCCCGTTCGTGCATAAGGAAGGTAATGGAAATTTAATGTATTCTCTGCGACCGGCAATAATAAATAACACAATGATAAGGCGCTCGATAAGGGCGCCAATGAGCAATGCCGCCCTTTAGGTTAAGGGATGAAGACCAGTGCAGGTGGATCCCCGAGTGGTGGGAATCACGACGGAAATGCAGTTTTTCCCCCATCGCGCATTCTCGTCGATGCATTGACTTCTCTCCCCGAATGACAAGCCAAGATAACTCGAATAAATGTAAAAGCAAGAACCCGAGTTTTCTCTAAGTGAAAATCGATGGGGTTTTATTGTATGTCGGGGAGCGTTCTGGGGGGGGGGGGG
>NW_017275086.1:2893803-2902011 GCF_001594065.2 Cyphomyrmex costatus
CTCTCTCTCTCTCTCTCTCTCTCTCTCTCTCTCTCTCTCTCTTCCTGCCTAGTATACCCTGCCGCTTTCTTGTCCGAGAATGCTGCCTTTGTGTCCAGACTTCGTCGCTCGGGACCGATCGAAATCCTATAGTGCCCTGACTAGCTTATTATACGGTCTCTTCGTGCCCGTATTTGCGTGATACAAACGAGTAATACGCGGGCGTTTTGCCCCCCCCGAAACTTCGGTAACTCCTTCGGCGAATTTTCTCGGCTAATTAAAAAGCAAGCTCTCTTCTAGTTATTTATTTCTGCGAAACTTAATCCTTTGATTTTCGATATTAGATCGCGCAGAACGGTGATATGAGGTGTTTTGTAAGGTGCATTTAACTTCGAAAGAACTTCACGGTATAACTTGGAAACCACCTTGACGTTGCGAAAATTTCTACTCGTGCATATAATTCCAAAGTTCTCAATCTAAGAGAAGAAATTATATGTATCTGTTCTATGTATATAATAAGATATTCCCGTAAAATTATACATTCAGGTCGATCTAACGTCTGGAATTAATATGACACTAACATACTATATAAGATCTCTTATTAATAATAACTTGAAAGTATAAAGGGAATCCTAAAATCATCTGTATTATTAAACACAATATTTTAGTATAATAAATATTTCTTTTCTCTTTTACACAGATTCAAAAATCCTTTTCCAAGATTAAAGTATACACATTAATACGTTATACGTGTCTATGAGATAAAGTTTGTGCTAAGAACGACAAAAAATTTCAAAATTAATCTAATTATATTAATTTTCAAAATTAATATTTTTTTTGCTATTTATTTGTTAGTCCGTATTCAAGCTGTCATGTTGTGACAACATTTGTTTCATATAAAAGTTGTGCAATCTGTATTTACAAAATAGTAGTCTACAGATTAGTAGTTTGCATGAAGAAACAGCGTGGAGTTCTTAAAATTGGACTTAGACGTCTAATTAAAACGTGACTGTTATACGAGAATTTATATGTATGTGGGCATGCATGAGTGAGATATTGATGTAGCGATATGTCAATGACACGTAGATCGTCTGTATATAAGTGTTACAAGTATTTCCAATATGACTAATCGATCCTCTTAAACGTTATAAGATGTGATATAATAATATCACATCGATGTATATATGTATATAAAATTAATTCGTAGTGTATTAGTACAGTATATGGTACAATATTACGAACATAGAGATACTCTACTAGATAACATCATATTCATATTATATTAATGCAATTGTGCTGTACAGAAAGAACGATTTTGCTAATGTATCTAAGAATTAATATTGGTTTGAAAGTAATTTTGGATTATTAAAATAATTATGTACAGAACTCAAACATGATGAGCAATACTAAAAAAGTATTTCTAGTATTTAACTCGATCAAGCGTTCTACATAATCAACCAAATTCCAAAAGTAATCTCGCCTTCTTTCATATAGGATTTCTTGGTTCTACATAATTACTTTGATCGTCTAACGAAGCTATTTTTTCTATCAGATCTATTATATTTGAAGTACCTGTAATTAAATTTTTAGATACTCCAGCAAAACCGTTCTTTCTATATACGAAGTTTATACATTTTGGATGACATTCTTCCGAAATATCGTATAAACCTCCGTATATTTTTTTATATATTCTTCGCGTAGCCAAGTATACTGTTGCGGCGATCGGACAAAATCGGGATTCGTTGATAAAGTCTAATAATGTTTGTGCCGTAAAACTATTTATTGAACAAAAAGTACAGGACAATAAAAGAAGTGTAACAACTCACGATTGCGGATCCGGTTTCTTGGAATACGGAACGTATGAGATATTTTTTCGACTAGGAGAGTTCATGAAGAAAAAAAAACGAAAAAAGCGGGAACGTCCTTCCGGCCCGTAAAAATTTTACGATGGCCGCGTTGTTTCATGTATTGGTCTTTATTTACCCGTAAAAGTTTCATGGTGTTATCACACTTTGCTGCTTGCCGAAGCGGGGCGACCTATGTGTCATTGGAAAAGGCCGGGGTTCCGAGCCTCTTTTACGAACCGACGCAGTATTTCCTTCCTGAAAAAGATCCTAAAGCTTCGACCATTCGATGGCTGAAGTTCTCTTATCGCCATTCGACCGCGCGTGAAGCGTACCGGTGGATAATTCAAAATTACTTTTAAAGCTGCTCTACCGGTCGAGCTAATCGATTTCCAGGGTTAATTTTTTTCCCTATTGGGACGGGTTGCATTGCGGTGCGAATAAATGACGTCCCAAGCGCTATCGAAAGAGACGTAAAGCTTACTGCGCGGAATGGCTGTGTGAAATGTGAGATAGAAATTTTTCAAATACCAAGATATGACTTTCGAACAATTGTGGAAATCGCGCAAATAAGTGATGGTTACTCGTGAAATATGCAGATATATAATACAATATATCGCTGCGTTAATAGAAAAGTGACTCGATTCAAAAATTATAATAGTTATTTTTAAGAAAATAAAAGAAAACTGATCTAAAAGATCGATATATTTTTGTGAAAAAATGACACATTTATCGATATATTGCTTATGCGGAAAAGTGTCACATTTATAATAAGGGAAATTATACGGAAAATTATGTGAAATGAGATAGTCTTTACTTTATATGATGTAGCTTATAATGTGGTGAATAAAAGATATTACAGAATAGATACAAGGCTCAATAATTAATGGTTTTTGATGAATTATAGTATCAAAGTTGTGAAACTCAAAGAACACCTTTTATATACCATATATAAAAAATTAAAAATTCAATTATTAATAATATAATAATTTAAAACACAAAAAATGCAGTTAAACAATTTAAATAAATAATTCAAGAAAATGTATTTTTGAGTTAAATTATGTCTAAATTCTAAGCAGAATCGCAAGGCTCGTAACATATTTTCGTGAGAATTGTGAGTGTTTCATAAGTGTTTATAATTTTATACAATGTCTTTAGAGATAATATAATACTTCTTATTAGTTATAAAATTTACGAGAAATCATAGATATTTATGAATTACCGTAACGTCTTACGATATACATACAAATTAGAACTACCAGTCATAAGTTCTTATATGTATATAAGTTTTAAGAGAACAAGCTATGAGTCTTACGATTCTGCTTAGAATTGACCCATTATAGTTTATTATTTACTAAGTACATATATTAATATGGACGACGTTTACTTTGAAACTAATTTTAGAAATGGATTGCTTTACATTTTGACACAGACGGAAATTGAAAATAACAAAATATTATTTAATTCAAAAGATTAGGTTACCATTGTTTCTTCGGTATCTATAATAGTGTATCTTGCGATACTTAATATATTTATATGGATATAAAGTAAATTTTCAATACCACACACAAGCCCCTCCCCTCCCCTGAAAAGCGTCGCGAGCTAACACGGCGATGACAAATTCAACGTTCTCATTTATACACTTTACGAGCTACGCCGTCTTTCCTCGCCGCATATCATTATCCGTTCTCGTGCTTGTGCGCCTCGCGAAACTCGGGGCTTTCGGCTTCCGGTTAACGAACAAAAACTCGCGGGTACGTGCTCTCGAGGCGGTCGTATATCTCAGCACGTAGTCCGCGATACCAACCGCGTGCAGCATAGAGCACCGCACACGCTCGCGCCGGTGTATATAAAATACTTCTTCCTTAGTTCATCAATTTCGTATAAAGCGCGTGGAAGTTTCGGATGGGAAAAAGGTAACGGCGAACTTCCGGAAGCTCGCGGCCGTCAACGGCGCGCGGCGCGCGAGATGAAATATTCCGCGAGAGCATCGGCGGGCGACAATACGGGCGAAATTTTTAGGGCACACACAACACGCACGGACGGTAAAACGTATTTATATGCCTGCGCGCTCTTGGCCGTATGCGTCTCCCGCGTTCATATGTAAATCACGATTCTCCGCTGAAGGAAACAACTTTCGGGGACTGGGTGGCTGGCACCATTCTCGCATACTTTCCGAGAAAGTCTGCTGCATCAGGTGCGCCAGTGCGCGAGAGGGAAGCCATTGTGTGATAATCAAATAAAGTCCGAATAGCGCGAGTAGAATCTTGTCATACCGAGAGGACGAAACACTGTTTCGCTATTACAGTAATGAAGTCTCGGTAATGAAGCAAAGACGAAATCACGTCGCACCGAGCACCAGAGAGACAGACGTGTTCTTATTGTGCACAATAACAATATGTAATATATAGACATAGACTCCTACCTCTGGCTCCCTTCCTTGAAAAGGGCCGCGCGATAAGTTCTCTCACAGTATATTCGCCCTTATACCATTCATCTCGCCCGGGGATAATCATTTTATTAATACCGTCAAGGTATCGCTTTGTCCCTCTGCGTGCGAGTTGGCGATTTATTCCATAGCCATTGTACACGCCCCCTTCTCCTCCCCCGCTTGTTTTTAGCCACCGCAATGGCGGTGCGGCAGGCCGAAAATTTCACTCGGACACGTAGTACTTTCCTTAATAGGGCGCAATTTCCCCCGATGGAGAGAGAAGCGTTTCATAATTGACGAGTACTCGCACTTTAACCCTCGTTACCCCCCTTTCCATTCTCGATTTCTCTTTATTTTCTTCTCCATCCTCCGTTCTCTTTTTCTTTTTTCCTCTCCCCCCCCCCTCCACTCTATCTATCGCTTTTCTGCTTCATCACTCAAACTAATACGTACACGCGCTGACGCTCCATCCGTTCCGGTAGCAGTTTGGAAAATCCAAAAAGTCACGTTTCCGGCATGATAATCAAGCGGCGCTTATTATCGCGTGTTTAATTGCACAACGAAAAAACGTTTGCGCACTGCTGTTACTGTCATGTTTTGTAATAACTGCTAATATTTTGCGTTTTTATTGCTTACGTAAGTTCAGTATAAAGAGTGTTCCTGTATTAAATACACATTTTTACGTATCATAAAGAGAAATATGAGAAGTATGTTGTCTATTTTTTTACGCGGTTAAAATCATGATGTGAAACTTGAGTTATTTTTAATTATTTCAATAGGTCGCTAATGCTTTAACTCCACATGTCGTCAATTTGACTAAAATAAAGGATTTAAACAATTTAATTCAACAAAATTCATTAAATTTGACTTAAACTTATTACGAGCGTATTTAATAAATGTATACTTTAACATGGACGTTGTTTACTTTGAATTTAATCACAGAAATGGATTAATTTACATTTTGGCATAGATGGAAACTAAAAACAAGAAAATGTTATTTAATTTAAGGGATTGGATTGTTATTGCTTCCTTAACATCTAACCATGTGTGATTAATTTCATCATCCATATTAATGCACTTAATAAATAATAAATTAAATTTGAATCAAATGTAATATATTTTCTTGAAAACCTTATTTTTGACCTTATTGTTTTATTAAAATTAAGGATATAGGGTGGAGTTGGATAAGTCGACGATTAAATCGTACCTCCATTGTATTTTCTAAATAAAACATTTTTTAAAGATAATGACATTTGATTTGATTGATGAGACAATGATTTATATTTTGACACAGATGGACATTAAAATTAACAAAATATTTTAAATATTATTTAACCCAAAGGATTGATTTACCATTGCTTCTTTGATATTTAACAATGTATTTTTTTATGAGGTGTGCGGTACCTGATGGGGTGTCTACAATAATGGGAGAACCTTCGTAAGCTTTAATGTCGTATTAATTGTGTTCATTAGATTAAGCTGAGTAATGTACAGTCGTGTGGAAACGAGCAAGTCGCTCTTTAAAATTGCAACGAGGTAGACGAGCAAGTATCAGCGAGCTCATTCAAATTGGACGATATATGAGCCGCATAATGCAAGCACTGTTACTCTGCAAAACTCTAAATTTATGCCTGTGGAAAAATTTACTGCGCCGTTTACACGTCGTAAATGCAGGTAGAAGTAGAGCACGGTTACCGCCTTTTAATCAAGCACGATTTTTATAACTTTATATATATATATATATATATGGTCGTTTATTATAAATAATATGAAACACATATCAGGTGTAAGTATAGCTATTGCGTGTTATAAACTTATTAAAAAAATGATAAAACTCAAATTGCTTTTATGTCTTTTTATGCGTTTCAAATCAATTTGTGAATTGCATATGGCTCGTAAAATTTTCAAACATAACTATTCTTCCGTTAAACAAATCACCCGAGATTTTACGGTAAGACTTGTGACAATGTAGGTCCTAATAACGTGACCTTTTTTATTTTAATTTTATTTTGATCCTTAATTACACTATTATTTTAATATCGAGAACCTTTAGTTCTGTAATAATTCATCATTAATTATGTAATGTAAGTGTCGAAGCGCCAGAAAGGCGAAGGTGGAGTTACAGGAGGAGTGCGACGTACATGAGAATCTGTCGAGATACATATAAAACAATCGTACTCGCGCATTAAGATCCTCGTCCGGCGTATACATGAGTTTGTATACATGATTCAACGACGGCCCGTTCATAATTCAGAAATATCCGTCCGGCGGAACGCCGGCCAGCCGCTGGTTTAAAACCGTCGGAAATGTATGCATGTTTTACCAGTAGCGAGAAGTCAGGTGAACGTCAAAAAGAAAGGACGGTGCCGGGGCATAGAAGATAGAATACGCGGCGGGGTTTCGGTGAAAGAGTATATACATAACCGGGAGTAAGCATGGGAAAATTGCGGAAAACAGTTGAATGAAAGGTACAATAGACCCCGTAGATTTTATCTCGATAAGATGATCTCGTCGAGTTCTTGCCTAGAGAACTGGAGCCACGATAATCGTTCGTTATCCATAAAATAGCTAAAATTGTATTCTTTAGAGGAATTGTTATCTCTTTTATAATTCTTTTTACTTCTTCTTTTACGTTGAATCGCTCGTGTCATTCATACCGTTACGCTACGAGGGGAAAAACGTGAAAAAATCGAGAAACCAGAACGGCGGATATGGAGTACACTGGGAGTGCATGGCTCGCGAACAAAGCGGAAGACGGCTAACCGCCTGGTCTGCGCCGCTACGATCGGAGCCTCCGATATCCAGTCCGGATACCAGTAATAGTACTGAAATTTCTGTTATAGACTGTACAACGGGCCAGCAACCCCTCTGCGCGGAATATAAGAGGGTAGGTATAAAGTATCCGGCGCCACGTTTACGATGTGTTTCCTCCATTTCCACTCGATCTTTTTCGAATGCTCGGCGCACCGTGGCCCCGTTCTCAAAGATCTATTTGTCAAAGTTAGTTTGCAGTAAGCAACGCGGCTGTCAAAATAGCGGCAAACGCTTTGACTTAGATCAAAATTGCTTGATTTCCAGCAGCGATCTTTCTTCCGCTGCCCAAGTTATACAACAAACAGCGAATTCTTCCATCAAGGTAATAATATATCATAAATGCATATTGTATATATTTATTCACGAGATGTTAATCCTCCAACACGGAATTTTAATTTTTTTGTTAGCAATAGGGGTCTTCGAGGTACAGAGCAAATTTTTTTATTTTATACCAGATTATATAAAAATCTGAAAAATTCTGGTATACATATCAAAGCTTTAAATAATGAGTTTTTATCATCATAAAAATCGGATTATATTTTGCTTATTTATTTTTACAGATTTAAATTCACCAGAATTTACAATCAAAATATCGATGATGCCTTTAAAGATTTCACGCTGCTGAGGTTTAAGGATAGTTATATACATGCGATTGCTTTGTTAGCAGCAACTTAGACTTATATAAAAATCGCCTGATTTCCAGGAGCAATTTTTCTCCGCTCCCTAAGTTATACAAGAATAAGCAATGAGTTCTTCCATCGGGGTGTAATAATATAAATGCATGTTGTATGTTTATTCACTAGGTATTAAGGATAGTTATACATGCGATGGCAATTACACGAGGTATTACAAGAAAAGATACCTCTGGAGAGTCGCTCTAAATTTAAAATCAGCTTAATGCAGGCTATTTACATGATACGCGGTGCAAAATGCATATGTTAAAGTCGGCCTTTAAAATGAAAATTAGTGTATAAGTAACGGCCTTCTGTCATCGTCACGATAGAAGCCAACGCAAATATGGGCCCGAAAGAGATACGCCAAGTTATTACGAAGAGTTACTTCATGCGCGAAGTTACTAAATTCACATTTACATTTTCGCTGAATTGAGACCACGGAATGTGCAGATCCCCCCCCCCCCCC